>NC_009277.2:2500-302500 GCF_000002875.2 Leishmania infantum JPCM5
TCTCGACGATGGATGCAGTAAGAGTCCTGCAAGAGTCTTACCGGTGGTGAGGCCAGGCGTCACTGGCGCGGTGTTGTGAAGAAGGATGGTGTCCTCGGTGGTGCTTACCGTCTTTACTGGCGCGCGAGGCGCACTGGATGAAGTGTACAAGACTATGAGGGCAGAAATGTCCGTCGTTCTTGGAGAAAGTGCAGAAGCTGAGAGTGACGAGGAGAGCGTGCGGATCAGTTTTATAAAGGCGCGGTTTGACTGCAGAGCATGCAGACAAAAGGACACGATCACGCCAGAGAGAGAAAGAGATAGTTAAGAATTCCAAGAGCACCCAGGGAAGAGAGATTATGATGCACAAATCGCGCAAGGGAGAGATATTGAGAGAAGAAATGGGCTTATTCGGGTGTGCGTGTGCACCTCAGCACGCAGGCGTACGGTCTTATCCTTGGCATACGTTTTCTATGTCTCCGGTTACGTTTTGTGGGGATTTAGAAGTGCGGTAGACGCGTTGATGGCGATATTTGGGATAACATCGCTGAAGGAGCATTGGAGCAGGGAGGGAAGAGCAACAGTTGATGGGTATGCTGCAGAGACCGCCTGAATGGCGCGAAGCGATAATACTGTGAAGGCGATACCAGGGAATCAAAAACACACCACGACGTTCACCTCAGGTGACTATTACAGTGAAGGCAGTGCAAAGCAGATGGTTATGAAAAGAGAGACGGGAAGGATGCCGTGGATGGGAAAGAGAAAAGAGGAGCAGAGAGTGCAACACGGATTAATCAAGGGTGCAGACGGCATCCCGTCACGTCAGCTGTACGCCAGCAATGCAGTGCCCGATCGGTGGGTTGGCGAATTGAACTACGCCATAGCTTTGCTAGCGGGGAGGTGATAGGCAAAGAAGGGGTGCGATCTGCAGGCACGCGGACGTGAGGGGTGAAGCGTGCTGTGTGGCCGCTTTGTCATGTCGAGATACGCCGGGGGGAGGGTGGAGACGAAAGGGGGAAAGAGAAGAGAACGCGAGAGTCAGAGGTGAATGTTTTGATGTCTGGGAAAGGCGATGCCGCCACAGTAACGTACTCCACCTTTCCGTCATTCAAGTGCATGAAAGATGCACACAAACATAGGAAAATACGAAGAAATAGTTTTTGCGTGTGCTCGAGTGCATATAAGCGTCGGTCGTGGCTGCACATGCGCGTCGTTGCCTAGCGCGGTTCTCTTTTTGGCCCCCGTTTGCTTCTCGTTGGTTTTGCTTGGTCACTGTTTCAGATGTTTTTTTTTGTTCTCGTTTTTTTTTGACGTTAGTCTCCTCCTCCGACAGCTTCACACCCAAACGCACACGGAGACACGCACGTCCATCGGCAATCACGTGTTTTGTTGTGGTGAAACGGGGTGGCGGAGTGGCGGAGAGGGGGAAAGAAGGGGTAGGGCAGGGTAGGCCGGAAGGGGAGGGGGAATAGGGGAGAAAAATACGGAAGCAAAAAAGAAGTCTATCGGTGGGTGTGGGCTGCGGGGAGTGTTGGTGTGCTGCCGGCATGCCCAGTACAAGCTATGGTGTGGCGATTGCCTTACGCATAGCCGTACAGGATGTGGCCTTTCTTGCGCAGCGCGTTCACAACATCGCACGCCGTCACGGTCTTCTTGCGCGCGTACTCGGTGTAGGCCGTGCTGCAGCGCACAATGTCTTCCAAGTAGGCCTTCAGCACGCGGCGCACCTCTTCGTATACATCGCTCGAGATGCGCTTCACGCCACCGCGGCGCGCCATGCGGCGGACGCAGCCGCGAGTGATGCCGCGGATGTTGTCGCGCAGCACCTTCTTCTGGCGCTTCTGACTGCTCTTGGCATCAGCGGAGCGCTTACCCTTGGCCATGTTTGGATAGTGTTCAGGGGGGTTGGTGGAAAACGGAGTAGTTAGAAGATGAGCGGAGAACGCAGAAGGAGTCGAAGAGCTGCTGCAGCAAGCAGCGGGAGTCCGTCCAAAAGGAGCGAGTGACGGTTGCGTAAGGGACGGAGGGAGAGAGGGTGAGAGCGAGTGGGAGAAGAGGCGAACTGGATGGAGGCCATTAGACCTGGGTAAGGAGGGCGTGCGAAGTTAGAAGAGCATCGGTGTCAGCAGCCACAGGCGATGTGGAGAGCGAGCAAGATCACCAGTCGACGCCGTACACCAAGCCAATGTACCTGGGGAGTTGGGCGCAGCGGCTAAGGCAAAAAGAAGGTACTGCAGTTTTTCCCTCATACAAGGGAAAAGGCGCCAGAGCCACAGATGTAGGAGTAGGCTGTACATCTGCGGGGACGTTAACACATCTTGCAGGACAAGTCGATACACACCAGAAACACAATGGGGTAATCGCTGACAGACGAGCAACAAGTCACGCGAAGATACTCGCGCATGCATGTGCGTTTGTGTGACACAGACACATCGAGAGAGTGTGTGAGTGAACGAGTGAGTGAAGCATGAGGAACAGTGAAGATGAAATGCGAAGAACGGAAGAGCTGAGTCAATCGTCAGGAATGTGTCACACACGCACAGTGAAAGAAACAGAGGGGCACATATATCCAGTAAGAAAGAGTCGTGAGGCTCGAGGCGAGGGAGAAGTGCGCGTGGCGTCGTAGAAGAGAGGCAACGAAATAGAGAGAGGCAAAGGGAAGAAAGAAAAAGGTAGAGCAGATGGCACCGTTCGTTTGATCGTGCGTGCCGTGGTACGTCAGATCGGACATGCGTGAGTCGGTGTGGGGGCACTGAGTGTGAGATATGACGTAGCCTCCACCACCGCGCTCATAGGCAGAAACAGAGATGGTTGATGAACGCCGGCACGACACTCACGATAAAGGCAGTGATGACTGTAGTGGACAAGGCGGAGCAAGAATAACAAAGAGAGAAGGGTTATCAGGGAGCACGCGCACACAAGCACACTCATACAACACGGAACACAGCAACAGAAAACGCACACGGAGATGGAAGGGTCACGGAATCATCGGCGAGTAGGAAGAGCATAAAAGACATAAAGAAAAAAGGCGTTTTGGTAAGATGGATGAGTCGACATCCTTCTTTTTGCTTTCTCGTAGGGGGATGTCGGTAGTGCTGTTGATATAACGAAAATGGGTGGCGCGAAGAAGTGTTCATGTGGGCAGAGTTGTGGAGGCTATGCTGACGAGAACGCTGGAAAGAAGAGGAGGGCGGTGCAGGCGCTGCCATCCTTGTCGTGCGATGAGAGCCGAACGTGGACTGGCACTTGACAGGATGTGTGTATAGGAAGCCCGGACATCCGTGCCTCGGGCTGCTGTGCTCATGTATGAGCATGTATATATGTGTATCCGAGTGCGCACGGGTTCCGCACTTGTGCATCTCACCGCACGGCACGATCCCAGCAGACACGAGGAAAACAAATGAAAAGCAGATCCTACGCAAGACAGGGAGAGAGAAGAAGATACAAGAAAAGCGGACGAAGAGCGAGAAGCAGAGATGCTGGTTGCACAGGTAACAGAGTGTAAGAGAGGAAAAGACAGAGCCTCACGTTGTACCGCCGTAAGCGGCAAAAGGCAGCCATAGAACTGGTGCCACGGAGCAGATTAATAAGCGAAGAAAGAGCGTGAGAACAAGACAGAAATGGAAAGTGCAATTGAGAGCTGGATAGAAAGTGAGAGAGCAGCGAGGGTCTGCCTACGGGCTCCGTGGCACCGTGACGGCTTTGGCGAACAAGATGTGAGAGTGCATCATCTCCTCCCAGAAGGCTGAAAAAAAAAAAGAGAGGAAGGTGAAGGGAGCTATGAGACAGTGTATGCGTGCACGCAGACACAGACACACATATACTCACTGGTGTCACGCCTACATGACGGGTGTTTGAGGAAAGAAGAGGAAAAGAGCAGCAGCAGAGGAAGCAAAAGAAAAGAGTCTAACCACCAAAAGAGAGATGCACATAGCACTTACTAGCGGTGCCACTTTCTCTTCTGTTGTTGAACACACTGGCGTCATCTCCATCAGAGTGCACGGGAGGGGGGGGGCGCTGCAGGGAAGGTGGTCGGCTGCAATGCGTGTGACACCACATCAAGGGGTGGCTAAAAGTCCGTGCCAAGAAACACATGATGGCTGAGCCGCACGCCGCGCTCCTGGAGAGAGGCGCACTCGCGCTCAGAAGCATTGCTCGAGAAACGCGTGCCACCGATGCCGAGGTAGATGAGATGAGAACAAGCCGCCAAGGGGGCCAACGATGTGAGTCCGGTGCACACGTGCAGGTGCAGCTTCGTCAGCTGCGGACACTGCGCCACGGCCTCAAGGGCGGCGTCGTTGAAGGCCGTGTCGCAGGCGCCGACCTCCTCGAGTGATCCGAGGATACCAAGCGGCGTGAAGTCGCTCACAAGACGACACCCATTGAGCAGGAAGACGCGTAGACTCGACGCGGCGGTGCAGAGAGTTGCTAGGCACGTGTCCGTCACCGGCGAGCAAGAGAGGTTAAGCTCCTCCAGCAACGAGAGCCGTGCAAGTGGAGAGAAGTGCTCGATGGCAGGGCAGGCGCTCATGTTAAGACGTAGCAGCTGGCAGCACCGCGCGACAGCCTCGACACCGGCGTCGTCCATCCACGTGTCCCGCACGTCAAGCATCCGCAGCGTTCGCAGATCCGCTAGCGGCGTGAAAATGTCGACGACGCGACATGAGGACATGTGCACTTCCTCCAGCTCTGGGAAAGCATGGATACGCTCGAGGTCAGAGTTGCGGAAGCGCGTTCGGGCCACGTGGAGGTATGTCAAGTCCTCTAGCAGCGCTAGAGGAGAGAAGTCGGTGATGCGGTTGCAGCTATTGAGTGCTAGAAAGAACAGCTGTGGGCAGCTGCGGCAGAGGTGCAGAAGCTCCGTGTTGTCGAGGCGTGTGTGCGACAAGTCAAGCTGAGAAAGGCGCGTCAGCGCGGTCAAGGGAGCGAAGGAGTCGATGCCGACGCAACCGCTTAGTGTGAGGGTGTGCACGCGGTGGCAGCTCGACAGTGCCTGCACGACGCCGTTTGTGACACCGGTTCCACTCAGGTCTACTTCCTCCAACTCTGGCAGGTCGTGCAGGGGGAGATGCTTAACTAGGTAGAAGTCACCAACAACGAGCTTGCGCAGCTTACGGAAGACCGCGTGTAGCTCCTGTGTCATGATCATGGGTAGCTGGCGAGTGGACTGCAGCACTGTCGTGTTCTTCATGATGAGCTCGCGCAAGTGGACGAGGCGAGAGATGGCGCCGAGGCTCGAGATGTGATTGTGGCTGTCGCAGCGTGCATTCAGGTTGAGTTTCGTTACTGTGGACGCGCAGAGAGGCACGCGGGCGAGGAGATCCACAGACAGTTCCAGTGCCGAGCTCAGGCAGAAGTACACGCTGCGGAGAGGGTATGGGTAAGGGTCGTCGTCGGCGTTGCAGCGGCTCCGCACCATCCACCACTCCGCATTCTTCAAGTGCTGCGTGTCAGTTATCACAGCAACGCGCTCCATGAGGGACGGGTCCATGCTCAGCATTGGGGTGTGCGGTGACGCGGCATGGCCATAGCAGTGCGCAGGGCAGGCGAAGGCAGCGAGCTCCCCCGCAACTCGCCCAGCAGGCGACACGCTTGTGAAGGCGAGGGGGACGGAGGCGGGGTCGAAAAAGTCTGCGATCGCGGTCAGCCCCTCCAGAGGCAGTGAGCTAATGGACATGGATGAGGAGGAGGGGGGCAGCAACAGCGGTGCTGCTGTTGTGCGTGATACACGTGTGCAGTAGCGAGGTGCGTCTCTGTGACAGCATGCACAGGGGTACGCGAAAGGAGCTGGTGGTGGGCCAGAGAGAGGAGAGAGACAAATCAGCGGAGGTCGCGGTGGTAGTGGTGCTGAGAAATTGTGGAGGAGCGTCTTGGAAGTTGTGGAAGAGTTTTCGTGAAACAGACAACAATATAAAAGCGTCGTCACGGGCTCGGTTGTGCACTCCCTCCGCTATGTCAGCGAGAGGAGAGCGACAGGGAGCCTCGCGATGTGGTGAGTAGAGTGCAGGGGATACGGAGACCAGGAAACAGGCGATTGTTGGCCTTTCGCCCCACGTGAGTGCGATGTTTTTCTTCAGTGCATCATTCCACCATGAGCAGGTCAGCAAGTGCGGACATAGGCAACCGCAGCTCACCTGCCTCTGTTGCACTGCGGCTAGATCCCTCTCGTCTAGGGCAAGCTGTCCGCCGTTGAATCAGGAGTGGCGTCAAGTGGGATCTACTTGTCCTTCCTCACCACAACCACCCGCTTCACATACGTGCGGCGCCATCGGCGCTAGACGAGCCTGGCTGCACTGCAACCTCTCATACAAGCAGGATGCGCGTCGTGTCCTGCTCCAATGCACGAGGTGGTGACGTCTGTCGTGCGGGTAATGGGTCGCCTGGGTGCACGCCGGATGTGCTCAGGGAGGAAGCTGGTCAACGCCCGGTCAGGAACCTCGGATACCCAGCGCCCTATCGTTATGTCCTGTTTTCCCCGTTTTCCCTCGCGCACTTATCAAATTCCCTGACGACGTGGGGACACCTCAGCGCGTGGTGTCTCAGTGTCTTGTGATGCCACGCTCTGTGTGGAGAGAAGCCGGAGCAGCCCCTCCTCTTCTTATCCCCTGCTAGTGCCGAGCTACCTGTGGTGGTGACAGGGTCAAGTGCCTACAACGGAGGGTGCGATCAGAGCGATGTATCGCTGCTGATGTCGGCGATCAGACCGTGGATGGCGCTGCGCGAGAGCGACCTGCGACAGTAAACGCGTCTGCACCAGCCGTAGATTAGGCGGAATGCCAACGTGGCGCGAACGTCTCACACCCGGCCCTCTCGCACTGCCCGCTGGTGTGGGGAGCCTGGGCCGCCGTGAGGGGGACGCACCAGGGGTGGCGACCGGCGTGATGTGGGAGCGGCTGTGGGGCGACCTGCGGAGCGGGTGGTGGGTAGAGTGTGCTGCCCAGGCCCTGCTCCAGTAGCGGAGTCGGCGCATGGCTGTAAAACACGCATCTAGGGCTGCTTGGCAGCGCACGATGGGGCCAGTGGCAGGCTGAGGGGGGAGGGGGTCGCGTGGGGTTGAGTTCGTGTTCTATGGATGAATGCGCAGGTTGGCATATATACAATTATATGGTCAGCCGCGGGCACGATCGTTAGTGCGGTGCTACAGAAGTGAGCATGACCCCAAGCCTCTTCGGCACAGCGCCAGCGGAGACGTGTCCACCAATACCGTGTGTCGGCAGCCGTACCCTAGGACAGGCTATGGCCTCATGGCTGCCTCACAGAGTGAGGCACCAGACCCTGATACAACGGTGAGGTGGCTGGCATCATCAGGGATCCCAGGCAAGAAGGGAATGTATATGTATGTGCTTTTGCAGCAGCAGTGCAAATGAGAAAGAGGTTCATGCGCAGAGACACAAGAGAAGAGCAAGCGCAAGCAGTGAAGGTGAAAGAGGATAGGGGTGCTGTATATGCCACCCGCCGAACATGCCTGATGATAGTGCAACAACAAGAGCAGCAAGGTGTGCTCAGCGGCACGAGCAGCTGGACCGTGGTGCACACCCACTGGGTGTTGTATGCACAGGGTGCCGTACGCAGTCGTTGCTGTCGATGACGGCCAGCAGAGGTGAAAGACGCGGTGGCCGGCTGAGTCATGGTGGTTCTCATCCGGAAGCACGCAATTCGAGGGGGGAATGAGACGAGGGACAGCAGAGAAGCGTTCCACCGCCTCCCTCTCTCTCACCTTTTCCTCACACGACACATCCGCTGTGTGTGTGCGCGCAACCAAGTATAGAGAACGTTTTCAAGGGGTCGAGCAATGGTGTGAGTCAATTTTCGTTGCAGTGACTTGTTGGAGAGATTTGTGTTCGGAAGTGGGTAGAAGACACCAGCAATCAATAAAAAAGAAGCGAGGACGAAAAAAAGCACAGCTCGCAGAAGCACGCATACACATGAACTCACACACAAGTGCACACGCAGAGATAGAGAGAGATCGAAATAAACGAGAAAGAGAAACGGCGAAGAGAGACGGCACGAAGGAACCTGAGTAGTCGGAAAAAGGGTTGATTCCGAGTCAGCTGACAGAAGCGCGCGACAGTGTAAAGGGTTGCTGACAGAAATGGAGTCGTAAGCATCGCGCTCGTGTGTGTGTGTGTGTGTGTGTGTGCCTATCCTCCACTCTTATCTCTCTTTTGCGGTTTTGTATGCTCATCCGTTTTGCTGGCATCCTCCATCAGCGGGGTAGGCGTGGCGGTCGTTGTCAGTGGCGTTACACGCCAGCTACGGCGAGTAGCTCTTTTTTTTTTCCAAGCCCCGCTACGTTTGTTTGCCAGTCAGTCGCTGCCGTTGGGCGCCACCCGTCGGCATAACAAGAGCGACAAGATATAACGTAAAGAAAGAAAACCGCTAAAGAGAGACACACAGAGAGATGCCGACACACGGCAAGACGAGGCCAACAACGGCGCCGAGCACTGACGCACGCACGCGTGTGTGCACTCCACATTCCCCCATGATGGAGAAAGCGAAAGAAAGAGAAGAGCGTCACGACGAAACAAAAATCGAAAGGAAAGCGGGTAAAGCACAGATCGGCAACACAGCAAGAAAGGACCAGAGAAGGAGGAATGCGTAAGAGGGGCAAATAGAAAGTAGGGGCGATGGCGATGGCGATGGCGACGCTTGGCACACACACACACACAGAGACACTCGCAGAGAGTGACAAAAAAAAAAGGTCAATCCCAAAAATTTCAGAGGAGGAGGGAGATAAAAACAGGATGTAAAGAAGGTATCACAATAGGGAAAGGCAGTAGGAGAGCGTTTTGCGGGTGCCTTTGTAACGTGTTGGTCTGTTTTTTTTTTGTTTGCCTCTTTCGTTGTGGTGCCTTGTCCGTGGACCCTGCGCGATTCTCGTCTGTGTGTCTGTGCGAGCGTGTGTTGCGTGCGTTTCTTCTGTTTTTTTTTTTATGTTTGTCCGCTTCTCCTCGGCTCTGCGCGGTCGATCTTCTTGCTTGGGAAACAGCAAATTGGGGGAGGGAGGGGGATGAGACAAAAAAAAAACGAAAAGATAACGACAATAAAGAGCATGGAAGGAGAAAGGAGAAAATGGGGGAACAGCGATACACAAGACGCTCACGATTGTTCTTCATTTTTTGTCATTTTTTTCCTGCACGCGTGCAAACAGTCTACAGTCACCCGCACAACCAAAATAAAATCAGTAAAAGAAAAGAGGTAAGCGAGGAGGCGGCGTAGTGAAAGTGAGAGAGAGAGAAATAGCAAGAAGAAAAAAGAGCTGCCTCCGTCCCGTGGATAGAAAAGAAGTGTAGCGAGAAGAAAGGAAGGAGGGGGAGACAAAACAGCAGCAACAGCAACAGCAACAACATAGAGGGAAGTAGACAAGTTGGGGAAGGGGCATTGTTGCCCCGTTTTTTACGTCCCCCGGTAGTGGCGAGTAAAATGCGCATGTGTGGGGATCTGTGTGCACAGTGAGGAAGAATTGTGCATGGGTTCTCGGGGTATGAGACGTAAGCTCGTCCTTGAAGAGCACACGGAACGTGTAGCAGCGTGTACACCCACGCACATCACGCTCACAATACACACACAGTGTCCAACACTGGCCTACGTGTCAGCATACAAACGCACGTCCACCAACAAACGAAGCGCGCTCACTGACGCACATCACACATACACGTGCGCGGCCGTATTTGGAAGTTGGGGGTTCGCCGGCCGGCCGTCCAATAATGATGTCACGCGTGAAAGCAAGGAAGAGCACACGAGAGGAGAGAGAAGTGGAAGGAAGGAACCACACTCTCTCACGGCGGGAATGCACACCAGCGCGCGCGACAGCAAAACAAACACCTCTAAAAATAAGGGTTTGTTCATCGGCATTTGAGAATGACGTCTAGACGAGAGAGCGAGAATGAACAGTAAAGAGAAATGCACCAGAAAAAAAGGGCGGCGCCGGTGCATCACGCGGGTACGGGGATCTGTGGAGTGAGAAAGGCAAGCACGCAAACACAAGATGCTAAAAGAGGGCACAAAAAAAAAAAACGAAGCTTCAAGAGTAGACAGAAGTAAGAAAAGAACCAAACAAACAAAGGAGGGAGAGAGAGAGGCGCGTGGAGGGCTGGGGTGACGAGGAAGGTGGAGGAATAGGAAGGAGTAGACGAGAGAGGGAGGGGGGTGGGTGCTCCACTCCAAAGGAGAGCGGGAAAAAAAATCACCCTAGAGAGGTAACCAGACTGCGGATGCCTGTGCGCCGCCCTCCCACCTCTGTCATTCTCGTCGCGGTGACATCGGCGCGCGCGATCACCTCTCTCTCTCCTTCTCCCTTTTGCCGCTATCGAGCGTTCGTTAGCAATGGAAAGGTGAAAAAGAGGGAAAGAACAGAGCAAAATCCTTGGCATCGATAAAGAGAATTGAAAAAAGAATAAGAAAAACCGAGAGCGAATCGAGATCGAGTCACGAAGAGCTGCTGTGCTGGCATCATCAGCCACAGAGAGAGAGAGAGACACAAAGGCATGAGCGAGCAAACTCACACAAACACAGAGAAAGAGACGGGCAAGGCACCGCAGAAAAGTAAAAGAATGAAAGAAGCAAAAAGGGAGAGGGAGACGAGAGAGAAGTGGCGGGATGGAATGGCTGGACGTGTATAATCTGTTGTATCTCGTCCATCCGCCCTCCGATCAGCTTTTTTGTTGTTGTCCTCGTTTCCTTGGAAGCATCACTTAAGAGAGCGCACAAAAGAGAAAAAGCCGGGGGGAGACGGAGTTGGAGAGGGAGAAGCATTGAAGAGATGCACGCCGAGGTCGCGGGGTAGAGCAGCGAGAGGAGCGGGGTGCCACTGGCCCGCAACAACGGCAGCAAAGGGAGAAAAAGAGCGAAAGAAAGGACACGGCCAAGTGATATCCTCTGACAGAGGTCGATGCGCTGCGAGCAGGACGTAGAGACACGAAAAGCAAAAAGGACGCAAGAAAACGAAAAGGGCCGACCAACGGTGGTACTCACGCATTCACGCGCGTGGCACCAAAACTCAATCAGGACTCGGTGGAACTGACGAGAGCGAAGCGAAGAAAAGGAGAAAAGACAGTAAAGTGCGTGTGTGGGTGTTTGTTTTGCAGTGTCGGTGGAGGGAAGAGGGCGGTAGGTGCGAGCGCTCTCTTCTTGAGATCGTCTTCAGCCCCGCATGATCTGCACAAAAAAAAAATGCGACTGTCTTTGTGCGTGTGCGTATCTGCATGCATGACTGCTGCCAAAAGGAGGAATGGTGTACGAGTACGGTGCCTGTATCACCTATCATGTGCCTTCCCGCCCACACCTCTTTCTCACTTGCGGCTGGCGCGTGTCCCTCCCGCCAGTGTTCGCACTACCACATTTTCCGCTGGTGCTCAACTTCAGCGGCGCCTGATAGTCCACAGCTTGACCTTGTCGTCAAGAGAGGAGGTGAGCAACTTGTCCTCTCTGATGTCCATGTGGTAGACAGTGCTGAGGTGGCCGATGATGGTCTCTACGTGCTCGCCATCGCTGGTGCGCCACACCATGACGCTCCAGTCGCGGGCGCAGGAGAAGATGTACGTGTCGTCTTCGGAGAAGATGGCGTGGTGCACTGATGTCTTGTGCCCGTCCATCGAGCGCAGGCGCGTGCCAGTCATTGAATCCCAGAGAATGAGTTCATAGTCCATGCTGCCGCTGAGAACGTACCTGTCGTTGTGAGAGAAGACGACCGTCCACACGGTGCCGATATGGCCCACCAGTGACATGATCTCTCTGCCGGCGCCCCAGTCCCACAGCTTTATAACCCGGTCATCGCTGCCGGACACGACGAACTTGCCATTATCAGTGTTGCTGAAGGCGCACGAAAAAACGGCGAGGGAGTGACCCCTCAGCGTCACCAGCTTCGTCTGACTTTCGGCGTTCCACACGCGCACTGTGGTATCGCAGGAGGCGGACACGAGGAGTTCTCCGGTAGAGTTGTACTTGACGCAGTACACCTTGTCCTCGTGCCCTTTGAGTGTGGCAACCTTGCTGCATGATGACGTGCTCCACAGTTTGATAGTGCGGTCATCGGAAGAGGAAGCGACGCGGTTGCCCTTTGGCGAGTAGTCGCAAGACAGCACAAAGCCGTTGTGCCCTCCTTTCATGACGGTGGAGACACCGGTGCGCAAGTTCCACAGGCGGATGGTGCGGTCGCGGCTGGCCGTAACGAACATGTCGCCCTTGGGCGAGAAGCAGCAGCAGTACACGGCGAGGGAGTGACCAGAGTAGCTGCGGGTCTCGGTGACGTTGAGCTCGCCGTTGGAGTACGCCAATGCCTTGGTCGTTGAGACCTGCATACCGCCGGGGGCCTGCTGACGGGTTTCCGTCAACCGGTCCTCCACCACCTTCTTTGGGAGCTCAGGGTTTGAGCAAATGAGGCGGACCTTCTTTGGGTCGTTCTGCATCGTCATTTCGAGGAACATGGCCAGCACGTCGTCATCATCCATCATGATGATGTCGTCACCGTCGTAGAAGGACAACGCCATCTTGCGGCCAAACTTCTTCTCGACAATCGTATGAAAATCGTCGAAGCTCATGTGAGGAGTGGCGTAGATAAGCTTCGTGCCGCTGGTGTTCTCTTCCTGAAGGTAAACCGGTATCTTACCCGACATGCGTGCCGTCAGTGCCAGCTCTGCATTGTCTTCCGTGTCTTTGGGCCGTTTCGGATCCTCACGCAAGAGGGCGGCCACATCCGGCGCCGGCTGCTGCAGCACCTGAAGAATAAAGTTGTTCAGGTCGTCGCGCTCCCTCTCGGACATACCGGTTATGCTGTCCATGGCGCTGCTGCCCGCCGCGCGCGAGGCAGCCGCGCCGTTGCCGGTGGAGCCTTCGGCATCCTGGCCCTTCGATTGGTTCTTCCTACTCTTGCGATCCTTGACCGCCTGCACCAAGAGCCAAATCTCCTCCTCCGTGGACGAATCGTCGGGCAGGTTCGTGCGGAACGTCTCCAATGCAAGCTCCTTGGTGAGCTCCTCCTGCTTGGAGAGGAGTTGCAGCACGGCGTTGCGCTTGCCGCTGGGCAGACCAACGTAGGAAAGTTGTTTGCCGCGGTAGCACAGTAAGATCTTCTGCGGCTTCTCCGCCTCATCGGCGGTATCCGACTGCGGAGGGGCGGCGGCAGCAGCTGACTCGTCTGGGTTGTTGCCGGCCTTCGCGCGAGTCTTCTTCTCGCGCGCTGATTTGGCTTCGTTGTACATCGCCATCACCTGCGTGTCGCTGTAGTCTTTGTGGTTGTCGATGTTTTCGCGAAAGGTGGTCACCACGACAGTTTCATCGACGCCCATTTTGACCAGGATGTCCATCAGGTCCTTTGGGCGACGCTCAGGGTAGCCCTCGTAGGAGACGTTCTTCCCCCTGATCTTGAAGCCGAGCTTCTGCTTGGCCATGGTTGATGCTGGTGTTGCGAAACGTGAAAGAGAGTAGGAGAGGGGCAGGCACACTAAGAGGTGGGGGAAGGAAATGTTGCTGAAAGATAGTGTACGGAGAGGAGGAGTGCCTCTGTATGTATCTGTGCCGCTGTGCGTGCGTGTGCGAGAGGAGGGGGGCGGTGGGAAGAAAGGAAGCACAACAATGAAAAACTAAGGGATAGAGCGGTTGATGAAACAGAGAATCGCTCGCGCCGGATGTATACAATGAAAAACAATATGATATCGCAAACTCTGCGGTAGTGGGAGGGCTGCGTAGGAGCGAGGGAAGTTCGGAGGCACACACAAACGGGAGCGAGAGAAGCAAGAGAGGCGAGAAAGAGGAGGAGGTCATGAAGGAGGGGGAGCAGGGAAGAGAGCACGCGTGTTAAGGGTGTAGACAGAGAGACACAGACCGATGTGTTGACAGATTGAAGAGAGGTGAAGAAGGATGCGGCAGAAAAGATACACACAAAGAATATGCAAGGTGGAGAGAGCAGGCCTAGTCTCTGGCCTCTCCCTACGACAATGCGGCTGCGCAGTGTGTCGTGGGTGCACGTGTCTGTGCGTGGGTCGTTTGTTCGGTTTACTTCGGCGGTTTTCAAGCGCGTATGATTAGTGAAGAAGGTAGGCGCACACTCATAGGCGCACAAGCCTAGACACGACGTCGTCGTCGTCATCCTCGGACAGCCAGCTCGGTAATGCTGAGGAAAGGAGAAAATCGGAGATATGACGACGAGGGAAGAAGGAACCACGAAAAAACAAGGGGGCACGCGCTCAAGGCCACACTACGCAAGATCGAAGGGAGAAAGAGAGAGGCGGCGACAGCGGTGCTCTCATCAAGCCTCGAAGGTGCCGTCGGCGCTGATGTCGAGGAGAGCCTTGAGCAGCTCTGAACTCTTGAAGGTGTCGCTGTACTGCAGCAGCTCGTGCCGGGTCACCCACGCGTGATCCTTCGGCTTGGGCTCGAACGAGGCAAACTGCGGGCGGCCGGCGAGGTACGTTGCCGCGTAGATGAATAGACGCGTGTTGTCGTCCTTCAGGAACACTGTCGCCTGCGGCGCGTTCGACCATACGTAGCAGTCCAGTCCATCGCTGTTCTGGGAGGAGATGGCGCGATCGGCCGTCATGCGGAGCGACTCATCGTCCTTGCGCGCCGTGTGTGGAATGGTCCACTTGCCTGTTGCCCCCTCCTGGACGATAAGGTACAGAAAGTCGTCTAGCTTGCGGTGCAGCGTGTGGCGCGGCGGTGGCGCGTCGCCCAAGGCGTTCGGTTGCCACAGGTCAGCGGATGTCAAGCGCTTCTCTGGGGAGTAGCGCTGCATCACCACCTTCATGGCATCCTGGTAGAGCTCCAGCCCGAAGAAGTTGCCTTTGATCTGATTGGGGTCAGTGCGGCCGAGAATATCTATGGTCTGCCCGCGACTCGCGAAGAACGCTGTTGCCGACTCGGCAGACTCGTGCCGGCTGTACCGCTGCTGTTCGCGCTCCAGAAGGTAGCCCATCTCTGCTTCGAGGGGGTGCGGAGAGTGCTTCACAACCGGATGACGGTGAAGGTAATAGCCAACGTGGATTCTCTGCGCCGTGGGCCCGTCATGGACGTGTACTTGGGGGATGATGGGAGTACGATGCTGCGAGTGAAAGGTGCGGCTCGACGAGAGCACTGACGACGCCCTTGCCAGGACCAGCGGGCGGCTTGGTCTGGAGTAACGCATCCCCCTTGTCGGAACGGTATCTTTCTACCGGTGTGCGTGCGTGCGCACGAGACTACAACGAAGCATGAGACAGCGTCTGGAACGCTGTCAGAAGAGGTGGTGAGGAGATGGCTGCGACCCTGCGGGGAAATCGGCACGGTGCCCTTCGCATAGCGGGGAGGGAGGAGGGAAGAAAGGTGCGGGTGGTGGCATGGACGCAGCTCACCGAGGATGCGCCAAAGAGGAACAGTCGTGGAGGGAAGCGGCGGGGGCCCCAATGGCATCGAGGGTCGCAGCGTTGGAGGCGAGAGAAAGAAAAAGGAAGGTTGCTGCTGGACGGTGAAGCGCACTCACTCACCGAGAATGTGATGTGAGGACTGAGGTCGCGGGAGAGGTTGTTTTGCTTTCTTCTTCCTTAATGGCGTCTGTGGGGGAAGGGAGCAGTCAGACACACACAGTACCAGTGCAACCCGGCGCATGTGTACGAGTGAGCAGAGGAGAGTGCCGTAGAGCGAAACACGGTAGAGCGTCAGCTGCTGTCGGTGTGCACAGCAACTGAAGAAGTCTGTGTACACCGATCAACGACCTCCGCCTTGTGGGAGCCGTGAGAAGAAGTCTTTGAGCGGCGGACAAGCCCTTCGAGATTCGTGGGGCACTGTACATAGTCGTTGACAGTAGTGCCTACGCGGCTCTCCGCCACGAGGGGCTGTTGTTGGAGCGCGTAGGAAACTTCGATGAGGAGTGCGTCGGGGGGGGGGGGATTGCAGGGTTCGGGGGATGCACCGCCACTTGGCGGCCACAGATCTCAGATGGCCCTTTTGCACCGAGTTCGTAGGAAGACGAGGGCGGAGGGGAGCAAAGGGCTACGTGAGCTGGCGCTGCGGTAGCACTTGCCTTGGGCGTCCGTGCAAGCAGCTTTAGACGATACGGGCGCTGTGGTTGCAACAGCGCCCTGCCACCACCATGGCACAGGAAACGGACGCGGAGATTCGTTACGGGGTTCGAAAGCTACGCTTCCTGAGTGACCAGTGGATCTGAAGTGTCATAGCCGACGTATTGGATCTCCAGAACTCTTGCATTGGTCACCATTCTCAGTGTCACGACGCCCGCATGCACGACTCGTAGCTTCAGACACGGGGAGAAAGCGTCGATGTGAAAGGAGAGTGAGGGATTGGGCGGCGAAGCTGGGGCTTCCCGCACCGCTGTCTCTGCCCCCTAACCCCACCCTCCTCCACAAACGCATAGCATCAGCGGCTCCGAAGCACGTCGCTGTCGCCCCAGCTGCACACAATGGAGTGCACCACCTCAACGTTCATGGCGGAGTCGTTCAACAAAGAAAATGAGAGGAGAGGGAGAGAGACACTTACAGCGAACGGGGAGAAGGCGCGGCGGTGACGGAAACCACAGCCGTATTATGTGGATGTGTGTGTGTGTGTGTGTGTGTGGCCGCCACGGCATTTACAGTCGTGGCGTCAGATGGCAAGTGCTCAGGAGAGGCTTTCGCATCGTGAGAGCAGAGGAGAAAAAGGAAAGCCGGGAAATGAGAAAAATGGACAGTGAGGGGTTCAGATCGGAGTCCAATGGAGTCAGCCTCAGGAATCCCTCACAGATGCTGCCCGTGCGTGCATCAACTACATAATGGCAGAATGCACCGGTTGAAGTAGAGCTAGCGGCCCGCGGGCTGTTGAGCGGTGAGTTCCTGCTCATGGAAAAAGAGACAAGCATCTGCCCACCATTTTGATATGCAGCCCCCACTTTCTTTTTCGTCTTCCCCTGCGCGTGTGTATCCTGTCCTCGCGCATGCTACGCAATACGCCGCACTTGTCGTTACTCTGAGTAACCCACCTACGGCACTACCGCAGCCACCTCGCTCCCTCGTACGGGCATTTTCCACATTGTGTCACTGTTTCACGTTCTTCTCGTAATTTTTTCATTGGCGCCCAGCGTAGTCGTTCTTACAGTACTGAATTCCGCTGCTAATCCAGAGTACCACCCCAGCGAGACACATGAAGGGGCATGCCCATACGCACCCACATAGAAGCACAGAAGACAGCCAACTCGTTCATGTCTCACGCATTGCCGCACACGTGCGTGTGCCCAAGCCGAGCGACTCAACAGTCTCTGGCTGCCCCATCCGTCTTCTCCGTGGTGCATGCATATATGTCTGTGGGCGCCTGGATAGATCAAGAAAGCAAAAAGGGGGAAGGATAACAACATCCATGTCCTCCTCAGGACCCCACATTCTCGGCACCTGAGAAAAACAAAGACTCCTCGCACGTCTATGGTTCTTCTCTTCAACGCATCGTCACCGCGGTGTGCTTGCGCGAGTGCGGGGAAGAAGGTCAGATTCTACTCCTTTACTGTCCGTTTCTGTGTGTCTACCACTCAAATCTCCACACACTTCTCCATAGACACACGCACACACGTACTGGAGGGTGCGCTACTACTATGTGCGCTCTCTTGGGAGACAGGGACTGAAGTAGGAGAAGAGAGGGCCGAATGGGGCTATCAAGAGACGAAAAGACGCGAGCGAGCAGCACCCATAGAGGAGAGAGAGCAGAGAGAGAATCGGACATGGGGGACGCTGATAAGGAGAAGGCTGAGAATGGGCAACACCAGCGTGAAAACAACGCGACGTGCGACTGACCGCCGGCTGAAGAAGAGAGGGAAAAGGTGAAAAGGAGAAAGCCCAGAAGAAAAAGGACACAATCAGCGTATGCAAACGCAGGCGCGCGTACCACCACAAGCCTCGCAGTCCTGCGTCAGCATGTGTCTGCCTGTGTGTTTGCACACCGACAAGACGCTACACGCGCACGTACATGCACCGTTGGATGCCTCAATCTCCTTCAGAGACCAAGACCCACGTGCTCAACACCAGCAACGAGAAGATTGCGGCTTCGGCCCACACGCAACACCCAAGTGAAACAAAGAAAAAGCGAAGCAACATGGGAATGCGCTCTTACAGCTACGGCACGAAAACGCGCGCGTCCGGATGTGTGCGAGTGCAGGTGCACAAGCATGTCGGCACATCGTCGCCTTTTTGCTATCGCGTCTCGCCGCAGATGCACACAAGAAACAACTATGCTTAAAACCCATATTCACCACTAAGTGTTTCACATGGCAGGCCTTCCTCGCAATAGCGTTGGCGATTCCCTTGCTTACACCCCCCGGCACACAGCCCAACCTCTACCCTTTAGCACGCGCACGTGACAGCAACCGTCGAGGACAGCCGCCTCCGTACGTCAGGACGGGGTATATGTATGGCACCAGACACGTTCTCTATTGAGTCGCTGAGTGCCTTCTCTCCCCATCTTGCTTCTTTTTCTCCCCCCGCTCCCGTTTCAACTACGTCGTTAGAGATAGCTCGGGCAAGGAAGGAAAGGGCAAGGTGGCGGTGTGTGCGCCAGCGCGCTCGTAAGCAGGGGACGGGGGTAGAAGGGAAAAACATGAGAACATGCCGAAATGCCGAGCAGGAACGATGCAGCAGCACACAACACAGAAAAAAGTTTCAGCAACAGCGACCTACAGACGCCGTCCAACACTGTGAGCGACACGCAGGTGATTGACATCCCGCGTACCTAAAGCTTCCGGAAAGAATGCACGCAGAGACGCGCACACAGAGAGAGAGGAGCGAGCACGAGAGCCATTTATGAGAAGGGGAACAAAGGCAAGAAAGCCGAGGCACACATCAGAAAATCGGGGCAGAGGGCAAAACCCGCCTAGACGGGGGGATCGAGAAGGAGAACCACACAAATCAGCAAGCGCATACAGAGAGAGAAAACATCACAGGCGTGGAGACGTGTGCGCTTGTGTCCGTGCACGGGCACTCCGACAGGCACCGACAAAAGCAAACATTGTGGCTTACCAGCCACGTACACTCGACGCTGAAGCCCCGCTGACGGCGTCACCGGCGTTGCGGCCGCTAGCGCGGGTGAGCTACCGGTCCGAGAGGAAGGAGGAGATAAGGGGAAACAGAAAGGGAAGCGAGCGAAAGGGGTGTGAAGAGATGATGATGGAGGCTTTTCTCCTTCGTGGCCGCTCTCCGTCATAGAACGCGAACTCAACCCCACGCGACCCCCTCCCCCCTCAGCCTGCCACTGGCCCCATCGTGCGCTGCCAAGCAGCCCTAGATGCGTGTTTTACAGCCATGCGCCGACTCCGCTACTGGAGCAGGGCCTGGGCAGCACACTCTACCCACCACCCGCTCCGCAGGTCGCCCCACAGCCGCTCCCACATCACGCCGGTCGCCACCCCTGGTGCGTCCCCCTCACGGCGGCCCAGGCTCCCCACACCAGCGGGCAGTGCGAGAGGGCCGGGTGTGAGACGTTCGCGCCACGTTGGCATTCCGCCTAATCTACGGCTGGTGCAGACGCGTTCACTGTCGCAGGTCGCTCTCGCGCAGCGCCATCCACGGTCTGATCGCCGACATCAGCAGCGATACATCGCTCTGATCGCACCCTCCGTTGTAGGCACTTGACCCTGTCACCACCACAGGTAGCTCGGCACTAGCAGGGGATAAGAAGAGGAGGGGCTGCTCCGGCTTCTCTCCACACAGAGCGTGGCATCACAAGACACTGAGACACCACGCGCTGAGGTGTCCCCACGTCGTCAAAGGCTGACACAGATACAGGAACGAAAAAGAAGACAGAAGGGGCAAGTGGTGCGGAGCACGCGAGCGGGGGGAGAGGGGACAACAGTGCAGGCAGAGCAGGTAAACAGAGGATGGGGGTGCGGAGGAGGAACAGAGTTGCGGCGCTCCCTCGGAAACACTCGCCACCAGCGTCAATCGCCTCGTACCCTCCCTCCCTTATTCGGTCACCGCTCGTTTATCTGAGGAAGAGGGGTAGAGAGATAAGACGTATCGGAAGTGGGGCTCGCGTGTGCGTGTCGGCGATCCAGAGGAGAGCGGGAGGGGGGGAGCTGGACAGAGGCGGCTGCGGCGAAGAGGAGCAGAGAAAAGATGGCGTGAAGGCAAATGAAACGAGGAGAAACAGATAGAGGAGAGGAAAACATGCGTTGTTGGAAGCACAAACACACGCACATCGTAGCAAAGAAGGGAAGAGATCAACGAGAAACCATTGTACAAGAGAAGGGCGGTGGAATCGAGAGAAGAGACAAGAAAAAAGAAGAAAGGGGGCCATCCGTCACTACCATCATCGTCGCCAAGGAACTCGTCACTGCGTTAACACCTATATATACATACACAAGCACGCAAGCCCGCGCCTAAACGCAAGCACTCGTAAAGAAGTGCATGAACATCGCGTCTCATCATGGGGGAGGGGTCGTCACGGACACACACGCAGCGACTCCACGGAAGGCCCGCTTGCTTTCGTTGGTGTCAGCCACCGTTTGCACTCACGACTCGAACGACTCGCGTGTCATGCGTTTCTTTTCTTTCGTTGCTATCAAATATGCAGCTTCCTTTCCCGCGTCGCTCCTTCACTTGCACTCCCTCTCTTACTGTTGTGCGCAGGGGGGGGACACGAAATAGACGGGGCTAAGAGGGAGGAAGCCATTTGCCGTTCTCTACTTGTTCATGGCATCCACTGGAGTGGTGCCTGCCGGGGCCGACTTGCTGTAGAGAGCGTCACAGCGACTCTTCAGCTTCGCCTCGATCCGGTGCCCGTACGGACTCGTGTGCAAAAGCGGCGTGACGGCGTCGTAAATCAGCCCATACTCGTACTGGTTCACCGCGCTGCCAATCACAGCCTGCAGGACGTAGTTGCCGAAGCTGTTCTGCATGAGGCACTGGAGGTGCGCGACATCGAAGATGAGCTCATTCACAATGCGCTGGCGCAAGCTCCCCTGAAGCATCCCGACAATCTTCTCCATCACGTTGGAGCTGTACTTGTCACACGACAGCTCCACCCAGTGCCCCTGGAAGCTTGCAACCAAGTCGTTCAGCGAGACGTACCCCTCCATGTTCTTGAGGATGCACTGCACCACGTAGTTGCCGAACTGATTCTTAGCCAGTGTCGAGAGGAGCGGCACAAGGGCGCTGATGAGCGTCCGCTTCTGTGCCGGCTTCGCGTACTCGATGATGCGAATGATCGCTATACACCCCTGCTGCGTGACCGAGAGATGTTGGCAGTCCGACGTCACCACCTCAACGATCGGCATAAGCGCATCGGACTTGTGGTGCTCGAAGATTGCCTGGAGAACGCGGCGTGTGTGCTGCGTGGTGGTGGCCATCTGCAGAATGACATGTGGGTCTATGTACGGCACCAGCGCCTCCATTTGAGGGGTCGAAATGTATTCGATGAGCGTGCGCGCCACGTGGCAGCCGTGCTGGTCCATCGCGATGATGTTAAACTGCGGCAAAAGCTCGTCGTAAATCATCTGAATCTTATCCATGTGCTGCAGCCAGAGCACGTTGAGGAGAATATGGCGGCCACGCGACGACATCGCCGTCGAGGGAATGTTGCCGAGGACGCTAAGGAACTGGTCCTCCAGCATGTTTGCCAGCGCGCCGGCCTCACAGCAGCTGCCCTCCGACGCGGCGTACACCGGGAAGGTGCTGGCGCAGCTGGAGTGCGGCGGCGTCATGGCAGTGGTGCGAGGTGCCATTGCAGTGATGTAGGGCGAGGTGAAGCTGCTGCTCTCCATACTGGTGCTCTGCGAGAGGCACGCGGACGGGGTGGTGCAGGTAGAGGCGTAGGGGTTGTGGGTGTATATCTTGCCCGACTGCTTCGAGGATTCGATAGTCTCGTGGCCGGCCATCGGAATGAGCACCGTCGGGCGAGGAACGTGCGCCTGCAGCATCTGCGGGCTCTGCAGCGACGTGGGCAGCGAAAAAGGCTGTGTCAGCGTAGAGGCGGCGGTGGGGTTTGCCGATGCGCTGTTGTAGCACGGGCTGCGATACGGCTGGGGGCCTTTCTTCGGTGGCGCCCCCATCGCCGTCGGCGGCTGGGCATCGGGGTAGTTCGACTTCAAAACCATCGAGGCGTAGAAGTTCTTCGAACCGGCAGACATGGCTGCGAATGAAGGGGGGCGGAAGGGAGAATACGATGTGCAGTGGGTCTGGAGAGAGGAACAGAAAAGAGCGGAAAGGGTTCACCAAATGATGGCCACAAGCGCGCACAGTGAGAGAGAGAGAGACACGCTGCAGCGAGGTAAGTGAGGTACGGCTCTTCCACCGAATCGCAGTGCAAAGGGAGCAAGCTGCTCTGCTTGTTCTCCTGTAGTGGCCGTTGTCGCCGCGCAGGGGAGGGGTTAGGAAGCACCAAATGAAGGGAAATAGAAATAAGAGAAGAACACAAAGTCAGAGGGGGGAGGAGATACGTGAGGCGCGATCTATCCGAGCTGGGAAGTGGCGGCGGGGGAAGGAAGGGAGGGAAGGAGGGGCTCAAAAGAAGAGAGAGAGACAAAGAAGAAAGTGCGCGGAGGGAGGGCGAGGGGAGCGAGGAAGGGGAAGGAGGGCAACGAAGAAAGGGGGGCAGAGGGGAGTGTTGGTGATAGTGGGAAGTGCGCACACACACACATGCAAGCCCACAGAGAGGGAGACGGAGAACGAGAACCACCTTAAAACTCCCTCGCAGACACCACTACTGCCGCTAGACGCTGGCTCACAGGCACACGTAAAGGTAGAGAGCAGAGAGACAGGACGGGGGATGAGGAAGAGAAGAAGTAGAATTGTAGAGTGACCTCGTGTGCGTGTGTGTCTGGCTGTGTGTCTCTGTCTGTGTGAATGGAAAAGGGCAGGAACAAAGAGATAGCAGAGCCTTTGGGTGGGGGTGGGGGGAGGGGGTTCTGTCAGCGATCAGCCGTCGAGGAGGCGGAAAATAAGAAACGAAGTGGGGGAGGAAGGCGATGGACGGCGCAGCGGCAAGAAAAAGGAAGAGGAGGGGAAGAGCAAGGAAGAGAAAAGGCGAGATGGTTTTGTATTGCTGCCGGGGAGCTACAGTGGTAAACAGAAAACGAAAGAGGGTCACTGAAACGGAAGAGAGGGAGGGGGGCGAGAAGGACAGCCAAAGAGAGGAGATGAGAAAGAGCGAAGGCAGAAGGAGGGGGACGCAGTTCGAGTTTGCTTGTTGCGTTCTTGTTTAACGTGTTTCTCTTTCTTGTGTGTGTGCGTGTGTGTATCGTTGATGCGTATCTTTTCGCTTGTCGACTGTCCTCCCAATGTGTCTCTCTCTCCTGTGCGAGTATCTTCTCAGAACACGAGAAAGGAGCAGAACTCGTAAGACGGCGGTGGGGGGAGCAGAAGAGTAACGCGACAAAGACGAGAGAAGGAGAGAAAGAGAGAAAGAACGCGAGCGAGAAGGGGTTTGGGGAAGTGGAGAGCGTACGTTGATGGGCTCGTGGAGGAAATCGGGGCGGAGAGAAAAAGAAAGGGAAGGGAAGAGAGAAACACTCGATCAAGCATACACACACGCACACGCACGAGAAAAAAAGAGCGCAATCAACGTATGACTGATTTTTCTGCGTTGGGGGGCTTGGCAGGCGAGTGGGCGGGGGGGTCGCCGTCGAGTGGATGACTATAGAAGGAGAGAGCGGAGGAGAGGAGGGCACACACACAGTAGTGATGAAGGTCACGCAGGGGCGCACACTGGATCTCTAAAGCTGCACGATATGCGTGGCGGCAGTGGTGATGCGAGAGTGAGCACACAGAGGGGAAAAGATGGTCAAGGAGAAGAGATGAAAAAGGGAGGTAAAAGAACGATGGAGACACATGAGCGAGGCAGGCAGAGGGGAGAGGGGTAGATGGGTTCATGCGCCGGAAGGTAAAGGGGGTGATGTGGCCAAGCGAGTAGCCAGGGATGTGGAGGGAGGAAGCAGAGACGGGGAATTCACGTGTGTACAAGACAGGCAGAGATACACACAAATGTCGAAGGAGGGAGGAAGAGAGGGACGGCACAGGAAGCCTTCTGCGAAGGCGCGATGGCAAGGTATAACCACACTCCCGGCACAACACGTTTCTCAGCCCCACCCCCCACTTTCTCCATACTTTAAGGGTTAATCGTGTCGTCTTTTTTTGTTTCTGGCTACTGTGCACGCGCGCGCACGCAGAGTACAAGTCACAGACGGTATGAACAGCGGTGGACAGAGAGAGGAGGGAATAGGAAAGGACGAGGTCACCTTAGCGGGAGCGGAGAGGAGCACAGAGAGAAAAAGTGAGTCACAGGAAGAGCGAAACAGAATAGGGAGGAAGACGGTGTGTTGGGGAGGGGGAGGGGGTCTGCGGCGAATCAGCCACACAAACGAGGAGAAGAGGGGGACAATGAGCAGCGACGGCATGGGGTGGGCTTGGAGATTTGAACGCAGGAGAAAAGGAAAAAGAGAATCACATAAAGGCGGTAAAAGTATATAGAAGCGACGGACTGTGCGCCGAGAGAGAGCACAGCAGCACCGCAGACGGTGCAGGCGTGAGGTGACTCCGGCGACGGAGTCACGGGCAGCCGCCACGGTTCTGCGGCGGCAGGGAGCACACAGAGAGAAAGATTGCGAACAAAAAAAAGGAGGAGAGCAACCGACACACAAGCGCAGCTGGAGAGAGAGGGGGAATTGTCCGCCAACGACGACAACACGCGAAATGACTAAGCGAGGCGGTGGCATGAACAATGCAGGGAAAAGGAGCAACTTAAAGTGATGCAGGCGTGGCAACGACACGAGAAGATAACAAGAGGAATAGACATATGATACAAACAAGTGTCTAGCAGGAAGGGATAAAAAAGTGCTGCCCACCCACTTCCTCTGCCCATCCCTTCCCGCTTGATCCGCATCCTCTCTTTCCTTCTTGATTCGAAGGGGGGCCGCTGTTGTTGCCTACATATGTGCGGGCGAACGCAGTGCGCTCTCCCTCTCGTTTCTGTGTTCTTCCTCAGCGGCTGTGAAATTTGCGCCCCGAGACTCGTCTCTGTGCACCGTCAACAGCGGCACGTTCCGCTTCATAGAAGAGACAACCGAAGTTGAAGAGAGCACCGAACACGGAAAGGGGAGGAGAAGAGGCGGGTGACGAGGGTGACAGAGACATATTGTCAAAGCCCCTGCCTCTCCCCCACCTTTTCCCTTTCGGCCTGTGCGTTGATGTATGCGTGCGGAATTTCAGCTGGGCGCGCAAGTCGCTCTCTCTCCCTACAGCTGTCTGCCTCTCCTTCCATCGATGGCTGCGCAGCAGCACCTGTGAATGCCACTCCACGGCCGCTGCTGTTTGCCCGCTCGCTTCCGTCTGTCAAGGACGAGAGAGAAGACGCGAGAGAGTTGGTGAGCGGACTCGCACATACGCACGTTACGTGCGCCAAGTACTACGGCCCCATACAGCAACGAGGGACCGTGCGGAAAGGCACATATGATGAGCATTGAGGGGAAGAAATACAACGGAAAAGGCAGAGGAAAGCCAAGAACAGACTAGCGGCCACCCTCCCGAGAACTCCGCATAACCACGCATCAGTGGGCAGCCGGCATAACATCAGTAGACCGTCACGAATGGACTCTATCGTGGTTGCAGAAGACAGTGAGGCAGAGAGAGAAAGAGGAGAGAAGGAGCAACAAGGAGGAGTGGGAGAGTGTCTGCAGTCACAGAACCAAAATCGAAAAAGGAAAACAGAAAGGCTACGGCGGGTGCCTCGATCATAGAACGTACACATAGTGGCACGCAGATATAGAGAGAGAGAGCGGTGTACACACGCGGTGAGCTGCGGGGTGTCTTCGCGGCAGCATCGCGTAGTGAGAAGCCCCGCAGTGAGCCTCGTACCCACCCACCCACGCGTCGCCAGCGCCGACGCCCATGACTGCACACTCACACAAACCCCGCCGAAGCCTGTCGTTCGAAATGGCCAAATTCCACCACAAGAGACGCGAAACTGAACGAGCTCGGCAGCGGCCAGAGTCATCGCCCAGCCTCAACCTTGACACTACGGTCTGTGGGGCCGCAGCGTGTGGAGAACGGTGGAGCGTGGGAACATGACGCTTCCCTGCTCGATAAGGCTGAGCAAGTCGAGGGTGCTGGTAGGCATCCAGAGTTAGCGACGTAACGGCGTGCGCGTCTTGTCCTCGATCTCTGCAGAGGAGAGTACCGCCTCTATTGTCTTGAGCGCCGGCGGAGGCTTGTTCATGTTTGTGCGAGAGCGGCGCAATGCGACGGCGACGGATGCGTCTCCGCGTTCACGTGTTTGGATGCTGGCGGGGCCAGCGCGTGCGATGCCGTGGGCTGGGGTGGCTGGCAAGGGAGCAGCTGTGAGAGTGGCCGTTGGTGCGACACGTGAAGTTGCGAGCACACCGGCTCCTGCTGCTGCTGCTGAAATACTTGCGGTGCGGGATCGAACTTCGGTAGCTGCGCACTGCGGCTCCACATTTTTCGGGTCTCCTCCGGCGTCTCGCTTTCAAGCGATAAAGAGGCCGATGGGGCAACGCGCGCCAAGCGGAGCCGGTTTACGGCATAGCGATGCACATCCTCCTCAATAGAGTTGATCTGGTCTCTTGCGTAGCGCCGGTTTGCGTGATCAAGATGACTGGCCGTGGTGGTCGCTAGTGATCGCCACTGCGCACACTCGTACGCGCTGACCTCGCCTTCCCTACGGAGCTTTTCGAGGTGGTGGAATAGTTGTTGATTGCGCTTGTCCGTCGCCTCTAGAAGGTGCGCGGTGGCTACACTCTTCGCTTCGGCATTGCGCACCTTGGCCTTCCACACATCCTTCTCGCTCTGCGTGTGCAGTTGTTGGGCGTACAGCTGCGCTGAGATGGTGCTCACCTCCGCGCGCAGCTCGTCGACGAGGTCGCTGAGCTTCTTGTTCTCGTCCTCCAGCGTCTTCACGCGGCGTCGCAGCTGCATCTCAGATACGTAGGAAAGCGTGCCTTTGCGCCCATCCGCCTTGTGCGCGGCCTCCAGCGGTTTTACGTCGGCCCGCCACGGTTGGGCCTCGAGCTCCTCTACGCGCTCCTTGAGGGTGCTGACGAGCTCCTTCTGGCGAAGGATGATGAGTTGCTGCTCATTGATGGTCCGCAGCGTGAGGGCATCAAGGCCGCCAACGAGTGGTGCCTCGTCACCGGCACTCCCGCTACTGCCCAGGGTGCTGTTCATGGCACCCGGTCCTTCAAAGGGGAGCGTGTGCGTGTGTGTGTGTGTACGTGTGTGAGTGAAGGCGAGCAGGGGATGTGAGCAAGCGAATACGATCCCGTGCCCGCACACCTGTGTCTTTTGCGCCAACCGAAGAGAGAAGCGGAGCGCACAACCACACAGGCGCACCAAGAGAGTAGGATCTATAAACACCCAAAACAAAGAAGAGGAGGAGAGGGAGGGATGGCACGCACAGCTACAGCAGCAGCACTGGGGGGAGGGGGTCAGTGAAGTCCTCAGTAACGCTCTAAGAAGGCGAGAGCGTCTAGGACGAGCGCAAGGATTGGTAGAACAAGCAGTGTACACACATACAGATCGACACAAAACGCACGCTGGCAGACGCGCGTGAGGGAAAGATCAGCTGCTGAATAGCAATGAGCGTGAACGCTTGTGGCGCGTTGTGTTTGGCTGCGTAGTTGTTGCGCTTCCTGTGTTCCGTCTTGGATGTCTCGAAACGAGGCGCCCGCGTGTGAGTGCAGGCGTGTAGGCGTATGGTTGTGTGCAATTGTGAATCGATCGATGGTGCGCACGACGACAGAAACAGAGGCAGAGCCGGAGAGAGAGAGGGGGTGGAGGAAAGACTCAATCACGGACACATGCACAGAGACAGTGATCAAAAAGCACGCACTCGCTCGGCACATCAATGAAGCTAAAGTAAGTGGGACCTCTGCGGATGTACTCGACTTTTCTGTATGCCTGTACGCATGAGAGTACGAGTGAGGCGTATGCTAGGAGGTGATGATAAACTACGACACCGACTCGCACCGAGGGCGCCAATGTACAACTAGCACAGGAAGAGGGGAGAGACATGTCGGTACGACAGACCACAAAAAAATGGCCAGCGATAATGGCAGTGGTGTCGGGAGGAAGAAAGAAGGAGAGTAAGTGTTCCGCAGCCACCACAGAGGAAGAAGAGAGCAAGAGAAATAGGCAGATGGAAAGGGGTGAGAGAGATGAAAGGGAGAGGGGGCGATCTCTGAAAAGTGCGCACATACCAAAGAAAGGCTTAACGCGCATCAGTAGCAGAGATGGCGTGTGTGACTGCGTCTCTGTGATCGTGCATGCGTGAGCGTCCGTCGGCGAAAGACGTGTGAACCGTATCAGCTGGTGATGAGCCCGCTGCATCTCCTTCAGATTCGAAGGCAGCCATGCATGCATGTATCCATGAAGACAATTGACGTGATGCACGCAAGCCAGAGGGAGAGAAATCGAGAGGTCAAAGTCCATGCGGGGTGGCGCAGCGGAGAAGGAAGCGCAAAATGAAAACGGAGGCACATCGCGTATACACATCGGCCCAGTCCGCCAAGAAAATGAAGACAGAGGAAGGAGTGCGGCACGGCAGCGGAGAGTTCGGCGAGAGCGAAGAGGCAACTCCGAGAATCTTGGTAGGAGAGTAGCAAGCGAAGCAGTAAAGCGCGCACGCACGCGCGCTGACGCAGACCGACACAAACTACGCCACACCCACACACTCGCGAGATGCTGGAAGTGGCACACAACGAGAGCGAACGAGCGAATAACGTGAACAACGTGAGATTGCACACGTGGAGCCACAGCGCTAACATGAAGAAAACATAAATCGGCAGCCGACTCAACAACACACACGCCGCTCTCCGCCGTATCCCGGTGCGCGCTCAGGCCTGGGCAGCGGAACCCGACATGCACTCGAGTGTCTCGCGCACCACTATGACGCGCAGATCCTCAACATCGAGGAAGCCGTCATCGTCCTTGCGCATACTCGAGGCGCTCCTTGAGAACTTCACCCTGCGAGAGACCGTTGCGCCGTGTCGGGTGTCCAGGTACTGGTTGCACGTCGTCTCCACTGACAGGCATTCATCACCGCTCTGGTCGTGGAGGCCAATGGTAAAGCTCATCTTTGTGGTGCGATACACAACACAGAACGTGGCCGTCTTGCGCATCGGCGGTGGATGCTGCGGCGGCGGCGGCGGCGACCACGACAATGGCAGCTGCGGCGTGGTACTGTCAACCGTTGCAGTCAGTGCTCTGCAGCTTGCGCTGACGTCGATTGGGCTGCCAAAGTCCACCATGAGCCCCAGAACCAGCTTCATGAAGTGTAGCGGCTCGCGGATGCGGCGGTACAGCGTATGCTCCAGTCGTGGAATATGATCTGGGAAGCCGGCACCCTGCTGGGTCATGGATAGTCGCGGAAGGCCGTGCAAATCGACTCAGCTGTGCAGAAATGAGATAAGAGAGTCGGCAGCGCGCCCCTCGGTGGTGGCACCCGCTGCTGCGCCAGCAGCAGCGTCACGAAGGCGCAGCACTACCGACTCTGCAATGAGAGTAATCCTGCCAGTCCGCTGAGCCGTGCGGAAGCGCGTGTGCACGTCGGCCTCGACGCTGGTCAGCTGGTACGATGGCTTCCACTTGACATGGGACACCTTGCAATACAGCACTGCAACCTTGTTCAGCGATTGAAACACCTTCGCTGCCCGCCCCTTCACGAGCAGCGGTACGGTAAAGCTGATGAGATGGTGGCCGCTGCCGTCCAATGTAGGCGCGACAAGACCACGCACAGTGCGCTGCCCATCTGCCGAGCTGATCAGTTTCAGCACCGAGTCGTATTCGAAAGAAAGCGCTGGGGAGGCGCTGCGCAGGTGGTCAATGAAGCGTGCTGCGTAGTACGCCGCATAACAGGCCTCCATCCAGTGCTTTAGGCGCGCCTGGCACGTTACCAGAGCCTCGCCAGGCACCCGTGATGGCTGCGGCTGCGCTGTGAGGAAGGCGTAGTCGACAACCTCGCTCTTATCGTTCATGGCACTCGCCTTCGCGTCGTAAAGCACAAAGTCGAGCTGAAAATCTTCGTTCTCCGTCAACGTGCCCCCATCATGTGACCTGTGCTGCTGCCACTGCTCTTTCTGAGAGATTCGTGCCGCATCAGCGGTGGCGGAGGCCAGCAGCAGGCTGTGGGTATCTACGGCAAGCCACGACACATTGCACACGGACACTTCGGCGACGACGAGCACGTCGTCGTGCATGAGGGTCATGCTGATAGTGGTGCAGCGCCGTCTCCCTTCCGAGTCTCCTCAATGGATGTATTGGCGTCGTGTGACGCCCGTGGGCCTTTGCGTGGAGGGGGAGGGGGAAAGCGAGCCAATCGCCGAGCAAGCACGGGCACGCACACTACACGCGCATGTCGGGAGGGAGCGAAGAGGAGCGAAGAGGAGCGCAGTGCATCGTCTGCTTGCACGCGTATACACGCGCGATGCCACGAAAGACGCTCGGTAAAGCGATGCAAGGCACGGGAGGGGATCGCACAGCAGCAGCAGCAGCGGGCAATCAACTGGGCTGTCGGCTTTGCTCTTGCCTGTGCGACGCCGTGTGGTAGGGTGGCCTAGAAGAAAGTGGGGGAGAGGGAGAGGGAGAGGGGGTGGGGGCATCGATGAAGGAGGTGCGTGAGGGAGGGAGGGGCATGAATGGCGTCGTGGAAAACCGCAGAAAAGGCAAAGGGAAGAGGCGCGACGCCCTTCCCACGAGAAGAAGGGCACTTAAACACATCTGACAGCAAGTGCCAGCTACCAGGACCGGAGACACAAAGAGAGACGAGCCCACACGTCGTCCTTGATGCCCGCTTCCATGCATCCTCAGTATCGATGGCCACGTCAAGATGCTCCGGCATTGCCGACAGGAGCGGCTACCTTCTCGAACGCGCTTGCGCCGTGGCTGTTGACTTCGTAATGCATTTTCTGTGGTGCGTATGGCGGAGTGCATGCACCACGGTACGGAACCGACCCATGAGAGAAACCACAAGTAGAGCACACTGAAAGAAAGAGCGTGGGCTGGGTAAGCTGGCGCGTGACCTGGTATATGTGATGGTGGAGCGTCGCCAGAGGTCAAAAGAAGGAGACGCGCAGGAGTAGCACGAGTCGAGTGGTCTTTGCCGGAGAGCGGCTGCAGCGGCGGGTGTCGAAGTGAGCTCTCCCACCCCCTCCCACGCTGACACCCTGGCCAGATAGAGATGCGCAGCCATCTTCCACTCACCGCGGTAACCTGGACACAAGAGGGAACCGTAGCGCGAAGAGGAGGAAGCGCGCCAAGACGTGTCGCACCGAACACAGCGAAGCAGCAGTTTCAACCATCACGCAGCTCATGCAAAACACGCTCTCTTGCACTCCGTGAAAGAACACTTCAGCCAACCAACACACACCGCGAGCGGGGGCACAGCCGTGCTGCACGCGACACGACGACTAGGTGGCTACGAGGGGAGAGGAGAGGGAGGGAAGGCGTGTGGATGTGCGCTGGGGACGGTACAAGTGGTATGCCGTCACCCTGGCAAAACAAGCAAGAGGAGCACAGAAAGCGTCCGGCACAGCACCCGCACCCAGACGCGACTCACCAACAGAGAGAGCAGAGGCGTTGCAAGGTAGCAGCAGACAATAGAAGAGAGACGAAAATTAGTCCCTGCCGGCCCACAACGTGGCACCAGGGAGAAGAGAGGTGAAAGCCCTCCATGCAAGCACGAACGACACCAGCATCACGGGCACATGGCGAAATGCAAATACATAAATATATAGATATAGCGGAGCAATAGCAAGAAAGAGGGAGGAGGCTAGAGTGGCAGGAGAGACAAAACATCACGGGCACCCACATACCAACGCACACACCGATGCACGTGAGTGCATCCCCGCCCCGCCTGCCCATGAAAAGACAAAAAAAACCGCTATAAGCGCGTGACGTGGTCATGTGAGAGCTTTCCCCTTCTAGATCTCTCGTCGAGACAGTGAGAGAGCGAGCGAGAAACAAAAAAACGATGCAGCAGGAAAGAGAAGCACAAGCAGCGGCCGTTGGAGAAATAAAGCACATCTCCTACACGCAGCACGATGTGCACTGATAGGCGGGCTCCAGCGCACCTTGCCTCATCCAGTGTTCGCGCGCGTCACCAGTTGAAAGAAGAGGGCGGCAACACATCCGCCGCAGCGTCACAACCTGACAGCAAGAAGAATGGTCACGAGGGGTGCGGCACCGCAAAAAGACAGAAAGCACTAAAGGCGTCCGCCCCACCCTCGGCAGAGCACGAAACAACTCAGCAAGAGCGATGAGGGCGCGCATACTCATAGGCTGCAGTCCGCGGACAGGAGGTCTAAAGCCCTGAAATTGACCTACACCACATCCACCGTCATTGCACATCGATGAATCTATCCCCGCTACACCGCTCCACCTTCTAACCTTAGCCGCCACTAGGCCCACAGGAAGGCGAAGCGGTGTCCTCATTCTCCCTCTGCCAGCTTTACCACGGCCAGGCGCCACAAAATCGCGTGATGCATTATCCACAACACCCGTTACGCAGCACAGTCGTCTGTGTCGCTACGTCTTCTCGCGAGCAGCCACCACCAGCGCGATCACGCTGATAGTGCGGAGCAGGAAGAACATAATCACAAGCGACACCCACATGTACACGCTCGCCGACTGCGCATCACCATCAAACCCAAGCAGACGCATCACCGTGCGTCCGTCACGCGGCTGGTTGATGCAGTACCCGTCGCCCCAGCGGTAGTAGTCGCACGCAATGTGGGGAACATTGTGCAGCTCATTGCGCAGCACGAGGATGTACGCGTGGCGCATGAAGGACGGCTTCTCCAACCAGTACCAGTACGGGCGCAGACGGTCCGTGCTTGCGAACAGACCACCGCCTACAGACAACAGCATAAAGGAAACCGACGCCATGGCAGAGCTCACCACAAGCGACGGGCACGAGGTGGAGATCGCGAAGCCCAGACCAGTTGCCACCTGCGACAGCAACGCAATCACACCAAAGTAGTAGAAGAAGGAGCCGGGATGACGATGCAGCCCCACCATCCAGTAGAGGATGCAGCTCTCTACCAGCACTGCAAGAATCTGTACGGGAAACTCGGCGAAACTACGGCCAAGGAAGAACATCAGCGGCGAGTACGCACCAGCTTGCTGCTCACGCATGAACACGGCACGCACATTGTTGAACGTATTGATCATGATGAACGTGGAGCTCATCACACGGTTCATCACGATCAAGAACAGCACGCCTTGGCGATCCTGAATTCCCTCTACGTTGGCCCGCACATTCAAGAAGATCAGGCCCACAACGGCGGCGAAGAAGATCGCCTGCGCCGTGTACGAGAACAGATACAGGGAGTCGCGCGAGATCTCCATCATCCTGCGCCGCGTCAGCTCGTACAACTGCACAGCCGGCGAGCTGCCGAACTTCACAATGTATGCATCCAGGAACCGCGCAGCAGACGACTCACTGCGGCTCTTCGCGAAACGCACAGCGGCAGTGTGCGGCGTGCGAGGTCCGTTCTTCAGGTACTTGCGCCAGCGCTTGATCAGGACCTTGCTCGTCACGCTGTCCTGCAGCAGCACCATGTAGTAGTCCGTCGGCGTGTACTTGCTCGGGCACGGGAACCCGATGGACTCGAAGTAGTCCAGCGACGCAGCCATCGTCCCGTGGTACGCAATGCGGCCCTGCGTCATCAGCATCACGTCGTCGAAGTACGACAGCACCTCCGCAGTCGGCTGATGGATCGTGTAGATCACAGTGCGGCCGGTCCGCGACAGCTGGCGCAGCAGGTGCACCACCTTCGCGGACGTCACGGAGTCCAGCCCAGACGTCGGCTCATCAAGCAGCAGGATCTTCGGGTCGCAGATCAGCTCGATCCCGATGCTGCACCGCTTGCGCTCCCCACCAGACAGCCCAGCCTCCAGGCCGGGAATGCCGACCTTCGTGCCGCGGCAGTGCCGCAACCGCAGGACACTCAGCATCTCCTGCACACGCTCCTCCGTCTCCGCACGGCCCGTCCCGCGCCGCGTGCGCAGCGAGAACCACAGCGCGTCGTACGGCGTCGACAGCGGCGAGATGATGTCGTCCTGCGCCACGAACCCCATCGCCTTGCGAAAGTGCCGCTCGAACTCACAGTCGCCCAGCTGGCGCCTCCCGCTCAGCTTCAGCTCACCGCCAGACGCTAGTCGGTCGCAGATCGCGTTCAGGAACGTTGTCTTGCCGGCACCGGACGACCCGAGGATTGCGAGGCATCGCCCGGGCAGCGCCGTCCCCGTCAGCCCGCACAGGATGCGCTTCTTGCCAACGCTGTAGCTAAGCCTGTGCCACGACAGCGGCAGCGAGTAGCTGTTCGGCACGCCGATGGCAAGTGGCGTGCTGGAGTCAAATTCAACGATGGAGCCGTGCAGCTGGGGGTTGTCCTCGCCAGAGGAGATGGTCTGGTGACCGTTGCTGCTGATATTCTGTTGGTCCTCCGCATCGGTGGTGATTCCGTTGTGTACCTGTTCGTTGTGTAAGCGGGGCATCTGGGCAGGAAGGAAGGAGGGCGCAGTAGGGCAGAGCAGGCCGCCAGTAGGAGGTATAAGGAGACGCGCTGTCCGCAGCACTGTAGGATCGTCGGTTACATGCTTGGTAACGACAGAGAGGAAAGATGACGAGAGGAAGTAAAGAGAGACAGTGGCCGCAGTGCAGTGGGGAGAGATGGGAGAGTGAGAGATGCGGGTGGGAGCCGAAAAGGGAGAGGGGAGCTGCGCGTGACGGAGCAGTGGCGCCAACACTCTGATAAACGAGCACACTCCAGGACGGTTGCAGCGGCATCATCCATCCTCTCCCTCTTGTCTGTCCCCACACTCAAGGCGACTCGCACGATTAAATTTGATCAGAACGCCTACGCTGTTGAAGTGAGTGGATGCGGAGAGTGCGCGCAGTCTGCAGAGATGCAAGACGGCGGCAAGCCAGTTGTTCCAGAGAAGGCTGAGAGGGCGACGCACCATCGTCATACAGTCCCAGTGTGCCGGGCTCCGTTGTTCTCTCTTTTTCGTTTCTAACATTAAATGAGTAGGACGTATGTTGGTGTAGTGGCGCGGCTTGTTGGGGGACGGTTTCCTCCGCACGCCCCACATGCCCCCCCCCCCAGGCGCAGACGCACGGGTGTACGTCGATGCAGCATGCACGCGTGTCGGTAAAGGTGATGAGCGAAACGGAAAAGAAAGAGGGGTTGCAGAGACAGGGAGGGAATGCTGCTAGATGGACACGGTGGATGAAAGAAGAAATAGCGCGTGGCGGTGGTGAGTGAGAGCGGGCTCGATGGAGCAACAAAAATGGGGCGGGGAGGGGAAACGGAAGGAGCGCACACTCACGCGGGCGCGTACGCAAGTGGAGGCGAACAATGGCAAGTATAAAAAGAGCATCCGCACACGCGAGCGTGAGAAACCGAGACGAGGGAGATGAGAGATGAGACAGAGGCGCAGGTGTGCGCACAAGGACGCTGAGGAATGCTGGACGGTGGAGACGCACGCACACGTGCACACAGAGACGAAAACAAAACAAAAACGGCAGTTAAAAAATTGAACCACGTTAAGAAGGGGATGAGGGGGAAGAGCGGAGAATGAAGACGGCTGAGAAACAGCGGCAACAGATAACAAAACGCGCACCCACGCACAAAGAAGGAGAAAAAGAGACGAAGGAAAAAGAGCGGACGAGAGCATCTGCAGCGTGCGTGCCCTCCCCTCCCCTCCCCTCGTGTCCCTCATCACAATCCTGACGACCACCGCAGCCGCCTCCTCCCCCATTCCGCATTTGCAGACGCATACACACACACACACACACACAGAAAGGGAAACGAGTGCGGGGGAGAGGCGCTGCATGCAGATCAAGATGAGCAACCGCACAACTCCGCGACGGGAGGCATCGAGAGGAGCGCGAAAGGAGAGGGGTGGGAGGATGGAGAAGGAAAGAGAAGCGCGCCAACGAAAAGGCACAAGAAATAAGTGCGCAGACGCTGAAGATGTGCAGTGAGCGCAGGCAGGCGTGCAGACACACACACACACACACACACACACACACACAACGCACATGCAAGCACATCTGTAAGCAAGTTCTTGGCGCATAAAAGCTTGCCTTCTGTCCTTTCAGAAGAGCGACGTGTCCCTCGCACTCCATCCCTCCTTCTCGCTCTTCCTTTACCCTATTCTTTGGGCTCTCGCTCTCTCTCTCGTCAGTGGCGCTCTCTCCTTCTCTCGCCCTTCCTCTCTGTGGACGACTGGGCTGCAAAGGACGAGGACCAAGACACGAGACGCATGGCAAGAAGCGAGGGATGGGAAGAGGGAGTCGTGGGTGAAGTCTACATGCGCGCTCGCCAATATCGGCGGCAGCGGTGGGGGAGGAAAGACGGGGGAAGCCGATAGAAGCAACACAATACGACAACAGCAACAACCAGCCGCTGCAGCACGGGAAGCGAAAACAGACACAAGGAAAGCGTAAGGAGAGGGAAAGATAGAAGGGCTGAGAAATCAAGAAAGAGGCGCAAGACACACACCCGAGCACAGCCGAAGACGCGCGCACAGGAGAGACAACCACAGCGCCCCCACCCCTTCACCAATTGCTGTGATAGGCAGCCTGTGCGTGCATGCCCGGTAGGCGAGAGGAAGATGAGAGCGTGTGGATGTGCTCGTGTGTGGTTGCTGTTCGACGGAGGAGGGTGATGACTCCGGAAGCAGAGGGGTCCATGTAGTGTCCCCCTGGGAAAGCACAACGGCCAACACCGCCGCCACCACCACGAAGCGCGCAGATACGATTTCGAACGAGAGACACAGCTGAAAAAAGGGAAAGACGAGAGGCCACACTGGCGCACACACAGCGAAACACACGAAAGGGTCTGTCGGCGCAGCGGAGTGGCAGCAGTGCGCTAACATCCACCCGTCGGCACGTGCATGTGTCTGCAGACGACGGTGGCGTAGATGCCGGTGAGGGGAAGCGGGCGAGAGAGGCGAGAGAGAGAGGCGTAGTTTGTTTTTCTCACCATCAGTCTTGTACTCCGCTCCTCTGTGCCCGTATCTTGCAACGGGGCATACCGTCCCCGTGAACAACATCAGCGGATATAAGGGTACTCGCAGTGGCAGCAGCCACCACACCCACAAGTCGCCCTCCTGCTCCGAGCCCTCAAAGTCCCTCTTTCAAACCAAAAAAAAATACACGCCTGCGTGGGTGTGGACGCCGGAAACGGATGGCGGGGGAGAGCCAGAGCGGCACACATCAGCAGCACTCGATGCGAGAGAGAGTGAGAGCGTGAGACACACAAAAACGAAAACGCTGCTGAGGCAAACACGCAGAACAATGACGAAGTCAAGACGAAAAGCAAAAAAAAAACGGCACGAACGAATCGTGCACATGATGTGACACTGCCATCCACAGCACTGACAACGGCAATGCCCCCGCCGTGCCGGCCGCTCTCTACGTCCATCTTCCGCCTCCTCGCCTGCACCCCCTCCCTTCATGGATTCCATCTACCTCTGATGCTCTACTCACTTACCCCTCCCCCTAACTCTTCTGCGACTGATACCGCCGCGTCATCAGGCGCACGCGCACGCACACATAGAGACAGGCAGACAGAGACAGCGATCTATGATGCTACAGTGAGCCCCGGCCATGTATCAACGCACCACAAACGGAAGGAACGCGAACCAGCGCACACGGGCAGTGAAAGCGCGTGTCAACTACACGCCAACACGAGACAGAGAAACATAGAAGAGAAGCGCACGCACGCCCACACCGACGCGCACAGAAGAAAAACAAGAAAAATCGGATGAGACTGGAGGCGCACGTCCGTGCGTCGCGGACACACACACGCACATGTTCACACACATCACCTCATCACAGCTGCCCAGATGCGCTGCTCATGCACGCGAGACGTCATGGATAGCTCATGGCACATGCGCCGGAAAACAAAAAGTAAGAAGCTCCACCAAAGTCAGAATTTCCACCTCAGTGTTCATGCCGTTCTCCTGCGGCCCGCCACAGCGAGCGCGATCACGCTGATAGTGCGGAGCAGGAAGAACATAATCACAAGCGACACCCACATGTACACGCTCGCCGACTGCGCATCACCATCAAACCCAAGCAGACGCATCACCGTGCGTCCGTCACGCGGCTGGTTGATGCAGTACCCGTCGCCCCAGCGGTAGTAGTCGCACGCAATGTGGGGAACATTGTGCAGCTCATTGCGCAGCACGAGGATGTACGCGTGGCGCATGAAGGACGGCTTCTCCAACCAGTACCAGTGCGGGCGCAGACGGTCCGTGCTTGCGAACAGACCACCGCCTAGAGCCAGCGGAATCAAGATCAGCGGCGCCATGGCAGAGCTCACCACAAGCGACGGGCACGAGGTGGAGATCGCGAAGCCCAGACCAGTTGCCACCTGCGACAGCAACGCAATCACACCAAAGTAGTAGAAGAAGGAGCCGGGATGACGATGCAGCCCCACCATCCAGTAGAGGATGCAGCTCTCTACCAGCACTGCAAGAATCTGTACGGGAAACTCGGCGAAACTACGGCCAAGGAAGAACATCAGCGGCGAGTACGCACCAGCTTGCTGCTCACGCATGAACACGGCACGCACATTGTTGAACGTATTGATCATGATGAACGTGGAGCTCATCGCGCGGTTCATCACGGTCATGAACAGCACGCCTTGGCGATCCTGAATTCCCTCTACGTTGGCCCGCACATTCAAGAAGATCAGGCCCACAACGGCGGCGAAGAAGATCGCCTGCGCCGTGTACGAGAACAGATACAGGGAGTCGCGCGAGATCTCCATCATCGTGCGCCGCGTCAGCTCGTACAACTGCACAGCCGGCGAGCTGCCGAACTTCACAATGTATGCATCCAGGAACCGCGCAGCAGACGACTCACTGCGGCTCTTCGCGAAACGCACAGCGGCAGTGTGCGGCGTGCGAGGTCCGTTCTTCAGGTACTTGCGCCAGCGCTTGATCAGGACCTTGCTCGTCACGCTGTCCTGCAGCAGCACCATGTAGTAGTCCGTCGGCGTGTACTTGCTCGGGCACGGGAACCCGATGGACTCGAAGTAGTCCAGCGACGCAGCCATCGTCCCGTGGTACGCAATGCGGCCCTGCGTCATCAGCATCACGTCGTCGAAGTACGACAGCACCTCCGCAGTCGGCTGATGGATCGTGTAGATCACAGTGCGGCCGGTCCGCGACAGCTGGCGCAGCAGGTGCACCACCTTCGCGGACGTCACGGAGTCCAGCCCAGACGTCGGCTCATCAAGCAGCAGGATCTTCGGGTCGCAGATCAGCTCGATCCCGATGCTGCACCGCTTGCGCTCCCCACCAGACAGCCCAGCCTCCAGGCCGGGAATGCCGACCTTCGTGCCGCGGCAGTGCCGCAACCGCAGGACACTCAGCATCTCCTGCACACGCTCCTCCGTCTCCGCACGGCCCGTCCCGCGCCGCGTGCGCAGCGAGAACCACAGCGCGTCGTACGGCGTCGACAGCGGCGAGATGATGTCGTCCTGCGCCACGAACCCCATCGCCTTGCGAAAGTGCCGCTCGAACTCACAGTCGCCCAGCTGGCGCCTCCCGCTCAGCTTCAGCTCACCGCCAGACGCTAGTCGGTCGCAGATCGCGTTCAGGAACGTTGTCTTGCCGGCACCGGACGACCCGAGGATTGCGAGGCATCGCCCGGGCAGCGCCGTCCCCGTCAGCCCGCACAGGATGCGCTTCTTGCCAACGCTGTAGCTAAGCCTGTGCCACGACAGCGGCAGCGAGTAGCTGTTCGGCACGCCGATGGCAAGTGGCGTGCTGGAGTCAAATTCAACGATGGAGCCATGCAGCTGGGCGCCGACCTTGCCAGAATCCCTTCGCTGGTGATGAGGCGCATCGGGCTCGTGGATATCGATGGGAGAAAAGGAGTATTCGGTGTAGGTGTCGTCTGTAGGCGCACGCGTGGCTGCGGGTGGGGGCATGTTGAAGGCAGAGTGTCAGCGGGTCGGCGCCGGCGAATGAGAAGCCAGTGGAAGGATGTACAGGAAGGAAAAGAAGACACAAACGGGGCCTGGGAGACGCTGGCCGGAAGACAGGCGGAGAAGGCAGGGAGAAAAGGGTTGAGGAAGATCGTCCTAGCGCGTAGGGAAACCGGGCGGCCACTCGAGAGAGAAGACGCGAAATGGGCGAGGATAGATGAAAGCGGTGGCCGGAGAGAGGGAGGGGGAGACGAGTGTAAGGTAGGACCAAAGAAAAAGCGTGTCCGCAACGGAGGGGCAGGCGACAGGAACAGGGATAGCGGCCGTGGCACGAGCGCCGTGAGCAGCGCGGTCGAAAGCAAGTGCGCGGAGCCAGAGCACACGGGAAGCGACGAGCGAATCCCAAAAACACGTGAAAGGGCGTAAGGAAGAGCCGGATCCAGGAAGGAGCGCGCCAGAGAAGGCGCGCACGAAGCAGCTGGCGATGGGCAACGTGGGGCGAGTGTCAGGCTGCGCGAGACGCACAAACACACAGAGAGAGTCGTGCAGACGCAGTTATGAAGTCGACAGGGAAGACGGATGTCGGAGAGGTGAGCAGGCACAGAGCAGCGGTTGGACAACTAGGAAATACAATGCGACCCCATGGAGGCGCAGGGGCACGAAGGGCACAAGCTCGCACGAGCCAGACGTTGCTGAGCGAGACCCGCTGCTGGAAATCAATGGAGGCTGTGAGAGAGACGAGAGAGAGACAGCGAAGGCGGCTACAAGTGCGGTGGTGAGTCAAGAGAAAACGCGGAAGAAGTGCGAAGGAACGAGCCGCTCCGTGGCTCGATGCGCAACCGTGTCCGCCGCAGAGACAGCGATACCTGCGCACTGGCAGAGAGAAGGCAGAGAAGGTGGGGGTGATGAAGGACCCCGCACGCCACGTTCCCTAGGCGCACCGGAGCACGCCAAAGGCTAAAAGAGTCGGGCGTAGGCGTCACGGGCCCTGAGGAGAGCCCGACGCGACAGACGCCGTGGGGAGGGGATGGAGAAGGACGTGAAGGTGAGTGTCGTCCGGCCCGCACGCCTGCCCACCTGTGTCTGTCATGGGAGGGAGTGGAGGGGGGGGGGCATCTCTGTGCGACTTTGCGCGTCATCGGCTACGCGGGGCATCGTCTTCACAGAGGCGCACGCCGGCACACTTCCCTCCGCAACATAACAGCGAGTTCACATGGAGCCGTGCTGGAGTCCATGCACTTCCCGCTCATGTAGGAGTGAAGGTAACGAGAGAGAGACCCGCACGCTGTAATGCGGGAGGGACACCGAACCGATAGCACAGATGAACAGCCATGGAGAGACACACCGCGCCAAACAACCCACACAGAGCACACAGACAGAGTATGGGGAAGAATGAAGAGGAAAGTGGGGCGCTGTCTACGTAAAAAAAAAAACAATGAAGATCAGGCCCACAACGGCGGCGAAGAAGATCGCCTGCGCCGTGTACGAGAACAGATACAGGGAGTCGCGCGAGATCTCCATCATCGTGCGCCGCGTCAGCTCGTACAACTGCACAGCCGGCGAGCTGCCGAACTTCACAATGTATGCATCCAGGAACCGCGCAGCAGACGACTCACTGCGGCTCTTCGCGAAACGCACAGCGGCAGTGTGCGGCGTGCGAGGTCCGTTCTTCAGGTACTTGCGCCAGCGCTTGATCAGGACCTTGCTCGTCACGCTGTCCTGCAGCAGCACCATGTAGTAGTCCGTCGGCGTGTACTTGCTCGGGCACGGGAACCCGATGGACTCGAAGTAGTCCAGCGACGCAGCCATCGTCCCGTGGTACGCAATGCGGCCCTGCGTCATCAGCATCACGTCGTCGAAGTACGACAGCACCTCCGCAGTCGGCTGATGGATCGTGTAGATCACAGTGCGGCCGGTCCGCGACAGCTGGCGCAGCAGGTGCACCACCTTCGCGGACGTCACGGAGTCCAGCCCAGACGTCGGCTCATCAAGCAGCAGGATCTTCGGGTCGCAGATCAGCTCGATCCCGATGCTGCACCGCTTGCGCTCCCCACCAGACAGCCCAGCCTCCAGGCCGGGAATGCCGACCTTCGTGCCGCGGCAGTGCCGCAACCGCAGGACACTCAGCATCTCCTGCACACGCTCCTCCGTCTCCGCACGGCCCGTCCCGCGCCGCGTGCGCAGCGAGAACCACAGCGCGTCGTACGGCGTCGACAGCGGCGAGATGATGTCGTCCTGCGCCACGAACCCCATCGCCTTGCGAAAGTGCCGCTCGAACTCACAGTCGCCCAGCTGGCGCCTCCCGCTCAGCTTCAGCTCACCGCCAGACGCTAGTCGGTCGCAGATCGCGTTCAGGAACGTTGTCTTGCCGGCACCGGACGACCCGAGGATTGCGAGGCATCGCCCGGGCAGCGCCGTCCCCGTCAGCCCGCACAGGATGCGCTTCTTGCCAACGCTGTAGCTAAGCCTGTGCCACGACAGCGGCAGCGAGTTGCGAAGGGAAACAGTATAGGTTGCCTAACGCGCCGCTCTAAAGTTCCTAAGCGGATGCTGGCCAGCAGATGGTCTGCTCAAGAGGCGATTTGAACGCGGGCTCGTGCAGCTCATCATAACCAGGCGTGTGGCGGTCAGAAGGCTCATCTGCCTGCCAGTAGTGCGCTGCTTGCTTGTTGCTCTGCGGGCAGCCAGTGCGTCGTTTGCCGACAGCCGTCATCAGTCTATGTCATACTTGGCGCTCCGGTGGTGTTCGTCGTGCAGAGCCAGCAAGGAAAAGGCGTGGCGGAGAGGCGGAAGTGAACGGTGAAAGAAGGCACGCACGGTGCCGATGCAAAAACATGCACAGATAGAGGGCACCTGTCCAAACACGTTGGTGTATTCCCTGTAGAGAGAGCTGCAGGGCCGGAGAGGAATCGGCGAATCAACATCGTCAGTCGAACCTGCCGCGTGCGCCTACTGTCATTGCTTCGTTGGTGTTGTCGTCGGTAAGCGAGGGAAGAAGGACGGAGGAGAGAGCCGAGCAACGCAGGATGTGCGGTGGCGGTGGCGGGTGAAGAGACGGAGTAGTCAGACGCAGGCGCAGAAAAGCCGCCAGAGAGGAAGAGAGAGGGAGAGCAAGAGTCGCCTGGTGGGGGAAGGGGGAGGGGTTGTTCGACGTGTGTTGAACCGTATACACGCGTGGAGAATCTGGGAAAGGGATGGAGGAGGAGGTGGTGGTGGTGGCTGGGTGGGCGGTGATGGTGGTGGTGGCAAGTCACACTAACGATACCACCACCACCCCCTCCTCCTCTCTTAGCTGAGCGCGGGTCTTCCAGTTCGTCTTTGTCAGACTGCTTATCTTCTGCGAGTACATGGCATGATGCACACGCAGAGGTACCGAGGGAGAAAGACGAATTCAAGGGCTGAGGAGCGGAAAGGCAAGAGGCGACGGTGGGCAGCGGGCGGTTCGGGGAGCGTTATGTCTCCCTTTTTCGTGGTCTTCTCCCCTGACTTCCTCGCGCTCGCCTTCCGATTGGCGCATCGCCGCCGCCGTTGCAGTTCCCCCCCCCCCCAGCTCGCTGCTTTCCGCTTCAGCTTTTATATGTAGATTCTAAGCCGTGCAGAGCTGCTGTGGTTGGAGGGTGCTCATGTGTGTGCGGCTCACGCTCGTCGCCGTCGTCCGGATGCCTCTGACATCTGTGCACCGGAAGAGTCCACCGGTGCGTGTGTGCGCTCTGGAAGGAGGAGGGCGTCGGCGTATCGACACTAACGGAAGGGTTGGGGGGGAGGCTGCGAGTGTAGTTGAACGGGCGGTGTGAAGGCGTGCGCTACAAGGGCAGAGAGGGCGCACCACAAGAGTCCACATGCACGGCCACGCTCGTCACGCGCGTCGTCACGACTCTCCTCCGGTGCTGGCCCAGGCGGCACGACGACCCTCCGTCACCACCTTCAGCAGCCCCACCTCGTTCAGGTCCACCGTGCTGCGCACCCCGCCGTACACGTCGTGGTAATAGACGTGCACCACCGCGGCAAATGCTAGTATGGCTTCCATGAGCGACGTTGGGCCTTGTCGGGTGGACAAGAGCGTCTCGTTGCTGCCCTGGCGGAAGCGTACGTAGAAGTACGGTTCGCCGGTGTCGCCAACGTAGAGCGCAAGGTCCTGCGTCTGCAGCCCTGTCTGGTAGCCGAACAGCACGTATTCCTTCAGCCCCTTCACCGACGTACGCAGTACGTGCAGGAGGAGATGGGCGTCGCAGGGGAAGCCGCTGCGCCACGTCTCCACATCACCCCCGCTACTGTTGTATGAGATAAGATAGCGTTGCTTGGCGAACGTCCGCAAACGCTGCAGCACGTACTCGCGGCAGGCCGTCAGCTCGGCATTCGAGGGTCGCGACGCAGACGAGGAGGGGAAGGTTCCGCTGACGTCGAGACGCGCTTCTAGCGTGAGGCGCTGATCGTACCGCAGCGCCATATCCAGATCCTGCATCCCCTGCTGCGTCTGACGGCAGTGCCCCTTCTCCCTCAAGAGGGAGACCAACTTGGTTTCGTGCTGAGGAGCGGCGGCTACGGAGGGTACCGGTGCCGGGGGACCCCAGCGCATTGTGGACGCCGAGGTCATCGCTGCCGGCTGCGGATGCGATGGCGGCACCGGTGCAAGCTCCTGCAGGGAGTGGTGGCAGTCGTACGCCTCGATCTGATGCTCGTTGAACCAGCGATCGCACTGCTCCACGTCGGCCACCAGGCGGCGACACACATCACTCATCCACTCCCGTGTGCGCTGGAGGGTCTCCTCGAGGTGGAAGATCCCGAGCTCCGCCCAGGGAATGGACAACGACGACGACGAGGGCGAGGAGGTGTGCGCGCCGAAGGCGGCGGGTGCTGCAGTGCCGCTGCGGCCGCGCTGATGCAAAGGCTTGTTTTCATACAGTACCGAGATGACATCGCGCTCGGCAGCGTCCACTGGACCGCTATCCACGCCACCGCCACCCGCCGCAGCAGCGCCACCTCTATCGCGGTAGCGAAGCGCAACTGCACCGGAGAGCGCAGCTTCCGCGGAGCGCCGCTGCTGCTGCTGTGCGTTCTCGCACGCCAGGAACCACTCGAGGTCCTTCTCGGTGCGCATGGGCCGCGTTGGGTCAAATATGCTCTTCTGCCGGGCCAAGGCGGCGGCGGCAGCTGTCGCATCCGCCGGCACAGCGCCGCGAGTGCCGCGTGGCAGGTTTCCATCGGATCGGCGCCGAGCCCATGCCGGCACCGCAATCGTGCTGATCTCCTTCATGAGTGATGGCTGACTTGCGTTGTGGGCGGTAGCGGTGCCGGCCCTCGTTCGGCCACCTCGCGTTCTCTCGCGGGCAGTTGCCGTGGCCCCAGTGTTGCCGGCCGGCGCTGCGCTCGCAGCGGGGCATAAGACGCAGTGTAGGAGGGCGCGGAGGGCACCGCAGCCGACGCTGCCGTAGAGCAGCCAGGGTCGTGCCCTCTCCACCCAGTCGTCCTCCACCACCTCCACGAGCACACTGTCGATCCACACATGACGCACCGGCCGCGGGTACCGCCACACGTTGTACGTGCAGACAATGTAGAAGCTGAGAAACACCACGGTGAGCCACGTTAGGTGCCACATGCGCGCCTGCCACCCGTGGCGGCCGTCCCGCTGCTGCCGCTCCACGTCAAGGAGGGTGCGGGAGTGCGAGTAGCGCATTACGGGCTGCCGGCGTCACGTCGCAGTCTGCCTAAACTGTTCCCTCGAAGATGTGGGAAGGACGCGCGGGTGGCAGTCAGTGGCGGCGTTCCTCAGAGCGCGCAGCAGCGCAAAGTCGCCCACCTCCTCCTCTTCTCGATCACTGCCGAACTGGCCAGTGGGGGCGGAGAGAGATTTGTGGCTAGAAAACAAGAGGCCACAACGATACGCGATGGCAATGATGTGCGAGTGGCCCGACACGGCATGAAGAGAGGAATGGGGATGTGGTGGCCGATGCCCCCGCCTAAACAGGAGTTGGATGCAGAGGGGAGGCAATAGCAGTCCACCTGAGCCTTATCTGCGTTTCTCTGCGCGCACACGCTCACGCAGCCACAAACAAGGATGCGCTAGAGATAGCTGAAGAGGTGCACGTGCGAGTTGGAAAAAGAGAGGGGGGAGTTGGAGAGTATCTTACTCATATCGACGTGCACGCACTCATAGCTGCAGGGCCTGCACAGGGGCAGGAGAGGGAAGAGTGAGGGTGGACGTGGTGTGTGTGTGTGTGTATGTGTGCCGTTCGCCGCAGACCATCCGCGTGAAGCAAGAACAAGGCAGAGGGCATGAGAAGGGAGCACGGAAGGAAGAGGCAGATCTTGCTGCCATTCCTCCCTCCCTCACCCTTCCCCACTTGGAGACACGGACGCGCATACGTGTCCGCGATGGCAGTCACGACTCAGAGGGCGCACGCACCCCTAACGCTGCCGTTGCACGTTTGATTGTTCCTTCCGTGCCTACACAACCACAGCACCGCCACACGCGTACACGGGGGGAAAAGAACAGAGAAAGAGTCCATGCGAGACGATGAGGGGAGTGCTGGCATCGACGATCGGGAGGAGAGGGCCATTCTCTCGGGTACGTGCGCGTGCACCACCTCCGTCTCGAACGTACGCACAAGGAGAAGGGGGTGGACGGGAGTGAGAAAGGCGGGTGTGTGTGTGTGGGGGGGGGGGGGAGGGGCATGGAAGAGAAAGAAGAGTGAAGACACGAAAAGAGAAGATCACCAGAAGGCGCATACATACACACGCATGAAGAAAAAATGGAAGAGAGACTACAAGCTAGAGGAGGGGAGGACATGCAGCGAGAGGCGAAGAGCGGGGCGGAGCACGCGCACGCACTCTCGAAGCAGAAAAAAGAAAACGAGGAGGGGGAGGTGGGGGAGGGCACCGCACTGTCAGTTTGAGCGACCTCCCGCCTCAGCCTCCCCCTTCCTCTCTACGCCTCTCCCCATGCTGCTTCTCCGTGCACTTGACCACATCACATGAGCACATCTTCACACCCAGCACTGCCACCACCCAGCGCACTCCTTCGCGCTCTACAGCTCACCACTGGCAACGATCTTCACGGGCTTCACCGGGCGATCGTGGCTGTTCGTCTTTGTCTTCTCGATGCGGAGCACCACGTCCATACCATCAAGCACCTTGCCGAAAACCACATGGCGGCCATCAAGCCACGGCGTCGGCGCTGTCGTGATGAAGAACTGCGAGCCGTTTGTGTTGGGGCCGGCGTTTGCCATGGACAGCGCACCCACAAAGTGTTTTACCTTCAAGTTCTCGTCCGCGAACTTTTCGCCGTAGATCGACTTGCCGCCCGTGCCATCGAAGTTGGTGAAGTCGCCGCCCTGGATCATGAAGTTTGGGATGACGCGGTGGAAGATGGAGTCCTTGTAGCCGAACCCATGCTCACCCGTGCAGAGCTGCCGGAAGTTCTCTGTCGTGAGCGGCGCATCCTTGCCGAACAGGCCGATGGTGATGCGGCCAAGCGGCTCGCTATCGATCATCACATCAAAATACACCTTCGCGGTCACCTCCGGCTCCGCGGCGACGTTGAGAAAGGAAAGGGCGCACAGCACCACCGCCAAGACAGCCACAACACGCATGATGAGGCGCACCGAGACAACTCTGCGGAACGACGTGATAAAGAGTGATAGTGACGGAGGGCAAGAGAGAGGAGAGGCAAAGACACGCATGCAGACCCTACGCCACTACGAAGATGAGAAGCTTGTCTTATCGCCTGTCGACCCGCTCGCGGCTGTGGTGCTCGGTTGGTATCGTCGAGTGGGAGGAGGAGGAGGAGATGTTGTATTGTGTTCGCTGAAATCTACGTTGGCATCGTCGTTGCCGCGGTGGCAGGACGGATGCGCAGATGTGGGGTGGGCGACAGAGAGAAAAATAGAGCGACGTGGCGAGGGAGGGAGAGGAGTCGATGTCCTTGCTTACGCGCCAACTCACATCAACGCATACATTCCGACATCCATACCAGCTCACGCGTGTGCATGTTTGGCTGCCGCTGTCCATGGGAAACTATGGGGCGACGTGGCGAGCCGTGACGTCGTTGATGCGAGCGCGGACGCCCACGCATACGGGCATGCACTTCGACGTACACACGCTCCACTCGCGCACGAGTGCTGTCGATCGCAGTAATCAGCTCTTGCTGCCGAGATGACACAGATCGGCAGAGGGGAGGGGAGGGCATGCCCAGTCCGACAAGCTTAAACACCGACGCGCAAAAAAAAAAAAACAGAAAAATGCGCGCCTAAGAAAGAGAGCGCGTATGTGTGCCGCGTTAGGGCCAGGGCGGACATCGATCCCGCCACCACCACCACCTCGTATTGTACATCATCATAGCCCCCCCGCTTCACGTGCACGTACCCCCATTTGCCATGGACAGACGCCAGCGAGGCTCCGGTAGCGCGTCAATACATGTAAGAGGTAGTCGGCAGTAAAGGGAAGAAAGCCCGTGAAGTGTTGAGGGAGCACGACAAGAGGTGCGGCGCCTCGAAAACGCGCGCACCCGCCCTTCAGCGTCCTCGGACCCGCATACTATGTGCGAGTGGCAGGGAGAGCGGTGGACTTGGCGGCGGCAGACTTACTATGCCTGCCGGAGGCCGACGGACGTTGCTTCTGCCGTTCCTCCTCACTATGTAGACGTGCGCGGACCGCCATGTTCACGACGCCGAGCACGTTCTTACCCTTACCGTCGCCGCCATCGCCCCAGAAGTCGTCTGTAGGCGTGTGGTAGAGCAGCAGTGAGGGCTGCGTGCTGAGGAGCACCGCACGCGCTGCTTCGTTCTGCTTGAACTTAAAGTACGTGCCAAGCAGCATCACGTCTACCTTCACCTTGTTCCAGTTATGGCGCTGATACCCCTCCTCCTCCGCCGTCTTGACGAGGCGTTCCAGCGACCATACCGTCGTCGCCTCCGCCATCCACTGCTCCGCCGGCGAGCCTTTAAAGCGTTCGCAGAGGAAGTAGTGGTGCAGCGAGGGATACTGGACGTGGCGCACGACGAGGGGGCTGGGGGAGAGCGGACTCAGCACGCCGTACAGCGGATCATGCACTTCAGAGAAGGTGACCACGTTCTGCTTCTTTGAGGATGACGGCATCTTGCCGGGCGTGACAGAGGGCCGCCCCCTTCCACCACTACTATCAGGACTACTGCTACAGTCTCCACTACTATAGTGGGTGGAGACAGCGAGTGCTGTAGTCGGTGGCTCTTGTCAGGAGAGCGTACAAGTGGAGAGACGGAGGCCGAGAGGTATACGGGAGCTTAAATACGTAGCAGCCAACAGCGTCGCCCTCGGTGGAGGGGTGGGGTGCAACGAGGTGTGTCTGGAGGGGGGGGCGTGGATGCTACGTAGTCTCGTTTGGGTATGCGCGCATGTGGCTCTAGAGAGAAAGTTTATGGGTGTTGGTGTCGGTGCAGCAGAGTCTTCGATGAGAAGGGGGGGGAGCAGCACCGGGCGGAGAAGATGGGGAAGACGATAGAACGAGAGAGAGAATGCGCACATCACACAACGCCCAGCGGAGCCTTTCCTTCCAGAGCGAGCGTGAGCAGGTGTGCATGTGTGCATGTGTGGGAGTGAGCACACACACAGAGGCACCGGAAGCGCTCTACGCACCCACCCACCGGCAGCTGCGACTCTGGTTGGAAAGAAAACGGCGGCAGAGAGACGCCGGAGGTGAGTCTGAGGCGCAGCTGACACTCTCACACACAAAACGAGAGGAAGACGCGCTCTGTTCCTCTCCATGTGCACGGCCTGTAGCGCGCCTGCCCACCCCTCTCTCTCTTACCCGAGCCGCTTGTTAGCGATCCACTTCCGCCTGTACGTATCTTTGTGTCTGCGCGTGTGTGTCTGTGAGAATGCGACACACAAATACAGACACACGCGCGCGCGCAGGCACGCGTGTTCACCGTCGCGCTCCCCATCCACGCGTTTTTATGTGGAGGTGTGCCGCTGCGACACCGCGGCTTTTCAGTGCCTTCCCTGTTGCCGTTTCACCGGATATGCACAGGCACACACACGCAGCGTCAAAAGTCAGAGAGAGATACGCGCTCACATGCTTTTCCGCGAGCAACACCGCCCAGCCCCCATCGCGCACCACCATCACGCGCATCTCACAGGAATAGAGGAAAATCTAAAAGGGCGCGCGCCCACGCACACAAACGGAGCCGCAGAGACACCACGTGCGTGGGTCCGTAGCGTGTAGAGCGCACATACATACGTAGAGAGAGGTGGAAGACAGACAGAGAGACAAGAGCGGGGGGCGGTGGGAGAGCAATAAGGGCTGGCCGGCTGTAATCATCACCACCGTCACTATCATCATCGAGCACCGCACATCAGGTGGCATCATTCAACAAGGACAACAACAGAGTAGAAGGAAAGGGGGGAGAGAGAGACGAGACGAGGCGAGACGCCGCCGTAGTCAAGAACGAAAACGAAAAACAAAACACGTTGCGCATGCACAGTCGATGCGGGAGGGAGACGAGAGAGGGGGGCAGCGCTGGCCTCCTCTCAACACCTGGATGGCTGCCCCTTCCCCCTCCTCTCGTGCTCGCTCTCTGGTGCACGCACACAGAGACGGAGGGAGGGGAGAGGCAAAGGGATGCAGCCACGGCTACTCGCGTGCGCGTGCGCATCAGTCCTTGCGCAGCTCGAAGCTCTCCCGCTGCACGCCGTCCTTCGTGATGATAAAGAAGGAGACGGAGTCGCCGGTGTAAATGTCGCGCTCGGCTGCGCCGGTGAAGGCGTTCTTGAGCATCGCCAGCGTCTCCTCCTTTGTCATCTCCGGCGGTGCCTGGGCGGTCATATGTTGGCGGTTGATAAGGCAGTCGAGCACCGGCTCCAAGAAGCTGGCCGCGCTACCCCGGGTACCGTACAGGAAGGGCTCCGTTGAGCCGACGGCGTCGTAGCTGTAGCACACGCCGTGCCCCTCCTCATCCAGACCAACGACCATATTGAACGTGTAGTAAGGGAAGAAGCGACGGTGGTACAGCAGCGTGGACATGAGCTGCGCAATTGCCTTGGTCGGCGGCACCCTACCGCCGTTGTTGTACTGGTACCACTTGACGCGGTACTTGAGCATCTGCTGGAGCTGCAGCCGGTCCGCCTGCATGCCGTTGCTCGCCATGTACGTGTACGGCGTCAGTTGGAAGATCTTGCTCTGATCATGGCGGCTGTGAAGGCAGTAGTCACCATTCAGACGAGTGTCACCAGCGAGGATGACGAAGTCCTTCCCAGCGATAGCGGCCGTCGTGCCTCCATTGTCCTGGTAGGGGCTCCACTGCTGCTGCTTCGCTCCCTGCTTCGGTAGGGTGAGGGTAGAGCTGGCCAGCTTCTGGGGGTAGTGGTTGTGGCCGTACTCGGCGTGGTCCTCGATCATGATTGCGTGGTGGGGAAGAGATAGAGTGGGTCTATAAATAGCGGTGGGTGGGTGGGTGCGCTTGTGGATGAGCGGAGGGGCACTACAACGTCGTCGACGGAAACAGGCGGCGATGATGACGTGTACAGCGGAGGCACGCACGCAGTTGCACAGAACGAGAACCACAGAGATGTGCAACACGACAGAATAATCACAAGCAGAGGTAGATGACAACAACAACTGCGAAAGGGAGGGGGAGGAGGGCGATGAGGTGGTGAGGTGGTGAGGTAAGGGCAAGGAGATGTGGCCACAAGCAATATGTAGTGGAAGAAGGGCAAGAGAGGAAGAGAAAGAGCGGGAGGTGCATAGAGACGCACACACAGTCGTGCGCGGATACTGCACTGCGCGCTGGTGAGTCAGCGCGCGACAGAAGCGCCTGCGCTGTACATGATGCGTGGCTGTCGTCGCAGAATGGGGTGCACAGACACGAGGCTTATATACCCAGCCCACAAGGAGGTCTGCGCCCCCGCCCTCCCTCCCCTCCCTTTTACTGTTTTTTTTTTCTTTCGCTTCGTTCTGCACACACGCACGCACGCGTGTGTGACCCGACGCCAAGAGCTGCAAGCCACCAACTGCACAGACGCAAATCGCACAGGCGTGCCGTCCGCCTCGATTCTCATCACGGCACGGAGCACCGCGTAAGTGGCGCCCTCTCCCAAAGGAGAAGCACCAAAGGACATGACCAAGAGGATGAGCGAGAGGTGGAGAGGGAGCGAAAGGGACAGGCGGCAGCAGCGCTTGAGCCGCCACAGCAGCAATAGAACGAGAAAGAGAAGGTTACCACCTCCGCGTACTAAGACGCATGCGGTTTGCGCAGCTTCAGGCTGTACCGCGTCTGAGCTTCCGTCTCCCGCTCCCGCTCCTCGACACGCTTCCGGTAGTGCGCCCGCGCAGCCTCGCAGGCGCTGCAGGTGTCGCCGCGCTGAAAGACGCGCTGGATCTGCTGGTACACCTCGAAGGCGAGCATCGAGGTGAAGACGACCGCCGTGCCGAGCCACATCATGTAGTTCTGCGACCCCTCGTGGTAACCGAAGTCGCGCACGTTAAAGATCTCCCATGGCCGCTCACGTGGACGGCGGCACTTGGGCAAGCGCACAAGCAGCCGACTACTGCGCCGCAACATTCTCGTGGTCCACGTGCACGCCCGCAAGCTGGCGAGAGGAAGAGCGCAAACAAGAAGACGAACGCAGAAGAAGACAGAAGAAGGGGAGTGATGCGGGGGGAACGAGCGGAGGAGACGACGCATGGGCATCATGGGACTCGAAACAACAACCATACGCGACATGCAGCACATGCACGCACGCAGGCACGCAGGCACGCACACGCGGGCGGGGCCGCGGACATCAATATGCGTGATAAACGTGTCTCTGAAAATGAAGAGCGCGCGGCACGGAGCAGCAAGGGTGCTCACTGGCCGCAGCGTCAGACATGGGCGGCAAAGCTGTGGCGGCGTCGAATGCTGGACGCCTCGCACAGCACACACGTGCGCGCCCTCGAGTCGTTACTCCGCCGAAGGGGCATGACGTCGCGTTTTACGGTGAGGCGTTCGTGTGTTTGTGTCATCGTCGTCGCACTGGCATGGCAGGAAGACAAGAACGGCGAGGAACGGAAACGGCAGCGGCGGCGGCGCACGCGCCTCGAGCGCAATTGGCTACGGAGAGCGCGCGCACACACACCTGCACTCGGTCTGCAGCGCCCATCACCCCCTTACCCAAAGCGCCGCCGCTCCCTCTCTCTCACACACACGCATCATTTTGTGTTGTAGAAGGGCAGGGACTCGGTGAAGAAGGCGGCGTACTTGGGGTCAGCGTTGAGTCGCTCGCAGGCGCGCTGCACCGCCCCGTTCGTTGGGCGGCGCTCAAACACCATTAGTGTACGCTCTTCAAACTGGAGCGGGGTGAAGAGCGGGCTGCCGTGCTTTAGGTCCTCTGCAGGCTTCAGTCGCGTGAGAGGCTGTGACGGCTTCTTGGGGTTGAAGAAGAGCACGGACTCCAGCGGGTCTGCCGTGCCCTTGCCCTGGTTGATTACGACCACCTCCGCAATAAAGTCGTCCGCGTTGAGCGGGAACGACGGGTGGGCGTGCTCGAGAATGGCCGCCGCCCAGTCTACCGCCGCCATTGGCGCCCGCATCGTGATGTCCAGAGACGACGAATAGGCGACGCGGTAGATGTCGCGGGTGCGGAGTCGGTGCAGAATGGCATGCGCCTCGGCCAGATGCGGGGCCTCGCTCACCTCGATCGCCTCCAAGATCCAGTCGCCGAGTTTCAGAAAGAGCGTCTCGTCCTGAGCGCACTCGACAAGGGTGTGGCCGCCCACCCTAAAGTACGGTGCCGCGGCATGGATGACGTCCCCGATCATGTGGCCAATTGCCTTTGTGACTTGATGCTGGTACACGTTCTTGTGCAGCTTCGCCCGCAGCGTGAAGATCTCGCGGAGGGAGAGGGCCAGCTTCTGCTCAAAGGCCAGCTGCCACTGACCCTCCTCGCACACTATGCGTGCAGAGTTGAAAAGCCGATTTATGCGCACGTCGACGGTGGGCTTGCCGAAGCAGCACATCGAGTCACGAATGAAGTAGTCGAGACGGTCCACATCGATGCCGTTCCGCTTGTTGCTGATGATCTCGCCGTATGTGATACCCAGCAACGCCTTGCCGCGCATCAGACCCACCACCACGTCCACGTGCGTCTGCGGGACCAGGTCGCCGAGCACACGCCGCGCAATCTTCTCCGACATGTCTTCATGGTTGAACTCGATGCCGCAGCGACGCGAGACGACGTCCTCGAACAAGTGAGAAAAGGGGCCGTGGCCGACGTCGTGGAGCAGCCCCGCCAGCATGCCGAGCTCGATGTCCACCTCACTCAGCCCCAGGTCCGGCTGGTGGTGTTGGATATTTAGCAGAAGGGTGCGGGCCATGTGGGCAACACCGATGCTGTGCTCGAAGCGCGTGTGCACAGCGCCGGGGTACAGGAAGGAGGATGCGCCGAGCTGGTGCAATGACCGCAGTCGCTGGAAGGCCGGCGTGTCAATTGCCGCCACGACGAGCGGCGGCAGGCTAATGTGCTCATAGACGCGATCCAGGATGGTGAGCTCCCGGGGACGGTGCTTGCGCAGCATCTCTTCCCGTTTGGCCCACGCCCCCCCCAACCCCTACCCTGTTTTGAAAAGCGCCTTGACGGTAGGTGCGAAGGTGCGGTGGAGACGCATGCACGCGCAAGCCTGTAGCGCGCGACTCGCTCCGAAATCCTGAAGGGTGCGCCCTAGGTGCGTGCGTGTGCGGCTCTATTTCGCTCTCTCGCTGCTGCTGCTGCTGCTGCTGCTGCGTACGTCAGTGGGCGTGTGGCAGCTTTGGAAAGCGGAAGAGGAATGGGGGGCACCGTGTGCGTGCACACACGAGCACACGCCCGCTTGGTGTGCACGTGTCCTCTACACAACAGTCGGATAGAGTACACGAAAAGAGCGACGGCAACTCCTGCGCCAGAGCGGCAGGGAGTCACTCGACGGATACGGAGTAGGGAGCAGGTGTCCCTGTGTCGCTGGCTGTGAGTGCGTGCTGGCGTGTCTGCGTGTGTAGGACACGCGCGAAACGGCTCGCGCAGATGCACGAAGAGTCTAGCACAACAGGCATGCCCGTGTGAAGCATGGCGGTGGGTGGAGACAGGAAGGAGAAGCGCACGAGCAGCAGCAGAATAGCAGCAGCAACAGAAAAATGGACGGAACAGACGGACGGGAGAGGCGTGGAAGGGGATGGCGAGGCGGATGTGAGGAAAGAGGGAGAGGGAACAGTGGGTCCGTTCTGCGAGCCCGCAACCGATCATTACTGATGGAGGGAGTCTGGGAGGGATGCTTCACAGGGGCAGCAGCAGCTGCCACGCAGGTAACTGGGTGTGCTCGCCACAAGCGCGCACACTCACGACTCCCAGGGACTACTCGTTATTGCTGTCGCACATGCGAAGATCTACTAAATCTTAGCCTTTGAGGGCGCCCGTGCCCTACATTTTCCTTCTCTCGCTCGCCTTCCCCCCCCCCCACGCGCACGCGCACATGAGGAGGATCATAACGGGCGAATGAAGAGACAGACGGGATCGATCTCTGTCAATTTGCGCCTGTCGGTGGTTGGGTGCATGCTTGCTGCTGCTGCTGCTGTGTGTGTGTGTGTGTGTGTGTGTGTGTGTGTGTGTGTGTCTGTGTGTGTCGGCGAACCTTATCCGAGACGGCTTACGCGATTACATGAACGCCTCGGCTAAAAGGTATTTAAGTACAGAGAAGAGCGCATCTGAGCGCGCACACACACGACCTCGCCACTCGCCACACGCCACAAGCCACGCCATACCCGTCGTGCAATGGCCTTCACCCCCTCACTCATGCATGAGGCAACAGCGGGGAGACAGGCGAAAGCTTGAAGAGAAGACGGCGATGATACGGAGAGGGCGGGGAAGGAAGGAGAGAGGCACGTCGACGCACTCGCTCACTCAGCGATGCACACTACTTCGCCTCAGGCACGAAGTTTGGAATGAAATCGTTAATCGCAAATGTCGTCTTGCACGCCGGACACTCCAGTGTGCCGTTGCGCACCGCCACGACGTTCATGGCGTAGTGCACCGTGCGCAGGAACGCGCTGTGGTCGCTGAAATCAGCGCCCTCCATCGTCTCTGGCAGCTCAGAAGATGCCGACGCCGCCTCGGCCGTATCAGCGCCCTCGTCGTGGGACAGCCCACGCACCAACTCGTGCGCCTCGCGCAGTGCGTGAAAAGTGGTGCGCAGACTTGCGTAGTCGACACGCGCCAGCATGCGGCGCGTGAACTCGGCGTCGTACTCCACCGGAATCTCCTCCATCTCCGCGGCGGTCACATGGAGGGGGTACGTGTCGCACTTCAGGCAGGCGAGAAAGTTATGCGTAAGCAGCCGCATTGTGTAGACGGCAGTAGAAGCGTGAGTGAAGGCCTTGAAGGGAGATCAGCGGCGGCAGCAGCGTTGCACGCCTTTTACCAAGCGGGTGCGAGCAGCTGAAGCACATACGCACGCACGCCGCCGGGTGCCGTAGAGAAGAAAGGAGAGCACATAAAAGATGATGCGAGAGTGAGAAGTAAATGGGTCAGCCCATGCTAGCTCGTGTGTGGACGCGAAGTCACTGACAGAAAGAGGCGGCAAGGAGGAGGCGACGTGCGCCCCAGTGCCACCACCATCCTCTACGCCTAGATCTGTGCGCACTCACATGCGCGCGCGCCGTCAGCAGCAGAATCGGCCTGACATGCCCTGAGGAGCCCTCATAGATGCGAGTGCATCCGGCAGAAGGCCCTGAAACGGGAAGCAGAGATGAATTCCAACAGGGGGAGAGACGTGTGCGGGTCGGTGCAGAGGCGCACGCACCAGCAGCGACAGACAGCTGCGCTTACACTTACTATGTGTGCATCGACCGTGTGTCCGGCAGCGCCTCCAGCAGGTCCAAGATGCTCACCGCGGCGGCTCGCGGGACACTCGACGGTAGATCGGCGTTGCCTGTAGCGCTTGGCGGCCCATCATCCGCTTCGCTCTCCGTGGAGGACATCACCACCGTCTGCGGTGATGATGTCCGCAGGTCAACTGCGCCTGACGCAGCAGTGGCCCCATTCGACACGAATGGCACGGCAGGGCGAGACGGACTCACCCGCGTCGCCCGTCGCTGTTGTGGCGGCGAGCCCTTCCGTGGAGTCGAGGACAGCCGTGGAGGAGCTGCGGCACTGCGTGGCGGTACCTCATGTGGAGGTGTGGCAAACTGAGCCGCGGCCCACGCACGATGTAGCTCCTCCAGCCGAGCCTCAACTTGCCCGTCCTGCAATTTGCCGACTCGCGGAAGCCCCAGCGCGCGGCGCAGCAGCGCATTCTCCTTCCGCAGTTCCTGCACCTTCTCCTCAAGCGCCATCCGCGCCTGCGTCGCGGCGTCGACGTGCACGACCGGTGTCGCGCGAATGTGGCGCGCCCGCTCCGCGTAGTGGAGCGTGCGCAGAGACTCCTCGAGGTGCAGCGCGCTCGGACTCACGCAGGCGACCATCACGGTTCGGCCGTGCCCATCCAGGCTGTGCATGAGGAGCTGAGTGAGAACGCTTGAACGGTAGGGAATGAATGGCGGCGGCTGCGTTGACGCCTTCGCCGGTGGCATAGCATCGGACGGTGCAGGCGGCGAGGCGGAGAGGAGCTCCAGCACACGACCGAGGGTGAAGAGGGACTTGTTGATAGACCCCGCCTCCGCATTGCTGGCCGAAAGCGTCTTCTTGAGACGCTCCGATCCAGCAAGATCCACAAAGACGAGTCGCCCGTACCGGATGGACGAGAGGGGAGCTGAGGCGCCAGGCGGCGGCGAGGACGACGGTGCGCCGTCACTGTCGACACCCTCCGCAGAGGTTGCAGCGGCCGCCTCGTCTCGCACTTCGAAGAAGACGGTGAAGACGACGTGCGAGCGGCTGCTGTCCAGGTTGAGTGCGTGGCTGCCGCGCTGCCGATTTCGCTGTCCCTCGCGCAGCACCAGCAGGAAGTCCTCGCGGCCGCGGCACTCCACCATCAGTGAGCCCTCTACGAAGAAAGACGAGGCTGCGGCCGACCAGCGGCACCGCACCCCGTCGCCACCATCTGGTTGGAGCAAGTCGTAGAGGGACTCTTGGTAAAGTTCGACGTAGGAGCACTTCGCCGTCACCACCGTGGCCGCGGAGGCAGAAGCTCCAACAGACGCGCCGCTGACGCCACCATCATCGCCGCGATCAGCTGAGCCCTTTCCGGCGCCGTCGCTGTCTCTGCGCTTGCTCTTGAGCTTCCTTGACGTCCGACGCAGCTCCTTGAGTCGACGCGCGATGTAGTGCACAGCCTGGTACTGCAGCCCATCCTCGGCGACCAGCGGCGTAGGGGCGTCGGAGACGGGCCCCGCAGTCGCCGGCGCGGGGAGCGTCCGCCCGCTCAGCGAGTACGTCTTGCCGCTGCCTGTTTGCCCAAAGCAAAGTACCGTCACCACCTCACCCGCAAGCGCCGCCTCGCACAGCGCCGGCATCTCCAACATGTCGAAGAACTCCTCCTGCGTCGTGCTGGGGCCGGCGCAGTAGTCAAAGGCGTAGACCCTCGCTGTCTCGCTACTACCCCCGCCGCCACCGCCGCCGTTCCCGAGGCTATGCGGTGGTGATTGACGGGTAGGCATGGAGGGCCGATGAGCGCTGCGTCCATGTCCGGCCCCCCCGGCCGGCGGCCGCAGCACCTCCAGCATGTATGGGCTAGACATGGGTCGCGTGAGTCGGCCCGCAGCTGTGACCACACGAATGACTTCGGAATACGACGACTTCGTCCCGCCGGTGTCGCGCATGTGGCAGTCGCCCTGCAGCTGTGTCGGTGGCGATGCGCTTGGTGCGGGTGCCATCTCCGTCTCCATCAAGGGGCGGACACGTACCGCAGCCTTCACACGAGTCGGCGGCGGTGGCGGAGGCAATGGAACGACCGAAGCAGTGGAGGGGCCAGTGGTCGCCACTGCAGAGATGCTACTAGGTCCATCCGTGTTGCCTTCAGTGACGGAGCTGAGGCGCGAGCCACGCCGTGTTATCATCCTGCCCGAAGTCGATATGGTTTGACGTGGGCCTGGCCTGTGCGCCTCGTCGCACGCCTATGTATAGGTGTGGGGGAGCGTCGAAGGACTGCCTGTGGTACGGCTACTGTACAGACGTGGTCGTTCGTGTTCGGCTGTGAGTGACGTCGACGAAGGTCAGTTGATCGCTGAGCCCACCCACCCCCTCCTGCGCTCTTCCCTCTTCCCCCGTCACGCAGTCCGCCCTCCGTCTTTCGTCCTCGATACGTTTTACGAGAAGGCGCACCGCCGCCACAGCCGAATGTGCAGAGCAACGCAGAAAAGGTTGAGTGCGTCTCTTTGTTTCTTCAACGCGTCACGCCACAGCGAGCAAGTTGATACTCGCGCGCATGCACGACTGCAGCTCACCTGCCTCTGTGGCACGGCTGCAATGCCAAGGGAAACAGGGCTAACCAACACCGCCTGGCGTCGTTCAGCCCACTGCAGACAGCGCAGGCTCCGTCCAGGGCGGCGCTCAACGCCACCCGAAACGCAGCGAAGGCAGAAGAGCGGCGGACAGATGTGTGCGGTCGTCGAGAGAGAGGAGATACCAAGGAAGGAAGGGAGGAGTGATGAGTGAAGGATATGGTCGGGGGAGGGGGAGGGCGCACGCATGCACACATACGCGGCGAAGATGTTTGCAAAGAGTGGCCGTAGTAGAACTGGCGCACCAGCGAGGGAGGCACATGTGCATGCGGCTCCAGACCCAGGAGGAGTAGGAGGTGCTCGCGGGCCTTCATGATCACTCCAACGGTAGCAGAAACTGTCCTCACGCGAGCCTCCGTCTGCCCGCGCGGATCGGCAAAAGGCCTAAAAGGAGCTCGTTCTCCCCCCTCCGCTTTTGCACAGGCACGCACGGATACGCATCCCTCTCTGTTCACATATCATTGCTTGGCGCGTCACCAGCAGTGCTCACTGTAAGATGAGCACCCCGTACCTCTGCGCAGAACGATACACCATAGATACGAAAGGAGAAGGGCAAGGCAGGAGACGGGGCGCCAACACAACATGCGAGCGAGGAGACATCGTCAGGCGGCGCCTCCGCCTCATAGCCATCACACTCGACGCTTTCCTCACCACCGTCCCCCCCCCCTCCCCCCGCCTCTCTCTATCGCGCCTCCTCGGCATCGTCTTTCGGCCCAATGAAAACGTACAGTGAAGGTGCATATGTACATGGGTGAGTTGGTGGGGAGACCTCCCCCCTCCCGACAGCGATGGCACCGTGGGCATTCCATGCGAAGGAGAGTGGCGCCCCGGTGTGTGAGACGCGCTGGCACCACTTTGCCAGTCTTGGCGCAAGTCCCTTGCACTTGAAGAAGCCACCCTGTATTTCACTGCAATGAGGCGCGGGCGCAGGCAGCTGAGGAAGATGCGCACGGGCGTAGGCGCCGCTACTTCGTCTTCCTTTTCCCGGGGGTGCTGCCGCCGCTGCTGCTCGCCCCGCGTGAGGTCGTCGGCTTTAATGTTGCCGCAGCAGCGCCGCTGCCGTCGGGGTTAGCACCAGCGCAATCGAGACGCCCACTTTCTGCCGATGGCGTTGACAGCCCAAGCGCGCGCTCCAGAGCCACGACACGCTGGAGAATGCGGTGCTGCCGCGCAGCCAACGCATCCTCGATGCTTGCGTACACGGCCTGCACGGCCTCGTTTGTTCTCGGCTTCTCGAAGAAGAGGTGAACATCGGCGGCGTGCTGCTCGGCTCGCTGATGTGCCGCCGTCTGCGCAAGCTCTTCCTCGTAGGCAGCCCGGTACGCCGCGGCCTCTTTGGCCTGCTCCGCGCGTAAGGTCTCCATGGCTGTCGGCGGTACCGTCAACTCAGGCGCTGCGGGGAGATTAGAGGTGGCAGCAGCCGCGGCCTCGGCGGCATTAGCGGCGGCGGCGTCCTTGGAGGCGCCCCTGATGGCGCGCTTAGAGTGTGTGCGAGGCCGCCCGCTCACGGGTTTGCCGTGCCCCGAGGCGGATGTCGGGCGAGGAGACTGCTGCGGCGTCGCGGCACCACCAACGGTCGCATCGCCACCCGCTACTTCATCGCGTGTCGCGGACAAGGTCGAAATGTTGCCGCTGCAACTACTTCGTTGAAGAGCAGAGAGACGAGTGGCATCCCGCAGCGGCAGCACGGGCATTGGCGTCTCCACCTGCACTGAGAAACACACGGGCGCGCGCGCCGACGGTGAGAGGGTGCTCATCGGCTGCTGAGCGTGCGAGGTCACACACATGTGCAGGGCAGTGTGCGAGAGGAGATCCTCCTCGACGACAAACTGCAAGAAGCCGTCAAGCTCGTCCTTCGTCAAGAAGATGTTCTCCGGCGGCATGGCCGCCACGCGTGCCAACCGCTGCTCCTCAGCCTCCATCTCCTGCTGCTGTAGCTGCTGCAGCTTCGCCTTCTCCGCGCGAGACGGCTTTGCCACGCCGGCAGCCGTCATGCCGGAGATGCTGCGCATAGGGCCGCCGCTCAAGCTTGTTGACCGCGGTTGCGTAAGGGCCACAGCTGCGCTCACGACCGGTTCGCGGGGCACCTGCCGCCACGCCCACTCGTGCTCCAGCTCCCACTGGACGAATCGCTGCAGCTCCCCATGGAGCGCCTCGGCGTGCGTCGCGTACAACAGCGGCGTGGGCACGGCGGCGGCGAGGCTGGCCACTGTCCCTGCAAGGTCGTCCTGCTCTGAGCTAGGCGTAGCTCCCGCAGCCGTGATCGCGCTCAGGCGGCGCCCCTTCTTGGACGCCCTGCCGCCGCTGCCCTCCTTGCCGTGAGACAAGGCCGAACCGCCGGCCGACCCGTGCTCCCCACCACCGGCGCTACCACAACTCGCATTGCCGCTGTGGAAGTGAGACGGTGGGATATTCCTCTGCGGGTTTCCGTCAGACAGCAGCAGCGGTACGATGGGCGTCTCTGCGGAGACATCGGCGTCGCCACGAACCAGCGAGCGGTACTGCCGCCACCAGTTGAGCAGATGCATCGTCTTGAGCGCCCCGAAGCCCTCCCTGGCGCAGTACTGAATGAACTCAACGTGCTGGTCCACTTCGATCTGATGACCAAGGTGCACCCAGTAATCCTCGAGGCGCAGCGCCTGGGCGACGAGGGCGGTCAGGTAGAAGGCGCCGGCCTCCGCATTGGTGAGCGTGCTAGTGGCGCCTCCACGGCAGGAGCGATCTAGCATCGCGTTCGGAACGCTGACCTCGTTCCAAGTAGACGCCGCTCGTGAGAGCGTAGAGGCAGATGGGGAGACCGAGCAAGGGCCGACGGGCGCTGCTGCCGTCGTGGGCGTCGTCGACCGCGTCTCCCCACCGCCACTAGCGGTGCGAGCGATATTGGCAGAGGACGAGAAGGGCGCCATGGAGGCGCCGAAGGCGTGCTCCGAGACATCTGCTGCCCCGCTCTTTGCGGGGCCACCGGCGCTGTTCGGCGCCGTGTTCAGGCCCTCGGCGGCGGGGATACTCGAGAAGTCACCCGCAGCAATGGACAAGAGCTGCTGTACGGTATCGGTGGTGTCGAGGGAGGGCTCGGCGAAGTTGAACCCGGGGGCGTCGTTTAGGCCGCGGTGGGAGCTGCCGATGCTGCCCTTGGGAGGCCCCATTTTGTGGGCGCGCGCCGGGGAGATGGTAGCCCCACGAAGCGCACCGCAGTGCGAGATGCAAGAGCGAGGAGGGTATGAGAAGAGGGAAAACTCACTATGGCGCTTCCGATCTGTGTGTGTGTGTGTGTGTCGGGACAAAGGAGGAGTTCGGGTGGCGTGACGATGGCAGCGGGCAGTTCGTGTGTGCGCGTTGGTTGGCGCCAATGCGAGCGCTGCACAAAGAAAGCGAGAGGGTGGAAGGAGATGTACAAGAGAGGGGAGAGTCACGCATGCACACATCCGCACACTCGAGGGCACAGACATATACATATGTCTGTGCCTGTGGGGGGAGAGAGAGACAGGGGGGGAGCAGGAGGGATACATGTAAGGGTGCGCGTCTGAGAGAGCCGCCATGGACGCACGCCTGCGGTCCCTCACCCATCCTCCATCATCACCAAAGGTAAGTCATCGGATTAGGGCAGTGTTAGTGCGAGGGCGAGTGCTAGTGCCGCCCCGGGCATTGCAAGTGCACCGACGCACACAGACGCGCGCGTCCCCCCACCGCCACCACCACCAGGGATCACCTCCTCACTGCATGCCACGCACGCCCAACCGTGACGACGATCACGATGATGCCACGGCAGTGGCGGGTGCTGTGGGCGTCCCCCTCATTCTTGTAGTTGCCTTTCTTTGCGAGGTCGAGAGAAAGAGAGAGTCTATGTCGAGATCTAAGTGGAAGACGGCGAGCGAGTGAGTGAGCGGGAGAAGAAGGGGCGGTAGACACGCGCCTGCATGCACGTGCACACACACACACGCATGGCCAGGAGTCGCTGGACAGCACAAAAAAGAGATGGCACTATTTTGTCAGGGGCGTGAATGCGGTGTCGGTCAATCAAAGAGAGGGGGAGGGCACCGACGCGGCCTTGCGGAGGCTTCGTCTACAATGCAGCCATGCAGACCAGCGCGTCGTCAGGCAACGCCGCACGGAGGCAGAAGTTGAACGAGTCAGTAGAGTGGGATGTGAGAGAGTGAGAAAGGGAGTGAGGGGTAGGCGTGTATGTATGTGGGTGGATGGAGGCGACATGCACGCTATGGTGATGCGCCTGCAGGTGAGCCTCTGCGTCTTGTACCTTTTTATTCCTTGTCACGCAACCAAGTTGACTGTTGGGGAGGGGGGAAGGCTTCGGCAAGCCACCGATTCGCCCCACCCCCTCACGTACACAAAACACGTACCGCCTCACGCCACTCGTCCCTGATGCCTTCCCATACCTGTCGTCGAACGCATACACCTTTATTGATACGCTTGCACGCATGCACAGTACAGGCCAGCCCCTCTCGATAATTGCGACACCAACAGCGGAGAGGAGATACAAATACAGGTATGAACTGAGCGGAGCGGAAAAAGATGCGTACGCGAGCATCGACGTGTGTGTGTGTGTGTGTGTGTGTGTGTGAGTCACCGGGAGGAGGGAGGGGAGTGTGCGGCGGCGTCAGCGTCGCTTTAGGACGTTGCGCAGGTGATTCGCCTCCGTCGCCGTCGCAAAGCCGAAGACCACCTGCGAGGGCCGAGTCGAAGTGCGCGCGACGACGGTGTACTGCCGCTCTTCGATGTGCTCGTCCTCCTGCACTACTCTCGTCGTGAAGACGTCCAACACGCTGGCCAGCGGAACCTTGATGGTCTGCTTCCCTCCCTTCGGATTGCGCTGCGACCATCGCAGGCACTCCTGCTTCAAGTCGATCGTGACGAGGCCGCTCAGCGACGTTTTGAAGGTTCCGACCAGACTCCAGAGGGGGCGGACGCAGTAGCGCTGCTGCACTAAACCACCACCCGCGGCGGAAGCGGCGACAGCATCCATCACGGGTGCAGCGCAGACGGTAGAAGTACAGTTCGGGTGCAACGCATCCGCACCAACAAAAAGCTCCTCACCGACCGGAATCGCGCTGAGCCCGGCGAACATCCCGGGGCAGACGCGTGGCACAGTAAGACGCTGCGCCGCACTCTCCGCTGCCGGCTGCGCCACGTAGAATGACGGTCGAGAGGTGGGCGTCGGCTGCTGCGATGCTGCCTGCACCGGCAGCGGCGGCGGCTCTGCCCAAGAGCGTGCACGCTTGTAGGAGCTCACGGTGCTGTCCATGCTGCTGTCGTTCCCGCTGTAGTCGCTGTAATCGCTGCGGTGGCGGCGCGTGTGTGAGGTGATCGGGATCGTGGGAGGCAGGCACAGGCCTCGACGTTCCGGCTGCTGTACCGGCAGCGAGGACGTGTTGCCACCCAGCGCAGAGGTAGCTGCGCGGCCTTTGTCGCTGGTGGCATGGCCACCGCTGAAGGGGCGGCGCAGGACGGCGCCCCCGGCGTGCTCGAGGGCGGCCGTCGCGCGGCGGACCGCCTCTTCGTCGTCGGCTCGCCGGCGAGACGTTGGCTGCTGCCGCTGCTTCACCGCAGAAGCATTCGCGTGGTGAGACGTAGAGTGGCTGCGCGAGGTGCTCATCTTAAGCGGCCACTGTCGCCTCTCCGTGCCGCTGTTGTTACTGAAATCCGCCTCCTCAAAGAAGTTGGGCAACGAGCGACGAGGGTGCGCATCTTTGCCGCGATTGCCACCGCTGTCGCTGCCGCTGGCGGTGGCGGTAGTGGTGGTGGTGGTGGTACGCGTTACCGTCTGCGCTGGCGATGGCGCAACACCGCACGGAGTGCTCTTGCCATGGGATGGCCCGGTCTCGTGCAGCGTGTTCACGTCCATCGCGCGCAGCGCAGTGCGTCTTGACGGGAGAGCGGCACCCGTGGCTTCCGGGCGGCCGCCGTACGCCATCTCGTCGCCGCCCCGCCGCGGCTCTCCGCGACGGAACCCAGGACGCAGGAGAGAGGCGGGGCCTGGCGTGACGTGTCCGCTGCTGTAGGCCGAGGAGGCGACGCTGAGGGAGCGGGGCACGGTGACAGCCTCCGAGTTGGGCGAGATCACCTTCACGCGAGGGCCAGTACGAGGCGCCATCGTGCTCTCCTTCTAAAGGTGTTCTTTTTTTTTTGGTGAGTGTAGATGCGTGTGCCGGTTGCTGGGTGGATCGCTCTGGGCGGTTGCTTTCCCTCCGTCTATATGTCGCCTCGATAGGGTACTCAGCCAAGCGTGAAGGCATGCGAATGCTGCCGCGTGCGCTGCTCACTCGTCGCCCTGGGGAGCATCTACGTTGTGCGGGTGAGGGTGAGGACGAGAGGTCAAAGGGGGGAGGGGAGACCAAGGGGAGATGAGGCGCGCAAGTACAACAACACACATACAGAAGAGAAGCACGAAAGGGATGGAGGAAGGCTGCGAAAGCACGGCAGAGGCACGGGCATGCGCCTGCTAGCCTGTCTATGAGTGCGTGGTGGACGGAGAGAGAGGGCGAGAGGAGGATGCGTGCATGTCTACGATGATCCGCTGCTTTGGCCGAGCGCGCTGACAGCAGCGTGTAAACACAGACAGACAGAGAGAGAGAGACTGCCGAAAAAAGGAAGTGAATCGCGCAAGCAGTGCCACATTGGGGAAGGATGGAAGAGCAGCCCGCTTGTGTGAGGGGCACAGGCGTATCCGTCTATGGCGTGCACCCACTACACACACACACACATACGCACACGCCCTTCGTCATCCCTTTAATCGCTCTCCTTTCTTAGACGCCCTCCCCGCCTCTCTCTGTTGGGCATTCATGCGCCTTTCGTGCCGTATCCCTTTCGCTGCCGCTGCTCAGCGATGGAAACGGTGATGGAGGATTGGCACGCGCACGGGCGCGTGCTCATCCCCTTCGCGTCCCTCCCTACCATCACCACCGCGACCCGCCGCTCACCATGAGAATATCGACGCAGTGGAGGGGGGCCAAGATGGAGTGATGGGCGCGCGCATGTGTACCCGGGTGTGTGCGGCTGCGTGGACGGAGCGAAAACCAGTGGTACGAGCACATAAGCCCACACGCACGCGTCCTACTGGGTTGTGGGGGGAGCAGGGCCTTTGGCGCCCAACAGGCTCTGTTTGATGGCCGCCATGAAACCATCCGAAGCGGCAACTGGCTGCATCGGCTTCCACGCCATCTCGCCCGCCGTGTCCTTCGGCACGCCTCTGCCTACGGTGGGGTCCTCGTCGAAGTACTCACCATCATCCTCGAGCACCACGTGCTGAGGTGGCGACGCCGGAGACGATGACGCTGGTGCAGATGGCATGGATGTATGTGGAGGGCTATGTGTCGTTGTGTGTGGATAGCGAGGCGGGATCGTTCATCATACTGTAGACGTGCTCAGCCAGAGAAAAAGGGGCGAAAGGCGGAGGGCAGCGATGAGCGAGCATGGAGAGAGAGGCAAGTCAGTATCACACCGGCAGCGCGTACTTTTTGAAGTCCTGCGAGAACAGAAACGACTGACAATCAACAGCCGGCGATCCTCGACGACGTCGCTATGGCGCATCATCACCCGCTGCTGGAACGGATATATCTGCCCCTGGGCCGTTGGAGGGGGAGGGCTGCGATTCACCTACGTAGCGACGCACGTGGAGATGGTGTGCGTTAGGAGCGAAAAGAAAAATGGCACGCCACGAAGGCCGAATCGAACGGCTGTGAGAGCAACTCACCTACGGGTTTGAAGCCCGCACCCAGCACCAGCTGAGCTCATCGCGGCTCTCGCTTTTTCTCAAATAAATCACGTCAGCGCGGGAATCGAACCCGCGACCCGATCAGGGTCGAAGGCGCGGCCGATGCAGCCAACATCCGGATATGCTACCGTGGCATCAGCATCAGTGTGCACCTTGGGCACTCTGACTCCGCAGGGCTGTGAAGACGTGTGTGTGTGTGTGCATGGTTACGTGTGCGTGTTGGGCGAACGAGTACGAGTTGATGGAGGCAGCCGACAGGAGGAGGATGAAGGTCAGGCTCGATGGCAGCAGCAGTAGGCATCACGACTAGAGACGTGTACGAGATTCGGTGCCTCGACGCATGGAGTGCGCGGCAGAGCAGGAGCTCCGCGGCGGACTCACCGAAGGAAACGTGCTCGCAGAGGGGGGGGGCTTGCGCACGGAAGGGTGCGCAGCTGCCACCGCAAACCCGCCGGCGCTCACGTGTTTACCGGTGTCATGTCGCTGCTGCTTCTTTTTGCTCGCTCTCTATACCGCCTCGCGTGTGAGGCAGCGAAGGGGTGGGCGGGAGGAGTGTGTACGGCGCACGTGTCCCCGGAGAACAGGCAAAAGACGACATGAACGACAAGGAACGCTCGAGGCGGGCGAACGCACTCGCGCGCACATCCCGCTCACCGCCTCAGTCGCATCAGGGGAGAAAAAAGATGTACAGAATGGCGGCTCTATGAAGCGTTGCCTCGGAGGAGGAAGCGAAGGGGCAGCGGCAGCTGCTGCCGGAGTAACTCAACGGTGGATGGTCGGAGGTGGCCGCGAGGGAGGCCGGGTGACCTCGCAGAGAGAGGGAGGCGCACAAAGACACATGCACATACGCACGTGGACAGAAACGCGCGAGGTCTAAGACACACTTCACTCTCCTCCCAAATCCTCCACAGAGCACGTTTGTGGAGCATCTCCCTCTATCTCGCTGCTGCTGTTGCTCACGCGGAGACGGCGCTGGAGGGTGCAGCAAGAGAAGGGGACAAGATCACGTCGAAGGCAGCGCCATCCACAACAACCGGCGCTGGCACCTTCTGCGCTGCGTAGTACAGCTTAAAGTGCATAAGCCACGCCTCGAAGCGCGCGGCGGGCGTTAGCGGCGACTTCTCCACATCAGCAGTCGCAGTATGAGTCGGCTCCGCCGCTACAGAGGGAGTCTTCTCCGTCCTCTTGCAGGCCTTGCGTGCGTTGCCCTTGGTCACTTTAGAGCGGCCGCGACAGCTGCTTCGGGCTTCATCAGCGGGAACCGGCACAGCTGCGGTCCGCTGCGACAACTCCCACACCACCCACCGGCTCTCCGCCGACCCGCTCAGCACCGCGGCGTCCACGAGGGGCAGCTGGCACCCGTCCTTCAGCTCTACAGCGATGCCCAGCCGCTCCGGGCAGACAACAACCGTTGCCAGAGACGTCACAGGGAGCATGACATAGAAAGGTTTCGTCGCTCTGCCACTCGCACCACTGTCGTGGGGTGCAGCAGCAGCAGCAGCGGCCTTGTCCGACGGTGACCGCTGAAGACGCGACCACATCTCGTTGGGGTTCGGCATCGTCCACTTGATGTGCATCGGCGTGAACGTGAGCTGGGTCGGCGCAACGACGGCAGCATCCTCGTGGCGTACCCGCTTTTGCTTCGGCGGAGTTGCCGATGCGGGCGAGTCACGACGGCGTTGCTTGCCGCTCGGTGTGGCCGACTCAACGTCCTTGTCGACGTCAGCATCTGCGTCCGCCTCCAGGTCGCGCTCCTCCCTCGCCACCCCACGTGCGTCGTAGCTGACGTTGCCAAGCCGCACTGCGTCGTACACGACTGCAGCAGGTGGTTCAGCAGGGACAGCTATGGCGACGGGATCAGCCAAAGGCGTGTGAATACTGTCGGCTGTGTCTTCCACACCGCTCGTCTCCTCTACCGCCTCCATGGAAGTCGCCCGTGCGTCCTGCGAAGCGACTAGGGACACGCTGCGCCGTCCGCTGCTACTAGGCTTCTGCGCCTCCTCCACTTCTTCCGCCGCCTCTCGCGTCGCGTCCTTTTCATGAGAAATCGGCGAGGTGAATAGCTGCTGCGGTACACCGCGAGGGGACGTGTCGCATCGGATGTCGAAGGCAGTCAAGCAATGAGCAGCTGAGCCCGCCACCGCTGGGTCAAGGGAACGCTGCTCTACCACCGCCGCCACGGTAGCAGCCGCTGGCGTCGCCGAGGCTGGCGTGCGCATTGACGACGGCATCGGCTTCGCAAGTGAGCGCTGGGCCGTGTCCAACAGCGCACGCTCCTCCACCTCTAGCACGCCCCTCGCCGGCAGTACCAGCGGCGTGGATGTGTACTCGAACGTCTCCGGCGGCCGCTCCGCCGACAGGCGCAAGTCCACGCGCCACTGCACTAGCTCAGGGCCGTCGTAGGCGTCTGGCGGAAGAGCCTCGCCCACGGCCACGTCACGCATGCCGCCAAAGATGCACACGTCGCCGTGATTCAGCTCGGTCGGGTCGGTGCCGCTAATGCGAATGCCGTTCACGAAGGTCCCGTTCGAGCTGCACATGTCCGTTATGTACACTCGAGTGGTGCGGTCGACGTGCCCGCCATCACGGAGGGTAGGCTGATGGCGCGGGGTGCTTAGCGTGTCGGCTGCGTCGATGGGTGTGTCCTCGCAGTGCGGAGCTGTGCCACCAGCACAGGCATGGTTAGGCGTGGAGCTGGCGTCGGCCGTCATCGGGGTGTCGGTGGCAGTAGTTGCGGTTGACGTTGACGGTGCTGCTGCCACGCTCTTCACCTGCATGGCGAAGAGGCTGCACTGCACCTGGGAGGAGAAGAGCAGAGACGGATCAAGTAGTACCGCGCAGTGCGTGGCGCGACCCACCGTCACGGGTGTACCGTTACTCGGGAGTGTGACGCGCATGCGCCGGTCCAGCGACCAAGGCCCGCGCACGAGCACAAAGTCCACCTCTACGTCATTCGCCATCTCGAAAAACGTGTATGCAGGCGCTATGCTACCCTGCTCCTCTATCTGTGTGTGTGTGTGTGTGTACGAACACTCCCGCCTTCTCTGAGCGGCGGCGTGTTGGCCTTCGATCGTTGTTTCGGTGCAGATGTACCTTCTTGTCTGCGGGCGTGGATCTGTGTGCGCATGCTCCTACGCGTGCGTCTCCCCACACATGCTCCGAGGGACGATGATTGCTTTGGTTGCTGCTGATCAGCCGTGTCTACGCTTGTGTGTGTGTGTGTGTGCGTGTGTGTTGGGGTGTCGGGTGGAGGGAGGCGGGATGGAAGTACCAACGGGAAAGAGAGAAGCGAAGAGGAGGGATGCGCCAGGCAAGGGCAGGAGCGCAACAAGCGCATCGCGGCCCGTCTGCAGCGCCGCATCGCCGCTCTCTTCACTGGTGTGGGAAGCTTCGGTGAGGGAGGATGGGGCCGAGGGGAGGGGAAGGATCTCCGAGGTGCGTGTCCGGGATGAAAGCAAAGGTGTTCGGAGTGGCTCTTGCCGCTCCATCCTTTCATGTGTGGCGGTCCTCTTCGCATATCCGCTTTCATTGTTGGTGTTATTCGTCCTCGTGCCGGGATAGGCGGTGTGTCGGTGTGTGGGTAAGGCGTTCATGGAAGGCGCGGGAGGTGGCTGAGACGCTCACAGGACAAAAGAGAGGGGGTAGAAGAACTCGGCGCACGCCCCCCCCCCTCCCCCTCCCCTCCTTCGCCATGAAGACAACACCCAACACACACGGACACACGTGCACGCACCCTTTTTCCTATTTTACATGCTGAACCTCAGCTTGGCGCACACACGTGTGTTTGTGCAGGCACGTCTGCGCAGAGTTGCTGCCAGACTCGAGCGATGGCCTAGCTTGTTTCCTTCTCCCTCCATCCCAGCCTACATGTTCATAGATGTCGCCCCACCGGTGCGCTGCTTCAAGTTGCGCGTGAACTGCTGCGGGCGGCCGTGCTGCGGCAGCTTGTAGTCCGAGGGTGTCGACTCCTTTCCGTACTCCTCGTTTGTTGTAGTGTAGAGCGGGTGCTGGCGGCCCTCGCCAAGCAGACGGCTCAGACGGGAGTGGCTGTGCGAGCCGGTCAGCTGCACCGTCGCCTGGCTCTGATCTAGCTTCGGTCGATCGAGGCAAAACGCCCGCGTGCACCACAGCTCGAAGTCGGTGTCATCCTTGATCCGCATCGAAACACCGACGCAGTACATGCGCATCTCTGCCGCTGTCAGCTGCACCATGGGTGTGCCGTCGGCCGCGCAGAAGTTGTCGAAGAAAGCAAGCAACACATCGTCCTCGGAGCGCGCGCCGTTTCGCACCTCTGGATGCCGCAGCACGTCGTAGTGGTCACTTAGGGTCATGTAGGAGATAGTACCGGTGCCCTTGGGGTCTAGCTTGCGGATAACAAGGTCCACCACGTGCTTCCTGCGCGACGTCAGCGAGGCTGTGCTCAGACTCTCAATGAGAGCCGACGTGTCGATCATCCTACAACCCTGCTGTCCGTCAGTGGCGCCGGTGGCGTAGGCCTCGCACATGTGCGCGTAATCCTCGTCGGAGAAGAAGACGGAAATGTCCCGCAGCGCATCGCGCACCATGTCTGCCGAGGCAGGCGATGGGAAACGCTCCAGCTGGCTCGCAACACGCCACAGCTGCTTGTGGCAGAGCCGCTCCGCAGCCTTGCGGAGGATGTCTGCCAGAAACGGCTTCTTCGTCAGCTCTAGCGACGAGGACGGGGCCACCGTGGAGTGCTTCATGGGCGAGTGTGTACGTGTGTGTGTGTGGTGTTTGTGTGGGTATATGTGGGTGGCGACGGGCAACAGTGAGGCTGCTCCCTGTAAAAGATGAAGGGAGGAGAAAGGAGGAGGGAAGAGGTGGGGTGGTGCTCAGAATCTCTATCAACGGAAACGCGCCCGTCTGCCTTCGCCCGTTTCGGCTCTATGGGGTTCCTCCCTCCCCCCCCCCGGGAAGGGAGAGGAGGGGAGGGGAGCGAAAACCAAGAGGGAGACAAGGGCATTGCCAAACTGCACCTGCGGAGCGCCCCTTCTCCTTGAGATGCACAGCCGTGGAGCTACCGGGTGCGGGGCCGAGATCCAGAACTCGCGTCGTGTCCGCTGCGCCACGCCTGCCTTGCTTACTGCCTCTGCATTCTTCTTCCCTGTTACGTTAAGCGGCGTCTGAGTGGGGTGTGGCACCGGTGCACACGTCTCCAGTTCGAGGGGGAAAAGATGGTGGAGGGCGACGCCGCTTCGGGGTGCACTTCAGTGCATGCGCTTGTCTCGCTTGGCAGGCAGAACAGCCACAGCGAAAAGAGGTGGGAGGAAGCGAGGACAGCAGCCACACAACCTCGCCTTCGGAAACCGATAATCATAAGGAAGCGCACGCGCACCAGCAACACGACAATCAACGATGTAGCCATCTGCCATCGTTGGCTGAGCGCCTTGCCCGCTAATCTTCCTTGTTCCCCCTCCCCTCCGCCGGGGCACGGAAGACGGTGGCCGACGCCGCCGTCATCAAGGCAGTCATCAAGACAGTACCCGCCATCGGCATGCCTGACGCGGCGCCAACAACGGCACCGATGGCGTGCAGCCCCCACGCAGCCGTCGCGGCCACAGACTGCCCGGTAGTGAAGCTGCGGCACATGGCCAGCATCGTGATAAGGGTAAGGTATGCCTCGGCGCCACACGCCAAATTGGCCGCCTCGAAGCCGCGACTAGACATCGAGTGGTACCATGGGAACCAGCGGAAGAGCACGGTGTAGCACAGGCACCACATCGTCGCCACCGCCGCACCTGTATCGCCGTCCCCGCAGTCGTGCAGGTGCATTACCTTAGCCGCCTTGGCGTCGTTCAAGATGAAGAAACAAAACGCGACCGTCACCAGCGGCAGCAGCGCGCCCTGCACGCAAACCTGCGCCACCACCACGTCAGGCGGCACCGCCATGGTGATGGTGGACTGCGCTAGCTGCACCGCGGCCATCACAATGCTCAGTTTCGCCAGTCTTCTCAGCGAGATGTTGTGCCCCTTCACCATGGCGGCCAGCGGGATGATCATGAGACCATGCACGCTCATGTTTAATATGATGCCCATGTTGCCTACTTGTTGTATGTCCGCGTGTGTGTGGGTGTGGGTGCCCTTGTGTAGCTAACGTCGATGGTGGAGCGCCGTCGAGTGCCTGTGCGAGTAAGCAGGCGAGCGGGTGGGTGAGTTTCCTTTTCTCTGTATGTTGCAGCACTGCGCGTCTCGTGATTTGCGTCCCTTGTTGCGTTGCTCCTTCACATGCAAGCACGGAAACACCTTCAACACATAGAAGGACGTGGACGTAGGTCGTGCGGCCGATTGGCGGTGAGCGAGAGAGAGGGAGAGGGAGAGAGAGGGAGGGAGAGGGAGGGAGGGAAGAGGGAGGGGCAGAGTGCCGCAAGAGCAACAAGCATGGGCAGACGCCCACACGTGCATGTATCGGTGCACATGAAGGGGAGGCGGCGGGCGAAATATGCGGTCTTTCGTCAGAAAGGAGGCGCGGAGGTGAGGAGGGGGGTCCGGCGAAGCGGTGTCCGCCCCCACACACACTACACACACCCTTTCTTCGGCCTGTCTTCTTGAGTGGCGTTCCATACCCTTCTTGTGGCGGCTGTTCTCTGTCTCGATTCGAAGTTCGGGATTGTACGCACCTCATCACCATCACCATCATCCGTCCTGCTGCACGCAAGCACACGCACGTGAAGAATCAGAACCCGAGCGAGCGAGGTGCGCGTGGGTGCGCCATCTCGGACGCATGTGCATTCTCATGCACCGATGCGCAGCAACAACCGCAAAGAACAAACAAGTGGGGGGAGGGGGGGCGAGGAGAGCTGCTCAAAGGCAATACGCGCGAGCGCCCAAGACCTTCGGCACTACGAGAATCGAGAATATCAAGGAAGAAGCACACGACATCGGCGCACATCGGACAGAGAGTCAAATGGGTGGAGAACCGCGACGGAAAGGCTCGTGGGGGGAGGGGGAGGAATACATCGGTGCCACGTGTCCACTGTGAAACAAGGAGAGCAGCGGCGAGGTGCGCCGTGGTCGTGCCACGTCCTCCCTCTCCTCCCTTGCCCACCTCCACAGCGACCACCGCCACGCGCATCGCGCATCGCGTCAATCCCCATGGCGTCCACTCCCCCTCCCCCTTGCCCCCCCCCCCTCTTCAACGCTTCAGTTACCGCGCGGAATGGGTGCCAAGTACATCGCAAGCGTTTGAACCGCCTGCACTGACATGCCCAGCGTGTACTCGGAGGCAGAAGCCTGGAAGAGGAAGGCATTGCCCTCGCAGCAGACGACGATGGCGACGCGCAGTGGGTCGTCCAGCTCCTCTTGCGAGCGCTGAGACTCGTCACCACGCGGTCCGTAGAAGGGCTGACTCTCCTGATCGCCCCTCGTGCTTGCCTCGGCACCACCACTCGCCGCAGCACCGGCGGCAGCGGCGGCAGCGGCCTTCCGCAACGACGCAGCTGTCACTGGAGTGCTCGCCTTCCCGGTCGTGCCGGAGGACGCAGGCGTGGGTTGTGGCTGCTGTTGCTGGCCCCAGAGGTAGCTCGCTGGCGGGGGTGGAGGTGGGAAGTACTGCGCGAAGGGGTTCAGCTGACCAATCTCCTCCTCCAACAGGGCATCCCGGGCACCTACCCAGTCGGACGTGACCTGCGAGCTGCCACCGCCACCACCAACGCCACAACCCTCGTCCCAGCTGGTCACAGAGGACGCCGGTGGCACGGCGCTGCCGCTACCCCCGCCGATGCGTTGCGCGCCTCCGTCCCCAATGTCCCCTGCGTACCACAGAGGCTTGAAGCACACACGGACGGCCGGCATCGCGTTCATCGTAGTGCGCTCCTGTGACACAATGTGCACGCCGCCAGGGAACTGAGCAAGGTAGTAGCGGATCATGTGCTGCAGTTGTCGGAAGATGGAGCGCTGACGAGTACCTCGGCGCTCTGCAATGGGGCGCGGCGGGAGCGCCTTGGACGGCGTTGGAGGCCGGCCGTCCGTCGTTGCCGTGGCCGCAGCAAAGCCAGTACCACCGCCGCCACTGCTGCCGTCCTCTACCGGTGACGTGGTAGACGTGAAGAGCGGAAAGACGCGCACTGTCACGCCGACCTTCTCCACCCCGTACGTGGCCTGCACCACACAGAGCGGATCAGCCAGCATGGGCTCCTCGACAGTCGCCATCCCAGTCGGCGGCAGCGACAGACGGAAGGGCAGCACGTCATGCCGGATATTGCAGTACAGCACCGACACGCTCTGGCCGTAGTGGTTGCCGAGCGACACAGAGTTCATGACGGTGGCGCAAAACGAAACAAACTCCGTGGAGGTGTGCCGCAGCGCCGAGGCAATGAAGTGGAAACTCACGCATGCCGTGCCGACGGGCACGTAGAAGGCGCTCCAGTACGCCTTGACCGTGCCAGCAGTCAAGTCAGCCACCCCCGTGGAAGACCGCGAGCGAGCAGCGGCCGCCGCAGCAGCAGCGCTCTCTAATGCGTCCGGGACGAGGGTCAGATAGGCACTGTTAACGTCCACGCGCACTTCGCGGAAGAGGGAGAAGGCGGTGACGAGCGCCACTGCGTCGCTGTCCTCCTCGCGGGTGTCGTCACCAGCGCTGAAGTTCCCCTTGAGCGCGATCGACAGCGGGTACGGCTCTACCAGCAACGTCTGGCGCGAAGGCGGGTGCGCGGCGTTGGGGGCCTGAAAGACGACGTGCGGTGCACGGTTGTCATCGCTGCTGCCGAGCACGAGGCCCAACTGGCGCACAGCCTTGCACACCTGCTGTTCGAGGTACGTTTGCCATGCATACGGGACCCCGCTGCCAACCGTCGCACCTGCCGCGCCGCCGCCGTCGAGGGTGCCCGTCGCCGTGGAGACACCCGCTGGCTCGTACGAAGCAATGAGTCCCATGCGACGACCTCCACGACTCATCGCCGTTGCGTATGGCACCATCCACGCGCCTTCATCGCAGCCGCCGCCACCGTGGCCAACGTAGTAGTAGGAGGGACGGCAGTAGGGCGGATACGCGGCCCCGTCCGCACCTGCAGTACCTCGTGTGTACGGCTGGGGTGCATTGATGCCGCCGGAAAAGGTTGACAGGAGCCCGCCACCACCGGCAGTCATAGAGGAGGTGAAAAGGCGGTCCTCGACGCCGTCGCTCTCCGCAAGGCCCTCGTGGACAAGGAAGTCCAGGGGCAGGTGGTACCCCAGGCCTAGCCGCGGTTCAGACACGAGAAGGTACGACGGCGACGGAGACGGCGTGGCAAAGGCGAGGAAGCGCACAATGTCGTAGACGGCTGTCGGCATCACGCTGCGCACGCGCGTCGGGGCCACGTACTGCACCGTCACCGCGAGCCGCTCGTGTACTACGAAGATGGAGAAGACACAGTTCATGACCTGGTGGTCATCGACGTAGCAGTACTCCGCTGCTGGGTGATCCTTGCTACCAATGCGCGCGGTCGATTGTCCTACAATCTTGGCGCAGTCGGCAATCCGGCCGAGACTAGCCTCTCTATACGCCGCCGCTGTCTGTGGCTCGTAGAGCTCCTCGATAGTGACCGCCATGCGGTGCGTTGGCTCCCGCACCGTGCGGAAGGTTAGCAGGATCAGCGGCGCCTGCCGCTCCTCTTGCTTCAACTCGAAGACGGGGGAGAAGGGCAGCTGAATGCCGAGCTGGGCGTCGTACCACTCCATCAGCTTCGCATTGTGCCGCTTCACGTGCATGGAGGCGCGAACAGTGAAGTAGTTTCGCGGTGGCAGCTGAGGCCGCTCCGGGGGGGTTCGCGTCCCCGTCGCTGCCACCCCACCAGCGCTGCCGCTGCTGCCCGCTACCACCATCTCGCTGTCATTGCCAGCACCACCACCACCAGCACTCGTGCGGCCACCAGCGGAGGACGGACCCGCTCCCTTTGCCTTACCGCTCGACGCTGCCTCCCTCGGCGCGCCCTTTCGCTGCCCCCACTTGGAGATCGCTGCCTCGTCTTTCGCCGCCGCGGAGGCGGCGGCACGCTGTGCCAGCCATTTCCGTACGTTGGCGTAGGTGGTGATGCCGAGCATGACGGCCGCGCACAGCGACACCTTGCCGAGTGAGCCTGGAAGGGCATCCAACCGTGAAAGCGCCTTCGGGTTCACAGCGCCATGCGTGTCCGGCATTTTCAGCGCTTTCTCTGAAAAGCGTGCGTGCGGGCGTGTGGGCGAGAGCGAGCGCGTTGTAACGGCGGATGTCAACGACACACGCACACGCACACACCAATGATACACACACACAGAAAGGGAAAAGAGGGTGAGAGGAAGTATCGAAGAGGTGTGCCGGAGGACCTTCGGCGGCGGTGCCGCGCGCGCAGATGTCCCGACTCGTGCCCGAAGCTCAGCAAAGGCGTTTTTTTTTGGGGGGGAGAAGGGGTAGGGAGGGAGGCACCAGTACACACACACACACGAAGAGAGAGACGTAGATAGGGAGGAAGGAGGCACTGACGGGTATGCTCGCACAGTGCGGAAGGAAATGAGAGAAGCTACGCGCGAGAGATGTCCTGCAGGACTGCTGCTGTTGCTTGAATGCAAGGGCTCTTGCCCGCCTCCCTTTTCCTCAGCGCATGAGACAGACTCTGCGCCTGTGTGTGCGTGTGCGTGCGTGTATGTGTGCGTACGCTTTAGCCCTAGTGGTGGTGGTCGTCGTCGTGAGCACCAGAGCATGCAGGGAGAAGAGAAGAGAGGGTGGATGGGAGGCGACTCAAAGAGCTGTGGCTGTTGCTGCGGTTGCGCGCAGAATCCTACTCAGGGTAGGTACCCAGAGAGCAAGACACGCACGCAGCTACTGTCACCTCCCAGGCAGGCATACATGCATAATGGCTGATGAGGGGACAACGCCAGCGATGGTAGTCGCCGTTGTCGTGGTCTCGTTGACACTGTTCGCGGGGCGGGCGGGTCGTGCAGGGTGCACTTGACGATGAAGAGAGACGAAGGGGAGGGAGAAAACCGTCCGTGGGCAAGTGGCCCAGTGTTTGCGCAGGTCCTGTAGGCGGATGTGTGTATTTATGCAGGGAGGGGGGTTGTCCGTGCCTTCACTTCGAAGACGCACACATACGTGCACACGCATGGGGAGGGAGGAAGAGGCGCATACACCCCCATCACGCACATATGAAAGCACCGGGACAGAGGCGGGGGCGGGGGTCGGGGGCGCGGCACGTCCTTGGAAGGGAGAGCGAGCGAGAGATAAGGCGAAAGAGGTGCGGCAAGGCGAAACGCAGTCGCTGACTTAGGCACCGTCATCCACTCGGGTTTGAGTGAAAGGGATGGCGGGCGGCGCGGACGGAGGAGTCGTCGTGCGAGAGGATGGACGTGAAAGGGAGGGAGGAGACAGACAGGAGATGCACACGCACACACATGCAAGGCGGCAAGGAGAAGAGCACGCAACCGGGGAAAGGGCACACAAAAGCGGCTGCTCACCGTCCATCTGCCCGTGCCGAGCGCAGCAAACACACACGCAGACACGGGGTCACATGCAAGCAAGCAGTGTCGCCTGCTGTTCGACTCCTCACCTCCTCTTCCTCATCGCAACCCTTCCACCCCGTCCACCCCGTCCACTCCATTCTCTACGAAGCCACCGCCATCTCGCGCTCAGTCGTCCTCGGCATTGATATCGTCGCCGTAACGGGCGAACGACGGATCGTAAGCAGCCAACCGCTCACGCATCATCTTGAGCTGCTCGTTGCGCTGTGCCAGGAGATGCTTCACTTGCTGATACTGCGTCGACTGGTGCAGCCGCGCGGCGAGCTCTCGCTTCGCCTCAGCCACCTCGGCGCGCAGCTCCTGCACGGTCGCCGCGAGCGATGGGTCCTGTCCCTGGCACCGGCGCGCCAGCTCGGCGGCAAGGCGCTCCTTGTCGTTCATCGCATCCTGCATCGACAGCAAGTTCTCCGTGTCCGACGAGCGGCCCCTCATCACCTGTGTATAGGCGTCTGTCACTTGCTGCAGTTTCGCCTGTAGCCGCTTCACCTCTGCGTTCGCCTCTGCCAGTTGCCGTGCCGCCTCCCCAGAGGCCTCCTCCACGGTGAGGGGCGCCAAACGCCCTGTCGGACCGCTCATTAACTGGCGGCCGTGCTCCCCCATCGCGTTCACGCCGCCGGCGTTGTTCAGCACCGATTTCACGTCAATGTCCAGAGTCAACCGCTGCCGGTCAGCCTCGCGCAGCACCGCGCGCATGAGCTCGGCTGAGGCCGCCGTCGTTCCCTCCATCTGCGTGTCCACGACACCGAGCATCAACGCCAGCTGTCCATTCAGCATCTGCACCACCTCCGCCTTTGTGTATTGCTCCCGCCACAAGTTGCCGGCTTGAAACGCGCTTGCCTCGACGGTCAAGTCGCGCTTGAACTTGTCGAGGGAGAGGCGCGACCAGCGGAAGAAGTTGTCGATCACATTTCGCGACTCCGTCGTGAGTCCCGCCAACGGGTCCATTCGTGCCTCTCTTCGTGTCAGTTGTATAGGATGACTCTATGTGGGCGGTGTTCCATGCAGGCGAGAGTGGGGAGACGGGAGGGAGACGTCCGCGATGTGTGTTTGTGTGTACGTAACGAGCTACTACTAGCTCAAAGACTGCGATGAGGATACGACCGATGCTCTCGATTCGGGCGGCTGTGAGATCGAGGGGCCGACAACGGTGTGGCGGTGACTTTCTCACAGTAAAGCGTGTATGTATGGCGGGAAAGGGCGGCGACGGCGGCAGGGAGAGGGAGAAGCAGCGGTCAACCGCCTCCGCGAGCGCCTCTACACGAGAGCACGACAGCAACACGCAGACACACGCGGGTGAGTGGGGAAAAGAGAGAGAACGTGCGTGGCGGGTGTGTGTGCTGTGCGTGATTCTTGACAAGACGAAGGCCGTGAGAGCATGCGTAACAAGACGAGGGGCAAGAAGAGCAAGAGGTGGTGGCGCACAGCGATCGCTAAACAAAAAGCGAGGCGTTCCTGCCTGTCGTCGTCGTGTTCGTGTGTGTGTGTGTGTGGACGTCCATGCATGGATAGGAAAAGAGCCGTCTTCGCGGAGACGACGGAGAGAGAAAGGACAGGAGAGGGGCGACTTGGCGGCAACAGCTAAAGGTGCGTGAGTCTCGAGTCCCCTCTCCGCGTAGCGCTCTGATGGAGAAATGGCGGTCAGACATGCCCGAAAAGGTGCACGCACACGCATGTGGATGCAGCTCGCAGCAAAGGACTCCCACCCCACCCACCCCCTCACTCCGGATACACCTTGACGAGGTACTACTTGTCCGTAGGCGTTGGGGGGGGTGTAGCTGGCATGTGAGAGCAATATAGTGGAGGGGATGGGCAAGGAAGACGAAGAGCAAGCGAAGGAGGCCACATCAACACGCACGCGCATGCAGCTCTGCCGCCGACCTCACCAGATCACACACGCGAGTGGCCTGTGATGGGTATGGTGTTGCTGCTGCTTCCCCATCCTTCGTCATGGCATTTCTGCTGCGTGTGTTGAGATAGAACAGTGACAAGGATGGAAGGGGGGAAGGAGGGCACAAGACGCCCGCGGCACGCCAACACATGAGCGCCCTCCTACAGACAACAACATACACAGAAAGAGCGCGCCCGTGCGCGCTTGAAAAGCAACCAGAGAAGTGTTGGAGGTGGTGAAGAGAGGGAGAGGCTACAGACACGTCCTACGCGACTCACCATTACGGAGAGCGGAGAGCGGAGAGCGGAGAGCGGAGAGGGAGGGCGAGGCCGCACAGGTACAACCCTCTTCCTTTCCTCTCACGTACCGCTATTATGGCTGCGCTCGCTCCGTTCGTTTCGCTGATCTCATCGTGTCATCGCAGAGCACCATCGCTCTCGCGGGAGGGAGCGATAGCATCAGGAGGCACGAGCGACGCTGATGCAACCACATGAGCACGTAAGCCGCACACGCGTACACTTCCTCGCTGTGTAGAGAAGACGATGGGGGCAGGCACACCGGCTAGGGGACGGAGGCAGGCAGAGGATGAGGGACGGGTGTGATGGTGCTGGTGCTAGTGGTGGTGGCACACGCACGGAAAACAACCATCATCGATCGAAGACAACAGAAAATGGGGGAAGGGGAGGGCGCTGGTGAGACACGGAAGACGGCAGACGCGACACAGCAAAACGAAACAACACTGATAGAGAAGCGCACACAGAGGCGATCATGCGCGTCGACGACAACAGTGGCACGCACCCACGCATACGCGCTGACTAGCGCGCGCGCATCCTTACGCAGCCTTCACAGGGGATTCGCATTCCCCTCCGCCTCCAGCTCGGCGAGGGTCTTGCGCACCGCCTCCGCCGTGAAGGTGTCCAGCCAGCTGCGGAACAGCGAGCCCGTGTTCGTGTACTTGATCTTGAACCGTCCACTGACGAAGTCGTCTGGGATGACGTGCAGGTCGCGCGACTTGCGGCGCGTGTTTGAGCCGGGGGAAGTCTCGTTCGACTCATTGCTTTGGCTTGGCGAGGCCACAGCTGTCGTCGCCGGCGGCGAAGCGGGCTGCATCGGGTGTTGGTGCTGCTGCGCAGACTTGGGGGCCGGGATGGTGATGCCGCTGAGCGCCGCCGCCGTTGTTGCCGCAACTGCACCCGACGCTGGAGCGTGGCCAGCCGGCGAGGCGACAGTGGCGGGCGAGCGCTGGGATGTGGAGGCCGGCAAGTGTTTGGCCAAGTCTTGAAGGCTGATCCCGCTGCTCCCTGGGGCAGCCGTGATTTTGAGGCTCGCGGGACTGCTGTGGGTCTCTCTGGTGATTGGCGTCACCGAAGACGTTGAGGACAAGTGGGCGGTGGCGGAGGCAGGGGTGGCGCGCTTGCCTAGTGTCGCTGGTGCCGGCGTCTGCTCCGTCGCAGCGGCACTGCGCGGCCGCGGCACAACGCTTGCACCGGCGCCTGCGGTGCTGCTATGGCTCGCACCAGAGTCGGCCGGCGCAGCGCGAGCCGCGGCACTTGTGGGGCTCTGAAACGCTGCAGGCAGCGATGGCGGCGACACTGTGGACTTGCCCGAGGGGTCCACGTGAATGCCGTTCGCCTGCAGGAGGAATTCCAGCTCCCGCAGCTTGGCCGACCCGTTCGTGGTGGCGGCTGCAGCGGCCCTCATGTCCGGCTGCGTCTGAGGTTGCAGCTGTGGCTGCGGCGCATCCGTCGACTTGAGTACAAGCAGCGCCGACAGCTTCGTGATGGCGGCGCGAGTGTCCTTGAGGCGGCCATCGAGTCGCGTGCCTCCCGTGAAGGGGGTATCGTAGACGACCTCTGCTTCCCTGCCGCTGGCCAGCAAGCGCACGATCGTGCCTTGCGTGCCGAAGGGAACAATGCCCGTAGCGCGGCAGTTCGCGACCCGCGAGCCCAGGTAGAAAGTCTGCTCCTGCGGCAGTGGTAGCGGCACGAGATGGCCGCAGCTGCTGCGCGTGACAGGAAAGTAGAGCTGATTGCGGCTTACCTGCCGCAACGAGAGCTCCTTGAAGCTGCGGTTCTGCTGCTCCTGCAGCGACGCCTCGAGCTGCTCGAGCAGCTGCTGCGGAAACGCCTCCTCCGTGGCCGTGATCATCGGCGTTTCGCGCAGCCCCGACTCGATTAAGAATGTCTCGATCTCCGTTAGCACGTCGTCGACATCCCTGTCGCGCCACTTGCCCGTCAGGAACTGCTGCGGCTCAACGCTGTTCGAGTTTACGCCGCCCGCCTCGATGTACTGGATGAGTGGGCGGAACCGCTTCACGTAGTCACGGATCAGCTCCTGCGCGTCGCGGGAGAAGTACCACGTGCCGCTGCCACCACGGTTGCTGCTCGAATTGCCCGTGAAGTCGCCCTTCTCGCCCATCTCCAAGTGGTAGCCAATGTCCTCCGTATCCTTTTCCATGCGGGCAAAGATGTCCTTGTTCCCAACGTACCACGGGTTCAGACTGTGCTGGACCAGCTTCGCGTACCCGACCTTGGCGATGCACCGCCCAGTGAACTTTAGACACAGCCCCAGCTCGCGAGAGCCAAACTGCGGCGACGTGACGATGGAGCTACAGATGATAGTCAAGGTGTGCGGTAAAATGTCGAGACTGATCGCCACCTGCGGCAGCGCCGTCCAGTTGCGCTGTGCGGCAAACTGCAGCAGCTCCGCCGGCAGCCGCAGCGGCTCCTGAAACACCTTGAGGCGAACCGTCATCTGATCGCCCTGCTGCGTCGTCGTGTCGTGCTGGCCAGCCGTCACAACCGTGCCACAGCTGCCGTACACGTCCATCTGCGACTTCTTCGACTTGGGCTGAGGACCGATGTAAACGCAGCGGGCACCAAAGGCGCTGTCACCTTCGCTGCGGTCGCGCTCGACGTAACGGCTGTCCTCCTGCATGTCTATGTTATCCAAGGTGCAGATCAGCTGGATTGGGTAGCACGTCCAGGTGGTGGCGAAGTGTCGCTCAATGTGCCCCTTGCGCGTCACCTGCATTCCGTTGAAGCGGTGCACGTACACGAGAACTTCGACCTGCTCCACGGCGAGGCCCAGCTGCGACTTCATGAAGCGCGCGTGCGTGTCCGCCTCCTTCACGAAGGCAGTCGACTCTTCGCGGTTGTTCTTGTGCTCCTCGGTGCCGCTGAAGGTGCCCTCCTTGCTGTACGAAGCAGTGATGGACTTGTGCACATCCTTGAGGGAGGCGATGCGGGCACGCTTGTAGTGCGGGAAGCCGACGAGCACCTCCTTGCCGACGAGAGTCGCCACCTGGTCGACTGACTTGGCCTTGAAGAAGTCGCGCATCTGCAGGATGAGACTGTCGTTCTTGGTGGGACGGCCAAAGATCGACACGACCCCAGCCTCGAAGACCGGCTGGATTAGGTCGCGCTTCGACTGGAGGGTGCTGAAGCCCTCCAGCTGCCGCGTGCCAACGTGCACGCCAGGGCACAGCTGTGGAATGAACTTGTCGATGTGAGGGAACGCGTATGTCTCGCGCCTCACGAGGACATTCCGGATAGAGCCGAACATCTCATCCTCCAGGTCGTACGGCGGCATCTTGCCGTCGTAGCAGAACCGCAGCGGGGGGCCATTCACGTTGTTCGCGGCGTCCTCGGGGCTGACGTTCTTCTGCACCGACTCGTAGGCGGCGAGCAGCGTGCGCTCGTCGATGAAGGGGATCAGCACAATGCCCTCCCACGGCGCGCGCGCGCCCTCGCGGTCAATAACGATGTGCTCGGGCAAGTACTTGGCGAGCGGGCTACTTGGGCTGCGCAGCAGGGGCCAGTAGGCCTTCGGCATGGACAGGTATGACATGGGCGGCAGCACGGCCAGCAGCTGCTGGTGCGGCTGGAAGGGCTTGCCGAGTTCGAACGAGACGCGGGCAGCGATAGCGGGGAGGTTCACCATGTCGCTCGCCATGGGTGCGTAGTAGTGCGGAAAGAACCACTTCCATGAAGGCACGCCTTGATAGTAGTAATGCATGACCCACATGAGCCCCTCCACGTAGTGCTCCCGCAGTCGTTGCATGTCTTCGCTGTTCGCGTCCCAGCCGCCAGCAAAGCCGTGCTTCTCGCCGTAGTAGCGCTGTTTGAACTCCAGGATCGACGTGATAGGTATTACGGAGGCGGTGTCCACCTCGTGGGTAGGGTCGCGGCGAGCGCGGTTCTTCTGGAACTCTGCCTCCTCCTGCTGACGTCGCCGCAGCGTCTCGAACTCGAGCTTGCCGACCTCGTTCAACCACACCTCGGCGTTGCGCCAGTCGATCTCGCCTTTGTGCGTCAGGTACTTGCTCTTGCTGAGCATGTTGTCCACGTAGATGCGCAGGAGCGCCGGTATGCTGCCATCGTTAATGCCGATGGTCGGCAGCGTCGGCAGAAAGTCGTTGCCGATAAAGAAGCACATGAAGACGAAGTCGTCGATCACTCGCTCAAAGTCGATACTCACGCTGCTCTTCGCCTTCGCCAGGTAGCCCTTCACCTCCAGCTGCAGGTAGTCGCGGAAGACGTTGATGTGCAGCAGCACGAACTCGTCCGCCTTGTGGTACGCCTTGTCCTTCACGAGGCCCTTCGCCTCATCCTCCTCCTGCCGCTCCCGCTCCTTGCGAGAGCCGGGGCCGAACGTGACCACCTCGCGCAGCAGCACAAAGTGCGGCTCGTGCGTGGCGAGCGCCAGCATGACGAGATCGGCGTCGAGGCCGTACATGCAGTGGGTCTCGTTGGGGTCGTAGTTCGGCTGCATCTTGCGCCGGCGAATAAAATCGACGATCTTGTGCTCACCCTCGCCGGGGCAATCGTGGCCGGAGAAGATGATCTGGCACCCCTGCCACGCCGGATCGGTGGACAGCTTCATGGTGATAAAGTACTGAAACTCCTTGCTCACGCGCACCATGAACGGGGTGCCGGGGGTGATGCAGTTGCTGTCGAACACGTCCTTTTCCTCCGGCACCTCCTCGCCCATCGCGAGCGCCTCCTCACGCGCGATCATCATCTCGTAACCGGCGCGGTAGCGGCGCTGGCGCTGCTGATTCATTTTCGCGCGCGGCGCGACACCATCGACGGCAAGCAGGAAGTACTTGCGCGGCTGGATAGCGTTGAAGAGTTTCTCCAGATAGACGAACATCGCCTGAATCATCTCCTTCTCTGTCGGACTGCGCCGCGTCGCGTCGACATCGTTCGGGTGCGTGCAGTTGTGGATGATACCATTGATATCGAGGTAGAGGTTGTCCACCGGCGGTGGCGAGTCCTTGAAGGGGGTGATGATGGAGGGGAAGCGCTCCGCCGCCCAGCGGAAGAACTTGGGAACACCCATGATGGCACCTGCTTCGGCGCGAAAAGAGCAACAGCACCTAATTTAGATATCACGCACTGGTGTGCGTAGCCGCGAGTGCGGCGACAGTAGCTGATGGAGAACGAAAACGAGGGACAGCGAAAAAGGAGAAGCCCCCGCAAGGCTGCACGGAGATGGTGTATGCGTGTTAGCCCCTGTGCTCGTGTGCGTCTGTGCTTGCTTGCGTCAACGGCAACCCGCTGCAGTGGATGCTGCGGAGCGGTGGGATGGCGGGTATCTCTCTGCCTCCTCCTCTCCTTCTGGCTGCGGTGAGCACAGGAGAGGAACAAGTTAAAGCGGAAAAGAGGTGAGGAGCCCTGCAGACCGAGAAGCGAGAGAAGCGAAATCACACAAATGCCGAAGTCGGACTTGAATGGGCGCTTACCTGCGAAGAGGGAAGAGAGGGGTCACGCACACTCACGCACGTAAGCCTCCGCCAAGGCAACGCCAACAGCAACAACAACGAGCAAGAAGAAAGTACCGCTGTCGCCACCGCCCCCCCATGTGTGTCAGCAGGGCGTTGTCGCACAACGTCAGTCACAACCACAGCAGTGCGCAACAACAACGCACGCACGCACAGAGCGAGAGAGAGAGACAGACAGTGATCACGGTCACGTGCGCATGTACTTTCTCATACACGCATGCACACACGCACACGCAGGGGCAGATGACGATGCGCGTGAGCAACACTTGGTGTGGCTGCCCTAAAACGTACTCGAGAACGTGTGTGTGTGTGTGTGTGTGTGTGTGTGTGTGTTTGTGTTCGGGTGGGAGGAGGCGTTGTGCTCAGATGTGTTGGCAAGACTCGTATCGATACCCTCCTCCAGAGCGGAGACACGCACACACACACAGAGAAAAAAGAGGTGAAGAGTCGGAGGATGGATCTTCGAAGACGCCCACACAAAGAAATGGACGAGGTGGCCGTCGAGAGAGAGAGGGCTTGGGGGCGGGGAGACGATCGTGAAGCTGAGAGAGAGAGAGAGACGGGGATGCCAACAGAGAGAAAGACAACAGAAGATGTATACGTATGTATGCGTGCACACTGTATCCGGCACACTCACGCGCGCGCGTGTGTGGAAGTGGGAGTGGGAGTAGTGGACGCACAAGCAGGAAACCGAGAGACACGCATGCAAGACGAAGGAAGGTGGTGGTGGTGATGGTGCGAATTAGCAGGCAGGGACGAGGAGGGATGCGTCATGACAGTGGTGGCGGCGCATGAGTCGATCGCGAGGCGTCCATTTAAGATGGGTGAGGCGGAGATTGCATCACGATGCCAGGCGTCACCGAGGGAAGTGACGCAATGAGAGGGTAGGAGGGGAGGCTGTGTAGCCGAGCACGTTGATGTTACCCAGCGTGGTATCGCCGCCTCTCCACAAAGTACACGCGCACGTATAGAGGGGAGGTACAGGGTAGCAGAGGGCCACCTCTACCCGCGTATACGTGTGCGTGTATGGGTGTGTCAGTCTGTGTGCATCCACCTAGGGGCACATGGACGGATACACACGCGCAGACACACAGACATCAGTCCGTCTCTCCAGTTGTTTCAACTCGGATGCTGCCATGTGCTTTCCCTGTTGCCTCCGTCATTGCTGCTGTTTGTGGATCTCGGAGGACAACTTTACATATACAGATACACACACATACAAAACACAAATGTATATGTATATGCTGCCTTGCTTAACGTCCCATGTCGACGCACATGCACGCGCGTGAAGACTTGGATCGCGTCTCGTTCTCCCGATCCCCATCTCTTAGACGCGTGTCGCTGGCGCACCTGTCTCTCTCTGCGGTCCACGCACGCACACACGTCACGAAGAGGAAGACCGAGAAAGCGGCACGGCAACGGGGAGGGCGGCCAACGCGCGTGCTGCACGGGCGCGAAGAGCAGGCGATCTCCGGGGTGTAAAACGCATGAAAAAACGGGCGGGAAAAATACACAAGATGGAGAAGACCAAATAACGACTGTACATCAGCAAGCCAAGGAGGCTATCACCCCTTTCCCTCTCTCACTGTGGATGTATGTGTGTGTGTGTGTGTGTGTGTGCACGCGCGCATGCGCTCCTGGCAGTACGAGTATGAAGGAGAAGAAGAGGCGACACGAGGTGACAGCGGCTGTGACGGCGCAGAGAAGTGAGAGACGAAGAAAGAGCAAACCGCGGCGGGAGGCGGCGGCGGTGCACACCGTACAACAGAGAAGGATCACAGCCTGTCTCATCCGTACACTCCTACACACAGAGAACAGCATCTACAAAGCCGAGCCGCGCAGACGCACACTCACGATCTGGGAGAGCGGGAGACACACACACACACACATCCACAGGCGTCACACCGTCGCCCACCTCTGCCTTTAACAGCCGAATACATACTCCTACGCCGTCTCTTCGTCGGCTGCTGGGGCGGCCGCGGCAGCGACGGTCTCGCTGTCCGCCACTCCCGTACAGCCGAAGCGCGGCTTGCAGGCGTGGCGGCGGCCAACGATGGAGGAGCTCGCCTTTGACGTACCAATCGGCGAGTAATCCTTCTTCACGAGACGGTTTCGGTGGTCGACCGTCGTCCCCTCGCACGCGAAGTCCATCGTGTGGTCGCCGACCTGAAACACTTCGTTGCAGTGGCAGTGGCGGCTGGCGTGCGAGGTCCCCGTCGCCTCCTCCGGGCGGAGGTACGAGCGCGGGCGGTAGTCGCAGCTGCTGTGCATGAAATTGCTCTGCACGTTGCGGACCCCGTGCGGCGGGTCCTGCGGATTCAGCAGGAACGTGTTGTAGCTGATCGGAGTGAAGTCATAGCCGGGCTGGCACAACACCGGCGGGGGGCAGTTCTTGTAGAGCTCCTCTGGAGCGAAGGTGCGTGGGATGGGCTTGCTGCTAAGGTGGCGGCCGCGCTTGTCCACCAGCGGGCGAAGGCGCGGTTGCTGCTGCGTGCGGCGCATCGTCGAGAGCGAGAGCGTCTCTGCCTTGAAGACATCATTTGGACTGTACGTCGTGGTGCTCTGAAGCGAGTCCATGACGGACGGCGCCACCCGCTCAAACTGCTCGTACCGGCCATCGGAGAAGTTGAGGCGGATCTTGATCGGTCCCCACGGCTTCGCGTTGGCCGTCTGCACCGCCGACACGGCATCCTTGTACGTGCACCCGTCTGGCAGGCTGAACGTCTTCCAGGTGGCGAGCGGGTGCGTGGCAAGGCCGCCGTTGTAGTTCGCCTCATCCGGGTTGTAGCCTTTGCGGCGCATGGTCGCCTTGCTCGGCAGGCTCAGCACCGCGTAGCTGGTCGGCACGGCGGCGCTGCTTGGCTCCCTGTACGTCGAGTCCATACCTAGGGGGAGAGGAAAGGAGCGGATGATGTGATGTGCACGTGTGCGCAGTTCGGTGCAGTGGGAAATGGTACAAAATACAAGCAAACGCGGAGACACGCAGAGGCGGAAGACGGGCGGGAAAAGGGAAGAGTTGTTACACGTGCCTGAAGACGCGCACGGCTATATAGATGTACGTATGTATGTGTGTGTGTGTGTGTGCGTGCGCGCGCGCGTTGATGGATGTGATTGCCGAAAGTGGCGAGAATCGACGGTGCATTCTTGGGCATGCACGGGCGTGAGTGCGTGTGGTAGGCGTTGATGAGCGATGGTGGTGTCATGCAAGCATCCGAATAAGAGTCAAAGGAGAAGGTCATCGTGGCCAATGATGGGGACAAGGAGTAGGCAGAAGTGTGCATATACACCCGAGGAGAGACCGAGAGAGAGGAAGAGATGGAGATGGCACACAGAGAAGGGGGTGGCAGGCGCCTCAATCTTTCCGTTCGCCCCCTCCCTCCTTGTGTGGATCACTGCGTAACACGTGCGGAGGGAGGTGATGAAGCCGCCGCCTCCCTCCCCCCCTTTCCTCTCCTCCCCTCTCCTCTATACACCGCTGGCAGTGTCACGGCCCGCAGCGAGCATAGGCGGCAACAGTTCTTTTTGGTTTTGCCGCCGTTGCCGATGATACGCTCACGCACACACAAAGAGGGACAGACACGGGCGTTCTCAGAAGATCCCGTCAATGTCGAATATGTGAAACGCGGCCGAGTCTGCAGCCGAGGCAGACACGTCCCCGCCACGACCAACGCGCGTGGCAGTCGCTCCGACAGACCCTGCCGTCATGTCCTCCTCGTCTTCCACAAGCACGATGTTGTCCGCTGGACGACGGCTCGCTGCGCGTGCCATGCCGCCGCGGGGAAGACGATTGGCAGGTGTCCTGGCTGCTGCAGCAGAAGCGCCGCCACCGCGTCCTCCCCGTCGTGCAGTTGTTCCCCTCCGCCTGCTAGATGCATGGTGCGCAACGGTGTCGAAGGTGTTAAAGGCAGGATTGGTCGTCTCCGCAACGCGACTCGCCAGCCCGCCGTTGCCCATCACCACCTGCTCTGGCACGACATTCTCGGCGTCCACCGTGGGCACGCGAGCTGTCAGCATGCTGGCCGCCAGCTGACGCCGAGGGCGGTGCTCCTCAAGCTCCACCAGTGGTTCAGGAGGAGGAAGTGCCTGCTTCACAAAGAGCTTCGCCCCGCGTGCAAACCCGACGGCGGCAGCGGCAGTCGCGCTCGCATCAGCGGAGGCGGCGCTGGCGTCCTCGAAGCAGGGATAGGGAGGCAAGGAGTAGGGCCCCACAAGCAACTCCACTGTGCGCACAGCGGCACTGCCGTTGGGCTTGTTGTCCGTTGAGAGCCCCGCGGGCATGGGTGCAATGGTGGCGGGCCGCTCGAAGCTCACCCACCCGTCTACGTCCTCTTTGCGTGGCCTTCGATGGACACGAGTGTCGCGCATATCACCACGGCCCACGCCGGCGTCGCTGCCTTGCACCAGCTCTGGGAAGAGCGGCTGCGCATCAGTCCGGCGTCCCTCCTCATCACTGTCTTGCGTGTGCTCCTCCGCCGCCTCCTGCGCCGTGGCCGCGGGCGGGGTGGATACCAATGCCGTCGCCGCCGCCACGCGAGCCTCCACCTCCTCGAAGGTCTGCGGCATCTGCACATCGGCCGGGTAGGGGGGCAGCGGCAAGGGCCGCATTGTCACAATCGCCTCGATCAGCGTGCCGTACTCGACACTGCAGAGGCTCAGGCCGTGCCGCACAACATCCACGCACCCCGGCCATGGCAGCAGCGGCTCTGTTTCGTTGAAGAGCAGGACATGCCGCTGATGGCGCACGAAAAATGACTGTAGCGCCTCAAGCGCCGCTCGCGAGGACGAGGTGGACGCGCAGAGCGGGGCTGAGAGGCCGCCAATACCGCCATCTTCCCACACCACACGGGCGCCAGTGCCGTCGAGGTAGCTCAGCACCTCCTCGTACAGCGGATACTGGAGGAGGACAAAGGTGATACCGCTAAGCAGCTCTCGGCGCTGCGGGTGTGGGGCGAAGTAGCGCAGGTGCGACGCCGCGGCAGCTGCAGCGGCTGACTCGCCTGCCACCGATGTCACCGTGGTGGAGAGGTGTGTGAGAGTGGACGCGGTCACCGAGGCGTCGCCCTCACAGGGGCGCGATTCGCCGGCTGACGGCCGCACGTGCGTCAGGAAGTCACGCCACCACGAAGACAGGGGCGGCAAGTAGCGCGACGGATCGGGCAGCGGAATCTGCGGCGAGGCGCGGTCACAAACGGCCATGAAGAAGTCGGGGGTGACGATAGGCACAGCCCTGCAGAGCATCGCGACGACCGCGGTCGAGGGCTGCACCGTGCTCGTCACCAGAAAGCTCACCGTGTTGTAGCAGCGTAAAACGCGTGAGGAGAGCGCTGCTTCGCCAGCAGCCGCAGCCGCAGCGGTCACGACAGTGGGAGACGGAGTCGCCGAAGGCGTGCCTGCAACCGCTGACCGCTGGCTCAGGGAAAGGCCGCTGCCGTCGATGCGCGAGCGTCCCACAGCGCTGCCTTGTGTCTCGGTCGCACTCAAGGCTTGGGTGCTGCCAGAGACGGTTTCCTGCCGCACACCGCAGCAGTGCAGCGCGTGCAACAGCTTTGGCTGCACCTCCGCGTCGACATCCTCGCACAGGGCCGACACGTCTAGCCACACCAGCTTCAGCGCAGCGCCATGATGACCTAGGTAAATGGTGAACTGATGCCAGGAGGAGCGATGCACCGGCACATGGCAAGGGACTTGCTTGGTCAGATGCAGGGCAGGCTGGGGTGCCCCGCGGCCTGAGGTCGATCCGGAGCGCTGCCGCTTGCGGGCTGCCGCTGCTGCAGCGGCTGCGGCGGGGGCGTAGCAAAAGCCGAGAACACCCATCTCTGGAGCAGGTGACGTCGCAGCCCCGGCACCGCCGGCACGGCTATCACCTCCGTTATGTGGAGTGTCGTCGAGTGTCTCGGCGTCGTCGGCATCCTCTCCGCATGCTACAATGGCGGTGCCGTAGGTGGATGAGTCGAGCAGCGAAATGGGCTGTGGGGCCCACTCCTTGGCATCACGGGCCGCCGTGGACGACTGCAAGCCTACGGTGATGGTGAGGTGGGTGCGGCTGATGCTGCGGTCATCCTGAATGACGACGTGGCAGTTCGCCTTGCCGACTCGGTAGGACTCCCCGCCCACCAACCAAAAGTGCGGCGTGTCGTGAAAGAGGACGACCCACATCAGCGGGCGGGGACTGTGGCAGAGGCCAGAGAGGAGGGCAGCGCAGCTGCGCACAATCGGCAAAGAATGTAACGCAAGGGAGATGAAAGCCGTAGTCGATGCACCGCTCACTCACTCGGTCCTTCTCTGTATCGATGTAGGGGTGTCTGTGTGTACGTAGCGCTAGTGAAGGTCTATGAACGGGGGGAGGGGCCTAGTGCGTGTGCACACACACACAGACGCAGACACTGGTGGACGCGTGTGCCGCACACTTCTGTGGTGGTGTCACTGCGTCAGCCTCCCTCTATGCGTGGGCGTGTGTCGATTGGGCTCCGCCCGGAAGCCGTGAGGAGCAGCTGCAGAGGATGAAAACCGAAAGACAATGGGAAGTTACCACTGCACCACGAAATGGACATGAAAACACAGGAGAGCGGAGGCGCAGGAGAAGACCGCGATGGGCAGATGGCGTGGGTGATATCGACGATGGTGCACACGCACCGGCGTAGACACCCTTCCTTCCCAGCCTTGGGTGCATTCGCAGCATCGCAGGAGGGGACAAGCACATGCACGTGTACAAGAGTCTGCCCAAGTCGTTCATTCGTGTGTGTTTGTGTATGTGTGGTTGTCTTTGAGCTTGCATGGAGCAGCTACACAGCAACAGCAGCAGCCAGAGAGCGGGGGGAGGGGGGGGGCGTGCAGACCCCACTCCACTTTGTGGAGGGAGCTTCTCCAGCACTCTACCACCGAGACACGTCGAACATTCGACCACGACTGAGGCAGCCTCTTCCTTCAGCGCACCTCAAAAGCCCCTCGCCCTCGACCACAGCAGCCAGATACTGTGCGCCGCCAGCAGCATCAAGATCGTCATCAGTACAGTGCCAATCACCTCGTAGCATCGTGTGAGAGGGTCCACTAGTTCGGCGGGGCACTCGGCCGCCGCAACGATGCAGTGGCCGCCGCGACAGGTGGCGTTCGAGCAGGTGAGCAACGCTGCGTCCAGTGCAGCAACAACCGCGGAGCTGAGAGGAGACCGCGCCCCTCTGCCCCCCACATCTGCTCTTGCGAAAGGGCTGGCGGCGGTGGGGGCGTAGCACCGAATCAAGGGCTTATGTGAGACAGGCTCAGCTGTTGCTGTCGTCGCGGCGACGGACTTCTCGCCAGCGCGGCAGTATACCCCACCGCTTTCGACACACTCACGGCAGGTGGGTCGGCTGCCGTAGAAGCACGTGTTGAGGTCGATGCACGGTGTTTGCCCCTCACACTTGCAGTCGCTCGCCGAGTAGCACCGCATCGTTGTCGGGCACCATCGCTGCGATGCGTTGATGGTGCACTCGCTACAGCTCGTGACGGTGTGCAGTGTCTGCAGGTCTCCTGAGACGGGAGCAGAGGAAGAGGATGACGACGATGTCCTAGACCTCTTTGCAACGGCCAAGCTGCCCGACTGCGTCAGCAACAGTGCCCCCAGAAGCAGCACATGCATCACCGGAATCAGCAGCCTCGAGAAGTTCGTCAACGGCGCCAGTGCCCGGCATCCACCTCCATGAGCCACGCAGGCCTCCCGTCTTACAGCAACGGGCAGTCGCCAACAGCTTCTACTAGCATGCATCGTGTACACGTCGAGGGGATAGCGATAGAAGCGTGTGCGTGTGTTTAGGTGGCTGCACCGCGTGGCACTCTCTCTGTCACCTGTGACCTTGCGATATCGGCGCTGTGCCAGGTAGCCGTGTGCATGCGGGGTAACTTCGGACGGCGCGCCACGAAAGCGGAGTGGAGAAGCCGCGACCGACAGAGGAGCTGACGGCAAAGTAGCGAAGCACGCAGAGACGCAGGTCGGACAGCAGGATGCATGCGGTGCTGAAGAGTGGTGGGTAAGAGGAGTCGGAGGGGTGAGAAGGGCCGATGCCGACTGTGATCAGCAAAGAGATGGTACGCGACGGGTGACCTCTCGGGGAGGGGGTGGCGCAGCGTCCGGCAAAGCATGGAAGAAGCGCCTCGGGTATGTCGCTGAGGGTGTGTGTGTGTGCTTGCAAGGAACGCTCGTGCGCAGCGAGCGGGGCGCCAACACAGGTGCGTGTTCTTGTGTAGTCGTTTGCGCATACATACAGCTGTTACCTCGCGTTCTCTGTGTCACGCATACGTCACGGGTACCTCTGCGTCTACGCACACGCACGCACGCACCGCGCTACGATCTGTGCAGTCGAGACCCCATCACCGCCAGCGAGTCAGCCATCTCGTTACCGTGAACCTTCGAGTGACCTCGCACGTGAATCAGCTCAACGCCCTCACTCTTGTCGTTCAGGGTGTTCTGGCACGTGTACCGTACCGGCTCTGCAAGGTCTGCCTCGTTGTGGTGCCCGTCACCCCATTGACGCGCGCGCTGCTGGTCGTGCTGCTGCCTCGCGTAAAGCGTGTTGTACCGGTCGCGCAGCCGGATCAGCTGCCTCCACAAGTCCTGGTTTTGCACCGGCTCATTCGTCGACAGCAAGAAGCCGTTCTGCACCCATTTCTTCGCGTACCGGGTGAGCCCGTCGATAACATAGCGGCTGTCTGTGTAGATAATGAGATGTGGCAGTGGTCGTGTGAGGTTGACGAGGGGCCACGCCGACGGGTCGACGAGGTGGGTCGCCTCCAGCGCATCTGCAGGGGCGCCAGCATCGACGAAAGCCTGAACAATCGCGTGTATGACGGCGCGCACCTCTCCACGGTTGTTCGTCTGCGACTCTGTCAGCGGCACCGGACACGAGAAGTTGCGCGGATCTGACATGGAGCCGTAGTAACCGCCGTATCCGGCCCGCGCATGGGAAGTTCCATTGTGGCTGCACGCACCGTCCACGTAAACCACCTCGAAAGCCCCAGGTGAGCTGGTCGTGGTGGTGGTGGCAAGCGGCTTCGAGGCTGTCGTCGAGGGAGTCGCTGCAGAGAGAGAGGTCGACATAGAGGACGATGCAGGAGGAGCGACGGCAATCTGTGCATGATCCGCGCGGCGCCGTCGTGCCTGCCGCGCTGCCACCGATTCTTCACCCGCCAAGAGGTCGTCCCTCGTCTCTCGCTTCAGCCTCCCCTTGAAATAGCTGCTTCCGAGTGCGGCATGGTCGCGACTGGGTGGATACGGGGAAGCGACACTGCTGCTGCTGGCGCCGCCAAGGCTCACGGCGGAGCCAGTGGAGGGCAAGGGATGAGCGGCCAAGAAGCTTCGGGCCTCGTCCAAAGTCCGGAAGCCCTTGTAGATGCTTCCTGGATACCCCGTCACCTGCTCAGAGCACTGAGCCCACGTTGAGTAGATGCCACGTGTTTTGCCGACGGCCACAGCGTAGAAGGACGGCTTCATGCGAAACGTAAAGGATACGCTGGTGTTATTAGCAGGAACGGCGGCGGCGGTGGCAATGCTTGCCGCTGGGAGAGGCTAAGGTGACGGACAAGAAGCTCTGCAGGCCTTCCAGCTTGCCTGACGCGACGATTGGATCGAAGCCAGTCTCCCCCCCCGTCTCACGCTCAGATGCCTGCTTCACATGCGGCCTGCACGCCCTCGATGTCCCCTCCCGGCCTCCTCTAGTCTGCCCTGCCCAGGAGAGCCGCGCTGGGGTAGGAGGAGAGACCGAGTGACGAGGCAAGCGCACGATACGACACGGAGAAGCTGCAGTCGCGGCACGTGACGTAGTCTTTCGTGACCGGAGCCCCACGTGAGGAGAGCGATGAAAAGGGGAGGTGGGCACGCCAACAAAGAGCGAAAAGACCCATGCACAGCGTACGGCACTTTCCGAAGGGAAGACACGGCGGAGCCGGAGAGGGGGAAGGGGAGCGGGTTCTGAGGCGCTGTTTGGTACGGTGGCGATGAGCACCGAGGCAGTGGCAAGCCCAACGTTGAAACGGCAGAGTAGCACGATAAGCAAGACCAAAGAAAACGGCACTCTCTGCTCCGCGCTCGTACACATATGTGTTTATGTGTATGTGAACCTGTATCGCGCTGCTTGTACGAGAGGCAGCCGAAGAAGTCGCCGGGGGGGAGGGAAGTGATGCGTACGTACCACGGGAAGGAGAGGAGGGGAGCAGCGGGTGTTGCTTAAGGCCTGTACTCCGTGAGGCGACTGGATCTTGCTTTGCACCGCCCTCCCTCTTGGGCGCACTTGTGTTTTCTGTGATCGGCTTGTACTGCAGATTTGATGTGCACACGTAGCCCATGAGACGAAGGCGTGTGTGTGTGTGTGTGTGTGTGTGTGTGTGTGTGTGTGTGTATGTGTGTCGATGATGCGTAGAGAGGGGGAAAGCGAAGTACATAGTGGATGGCGTAGCCAAGGAGGTTCTTGCGGCGCGAGGCATGCTCAGCGAAAGTAGAAAAACAAGAGCACATGTGCGCACACGCATGGAAACGTGCACGCCCAGATAGAGGGGGGGTGCATGCTGTTGCGGTGTAGTCCCCGCTCAATGGCTTTGCGCTAGAGCAGTGCACTACTCCTTACCATCCTAGGTCATCTGCCACCTGCTTCGCCTCCCCACACCATGTGTATGCTCGTGTGGCAAGACACTCAGAAGTGCGCGTAAACGAACCACAGCATCGTTCTCTCTTTCTCTGGCCTTCTTTGCTTGTTTTCTCGCTTCGGCGCATCCGCACGCGATCCGGTGCGCGATGCTGAACAACTGTCCAGTCCGTCTTCTTGTCTGCATGCAGCACACACACACACATAGGCGGCTTATGCCGCGATATGCAAGATGTATACGGCAGCGATAGATGAGTTGTGGAGTGATGATGAAGAACAGGGGCTGGAGAAGGAGAGGGAGGGAGGGAAGGGGGAGGAAGCAGAACGCGATTCATGTGATTGTCCCTCCCTCTCCCTATCCTCCTATCCCCCCTTCCCCCATGTCCGTCCGTCATCGCTGCTCAACCCCCTCCATCCGCCCTTTTCGAGGCTATGCACCTGTATTCTCATGTGCGGCTGGGCGAAAACGGCATGGGTGTACGTGTGTGACGCGCACTCTGCAGAAGCGAAAGCGGCACACACGTGCGCACACATGGAGACAGCAGACCCTCCGTGCGATGAGCGTGAGCGGGGGGGATGCAGTGGGTCGAAACAGTTAGCAGCAGCAGCAGCGCTGCGGCGTCGAGAGCAAGAAGCGGCAAGAAGAACCTGAAGGGGGCCACCAGAGAGAGGCGCGCGCGCGTGACGGTCGACACTGCCCGCGTCTACCTTTTCTATCCTCCCTTCTTCCTCTGCGTCATTCTTCACCTACCCGGGGGTACACACCTGCTTGTGCACCTTCCAGTCCGCCTTCTGGCACTCGACACTGCAATACTTGGCCACCTTGCACCGACTGCAGCGCTGAAGCGGTACTGACGTTGTCGCTGCACCCCGCGCCCCCTTGTGACAATGAAAGCAGCCGTTGGGGCTCGGCATCCCCTGTGCTGTGGTGGCATCCTCCATGTCCATCAAGTACCGCGACTTGGCTACTACCTCGCAGTTGGCGGAGTTGCACACCGGCTGCGGCAGGTCCTCCACGCGTGGAGGAAAGGTCTCGGCAAAGAGCATCGTGTGGTGAATCAGTCGTGTCGCAGGTGCTGCCTTGCACACGCAGCAGAGCGCATCCTCGTCCGTCAGCTGCTCGAGAATGGTGGAGCTGACCTCCTCGATGGCTTCGTTAACGTCGAGCTCGTACGTCTCCTGCGTGAGCTTGTTGATGTTGGTGGAAAACTGAAACTCCTTCTCCCCCACGGCGGCATGGTAGATGTGAAGCACCATCGGAAGGCGCGGTAGGCTAGCACGAAACCTGGAAAAAGGATGACGTTGACACCTGTGTTGTTATATGTGTGTGCGTGTGGGTGTGGGGGTGTGTGTGGGTGTTGCGAAGAATGACGCAGAGGAAAAGGAGGAGAGACAAGAGTGGCAGCAGATCAGCAGGGGTCTGGTCGACTCATGGAAGGCATGGCAACATACACCCCTTCACTGGCGAAGGACATCGGCAGCTCTCTCAGACAATGCGGGAGAGAGAGCGTGCAGAAGAGGGGAAGGCCATGAAAAAGGGGGTGGAACAGCGCTGGTATTGGCGGCAAGCACACATCCAGAAGAAAGGGCGAAATGGACCTGAGTCACACCTGCACGTGTACCCCGTCCAGCACCGAGCTGAGGAGGAGCTGCTTTGTTTCTCGTTTTCCTTTGAAGTTTCTCCCCGTAGACCCCTGGAGTCGTGGGTGTGGATGGTCGATGCCTCTCTCTTTAGTCACCCTTCTTCTACCTCCCCGCTTGCAGGCGCGCGCGTGGGCAGGGGCAGGGTGTGGGGAGGTAGCAACCAAAAAAAAAATGCTATCGGGTGCAACGGAGGAGAGGCACACACACAGACACACGTCACACACGGACAGATGAAGCAGGTAGACAGGCACAGAGGCACAGCGCATAGACATATAAGTGGTAGGCCGTTGATGATGGTGTTCCGTAGGAAGACAAGCACAAAAAGCGTAAAGCGAGAAGATGCGACAACGGGGGAAGCAAGACGTACGCGCAGTGCGTGTGCCAAGGTGGTGGAGGCCAACGAAGAGCACGAGATCGAAAGGCGCGTATAAAGAGGGAGAAGGAGGTGGGAGAGGGGCCTGTATTGATGCGGATGCGACTACCCTTCCCCATACGTATCTATGCATACACACATACATGCGTACGCAGAGAGAGAGACGCGCCGTAGAAGGGAGGAGCAAGAGAAGAGAGAAAGACATGAGAGAAGGCAAGAGAAGAGAAGCGACAAGCCGTTGAAGGCAACAGAGGTGCTTACGATGCTAACCGTGACGATTAACGCCCGGCACACACACGGGCACACGCATACGCATATGTAATAGAATGTGAGAGTAACCCTCATCCTAGCTTGTCCGCGTGTGTATGCGCGATGGGGTGTCGCTGTGTCGAGAGCGGAGGAGGAGAACATTGGAGGGAGAAACAGCAGCAAAGAGGAGGAGTGTGTGTGTGTGTGTGGGGGGGGGGGCAAGAGAGCGCGCCTAAGATGGCACAATGCCTGCGCGCGTCTGAGTCTCTTGCTGCCAGCTCTTCCCTATCAGCGAGTTGCATTCATGCAACTGCAACGAAGGTCCGAGCCGTCTCTGCGTCCCCCCTCCCCTCTTCAGCTCCCCCCCCTTCCCTTGTTCGTCCGCCTCTCACGCATTCCCTCTCTCCGACAGCACCCACAAACACGCACCCGTGGACAGGCGCTGAGACAAACCCACCGCGACCGCCAGCACCATCACCATAAGCAGCCGGTGGCCTTCGAACAAGACAACAAGGGAAAAAGGGGGCAAGAAAAACGGAGACACACGCCACACACGTCAATGTATATTAGAGGGGAGTACAAGAGGGAGGGAGGCGAATTTTTTTTCTGTTCGACGTGTACAACACACGCACTCCCCCGCCTGATGCCGCAGTCACCGCACCCCCTGAAATCAGGGTCGCGTATCTGCTCTCCGTGGGGGGAGGCGCTCCCGGTGTCCGCAGGACAGGTCTGGACTGGCGGTATGCCGAAGAGACGTGCGGTCATGATGGCATTGGCACCAGCTCACTACGGAATCGTGTCGCTGACTCCACAAAGATCAACACACCCACACGCCTTTGACAGGCGTGTGGGTGCAGAAGGTGGAGTGCCCCATGCCGCCACGGGCTCCTGGCAGCGTCCGCCTGTCGAGAAAGGTGAGGGCAAGACATCCAGAGACGCCTCCCCTGGCGATATCGACGGAAACGACAAAATGAAGACAGCGAGCCACCCCTTCCCTAGACTCCCATGCGAAGAGACGCTGCACCATACTGTGGAATGCCGCGACTTTAAGCGAGCCAGGTCGAAGCATGGCACACAGGCAGGATGCAGTGCCTCAGAGGGCCCTGACCCGAGGCTGGCCAACATTCTCCCTGAGGCTCATCTCGCATGCACCTAGACCACCCCCTACCACCCGCACGACGCCCGCCACCGCTTTCCGCCATCGAGCAGGACCCTGCACGAGACCCGCCTGAATCGGAACGCGCAGTGCAGCCAGGTCACCCTCTGGCGCCCCTCGCACAACACGTATGCGAAGAAGGGACGAGAGGAGCACGCTAGACGCATAAACCGATGCAACGGCGGACAGCTCGTCCTAGATGAGAGGGACGTAGCCGCAGTGCCACATAGTTGAGCTGCAGTTTTGTGTGTGTGTGCAAACTTATCGACTTGCTCGTGGTGGAATGCCGCGTTGAAGCAGGAAAGAGACGCGCCCTTCGTTCGGCGCAGGGGGTGTGTGGGTGCGAAGAAGTGCACAAGTCAGTCATGCGTCGTTCCGTCTAACGAACAAGCAACGAAACGGAGAAGCGACCGGTACATGCGTGCGTATGCATGTTCGTGGGGGTGATGGGATGGAAAGATGAAAAGGAGAGTCGTAAAATAAGAAAACAAGCAGTCGTCATCGGCGGAAGAAAGCACAGAGAGAGAGGCGCACACGCACACACACACACACACACACACCTGCGTGCACACCGTACAGAGAGAATAGAAACAGCACTAGAGGCTGAACAAGAAAAAGGGTGAAAACAACGAAGAAAAAGATGAGGGAGGGAGGAAAGGGTGCAGTGGCGGTGGTGATACCGGTGATCGCTGCAGCTGCTGCGGTGTTACTGCTGGTCACCTCTTGCCTAGTGGGTTTTCGAGAGTGAGTGAGCGTGTGTAGGTGTATTCTACGTAACGCGCTCAATCATGGTGCATACACACGCCCCTCTATCATTCTCATGTGGGCTTCCCTCTTGCCTCGTGAGACGCAGTGGCCCTCCTCCCCTCACCTTCCCCCTCCTCTTGTTGCTTTCAAAAGGGAAACCAGGGCCGCTGCGTTCGCTGTGCCGACGACGGTCGGGAGGAGGGAGTCGCCATCGAACGGATGACGAAAAGGCACACGTTGCGGCAGAGTTTCGATTCGGTACACCCAATGCACCCGCCTGCCGCGACTGCGGCTGCCGTTGCTCCTCCATAGAAGCGGACTGGCTTTGCTGCGACCATTCGGCTCCTGTCGCTGGCGCACGGCTGTGACGACGACGACCACATTCGTGAGTTCCCCCTTTAGCGGCCACAAGAGCATGAAAAGAAGACGTTCGGAGGCACGCAACTTCGTCTGCCCGGGCGTGGTGAGTGCGAGGGGAGGGGAGGGGATTGGGGCGAAGGGAGTGGGAGGAGAGGAAGTGTCCTGAAAACGGAAAAAAAATTGAAGCTTCGGTGCGCTGACGCGCATAGATAAAAAGAAAAAAGAGGAGGAGGGAGTGTATGCGTGTGTGTTTGTGTGTGTGTGTGTGTGTGCGTGCGTCTGACGCGATAGACAGAGGCACAGACAGACGGGAAGACGGTGGTCTTTTACGGGCTGTCGAGGATGGCGGTCGCTGTGAGGGAGAAGAAGGCGGAAGTGGAAACAGACCGTCGTCACACTCGGCACCTTCACTTCTTGCGCTAGCCAAACCCTCTACCAGCCCCATCGCTCACCCACATATTCATTCCCACCGTAGCTACCCTCGCGTCTTCTCACCAATGCCGCTGTGTGTGTGCAGGGGGGGGGAGAGGGGGAGAGAAGGAAGTGGGATGTCTGCAAGTGGCCGCTCACTCTTTCAGTCGCCCTCGCACACTCACCCTTTATGGAGGCAACTCGTTAATCGGCTCCCCAGGCTCGCGGCGCTGCTTGCGGTGCAGCGACCGCGCCTTTTGCTTGATGATGTTGCCGTTGACGTCGATGTCGTCGCAGATGCGCGCGGCCGGCACCAGCACAAAGCTCAGCGGCACAATCAGCATCGGCAGCAGGATGTGACCAATCAAGAGCAGCATCGGCACATTCGAGAAGTCGCACGTGTCCTTCGTCGTGATGGGCCACTTAAACTCCATCAGCAGGGAGCCCACCGTGTTGGACATGGAGGCGCCCAGGTTGCCGAAGCCGGCGACCAGCGCGTACACCATGCTCTCGGAGCCGCGTGGGCAGATGCGGGACAGCAATATCACCGTTGGCATCCAGGCGAGGTAGTAGCTCACCTCGTACACAATGGCGTCGCCGAAGAGGTACATGGCGTGATCCGGGATGCCAATGTATAGGTTCCAGCGCTTCACGATGATGATGTCGAAGGCGGAGGCGAGCACCTGGATGAAGTACGTGAACATGAGCGTGAAGCGGAGGCTGTGCTTCGAGAAAAGGTACGGGAACGCAGCGACAGCCGCGATACCAGCCAGGTTGCCAATAACGGCACCGATCGTGTTGTAGAAGACGTATGAGAAGTGCGGGCCCTCCGGGTAGCACTCCTTCGATGCCATGTAGAAGCTGTCCAGCGCGCCGGGTAGCTGCAGGTACAGAAAGGCGTAGCTGAAGAAGTATATGCTCACCTTGGCGATGAGAAACGGCAGGGCCCAAAAGGCGCAAGCCCCACACGCCAACACCACTGCGATGCAGGAGTACAGCAGTTGCCAGCGCGTGCCCAGGATGGTGACGCACATCATGGTGATCACCGAGCACGCCATCAGTGAGCTGTACACAAAGATGCGCCAGTTGCGCATGCAGACGCCCTTGTTGATCTCCACGATGCCGCCGCAGCAGCTCACAATGTTCAGCGCGGGGGCCTCGTCCTCGGCCGTCTCCCCGCCGTCGTGCAGCGTGTCAAGCGCGAAGTCGCCGTTCAGCTCCCCCTCAGCGTTGTAATAGGCAGCCGCCTCCGCCGACACGGGCTTATCGAGTCCGGAGTCCGCCTTGCCGTCCTCCTCCTTGCCGCTGCCCGTGGCCCGGAACGACGACACCAGCTGGCGCTCCCGCAGCGCGCGGTTCAGTTCCCTCTTCAGTGTCAGAGCATCTGCCAGCTGCTCCTCGCGGTTCGTCCCCTCGCCATACCAGTTCCACACAAAGAAGAGAGCGCTGAGGAGCTGCGTCGCAGCGGCAATGAACAGGCCCACCTGAGGTAGTTCCTTGTCCGAAAGCGGTCCCTGGATAACGGCACCGACGATGGTCGCCGACAGGATGAACCACCAGATCCAGCTGATGAGGGAGGGGCCCGACGCGGGGCGACGGCGCATGAGGCGGCTGTAGTGGCCCTCAGAGAGAATATCCACGTTCGCGATGCAGAAGCTCGTGAGAAAGATGAAGCCGGCAGCGATGTCAGCGCTGGACTCCTTCTTCGGCAGGCAGCCGTACCCTACAGTGAGGGCGGCGCCAACGATGCAGGCCGCCGCGCAGTACCAGCGCTTCGTGTAGCCGAAAATCGCCAGCGAGTCGGACGTCATGGCGGCAAAGGCCTTGATGGAGAAGCCCAGCTTGGCAATGCTGGCCAGGCGCTGGTAACGCACCCCCGACACGCCGAAGCGGGAGGTGAACATAGAGAAACACGCGTAGTTGATCAGGCTGTACCCGACACCCTTATTCAGGAAGTACACGAGGCCCAGAGAGAAGGTGCACCGAGGGCCGTAGCCCTGGCAACTCTTGCCAAAGATCGGGATGCGCTCCAGGCACGGCATCTTTTCGAACAGCGCGCGTGCATCGGGGTGGACGTAGTGGCCCTCCTCCCCGGCAGCCTCATCGGGTTTGTCATCAGCCTGATTCACATTGTCGATGTCATCGATCGCAGAGAGGTTTACGCGAAGGCGGCTGTTAAACTCATTGTCCTTCTCGCGGTCTTCTCGGTAGTTGGCCGCCATGGCTGCAGGCTTGTTGAGCTCGGGAAAGAGAAAAGGGCGGCGAGGGGGAGAGGGAGGATGCCGCGTGCGTGAGAATCGGTGTTGGTGGGGGGGAAGTACAGAGACACACAAACTGGTGTGTGGCGAGTGGGAAGGGATCAGCGATCGCGACAACAAGAAAGGGAGCAGAACCCCGAAAAAGCGAAGAAGGACCGAGAGCGAAGAACACCGGAGATCAGGTAGGCGAAGGAAGGGTGAGAAGCAGAGAAACAAGGAGGAGACAATTGCGTGGAGGGACAGCGGTGGGCGAATGGAAGAGGTAGAGGGGGAACTTGATGCACGGGAAGCGGGGAGCGGGGGGAGGTGCTCCTTGCCCCACTTGCTGAGCTCGCCCCGTACGTGCACGAGAAAGAGAAGGTGGTGTGTCTGCGGTGTGTGTGTGTGTGTGTGTGTCTTGAGGTGGCGGCTGGACCTCGATAATCACTCTGCAGCACCGACGCACACGCACAGAGAGAGGAAGAGATGGAGCAGCGCAGAAGCCAGCAAAAAGAAAAATTGCCGTGCGAGCAAACGGAACAGAGCTGGCGAATCACCCGCGCTCGCGGTCTGCACGCGCTAGCCCGGGTACTGCTCCGCAAACTCCATCACGGAGGAAACAAACGTGGCGTACTCCACAGAGGCGTCATCCGCCGTACCACGCAGCGAGTCCAGCAGCGACGCACCCTGAGTGGGCAGGCTATGGCCGCTGTGGTGGTGTTTGCACCAGGCAACCACACGGCGACACAACTCTCGGGTGGCACGGACCCTAGTAACACCATGTCTCTCCAGCACGCAGTTCACCGCCTCGGCGCACATGCCGTACGTGACTCGGCTCTCCTCCCACACCGACGAGTCAAGGTGCGAGCTGTAGGCAGTGCCGTGGTCCGATGTCGGGTTGCTGCGACGTTGCACCTGCCCTCGTCTCCTATGGCGACGTCGCATGTTCGACTCCTCCACGAGGAGGAGGAACATGAGAAGCAGGTCCCGCGCATGCGGCCGCACTGCCTCGCACACGTCCAGCACCAGACTCAGTCGTGCTCGCTCTTCCTCCGCTGCAAGTCGCTGCCCCCGCAGCTGCTCCTGCGTCGCCACGTAGTCCGCCGCCGGCGCGATGAGCCGGGCGGAGCGCACGCTCACTCGCGCATCGGCGTACTCGTGTGACGTCGTAGTGCACCTGCTGCTGCTTGGAGAGCGCATCTGTCGCGCGAGCAGCGTGTGCAGGGCGTTCCTCCGCTCTCGCTGCAGCGTGAGCGAGCTGCGCTCATCAAACCGAGTGGCGGAGCTCGACGACAACGGAGTGGCTTGAACACACTCAACGGAATTGTTGACATGGCGTGATTTACGGAAGGACAGCGTGGAGTTCCGACCGCCTCGCACCTCGGCTCCTTCGCAAGGCACATCAATGATCCGCGGTGGAGGGTGGAAGCCGCGGCCAGGTGCCGGCGCCTCCTGGACAGATTCGACCAGGTACCGCACGTCGTGCAGACTCGGAGTTGAGGCTTGTGGGAGGTCGTCATCAAAGCCAGTAGCACGATATGCCTCGCGTGATGGCTGGTGAGTGTACGTCCGAGGCAACCATTCCCGCGGCACCGTCTGAACCGCTTCACGCTCGAGATGGCTGGTCTGTGGCAACCATGAAGCCTCTCCTCGCGGCCAGGCCCAATCCTCTTCTGCGCCTTCCCCCTCCACCTGCAGTTGCTCCACATCCTGCGAGGCCGCACACCCTTCTCTGCCCTTCTTTGAGAACGCTGCAGCTGACGCAGTGGCACCAATCGCGCTGGATTTGAAGAAGGGCTGACACGGCGGCACTCGGTGACGAGGGCGGGCCTCAGGGGGAGCACTTGCACCGCGGCTGGCACAAATCGGCTCTACAGAGTACCCGCACAAGATGAGAGACTCATCCTGCCGGCTGGGCTCCAGCTCCTCGGTTTGCACGCTGAAGTCGATCAAGTCCGGCACCGCGTCTACCTCCTCCTCCTCCTCCCATGTCTTGGGAGGTAACAGAGAAGGCGAGGCATCGAGGTCGTGGTGGTGCGGCTTCGGCTCCGGGTGCTGGTAGGCCACTGTAGCTGGGTCGCCCCCAATGAACTGTGCGTCTGTCAGTGAGACCAGTGGGCTGCCGGAGCGAGCGACTGGGCAGGTGCGGCCGTGGAGCACGCCCGGGCTCGGCGTGGGTGAACAGTTCGAGGCGTCACGACCACAACGACCGCCTTGCCCTCCACCTCTCAGCAACAGCACCCCCTCCACTGAGACGGACGAAGAGTAAGAGAGGTCGGATCTGTCACCCGTCTCCTTGTAAACGCTGGTGTGGAGACCAGCTGTCACGGTATCCTCCCCATCGCCCTCGTCGTCATCCATCATTGTGTCGTCCACAAGAATGGTCCGCGTTGGGGTCGGGTAGTGGCCTGTGCACTGAAGAATCAGTGGTACCCCGCGCGGCGGACGGTCTCGCACCACACGCGTCCGTGGACCCATCAGCGCCGTGGTCTCGAGGGCTGGGAGCATCGTGGGCGTGCGAGTGTCTTTTCCACGTTGCTGCTGCGCTGCGGGCGGCGTCGCCGTCACGGTAATAGGGCGTGGGGGCGGCGAGTTGGCGGCAGCACTGGTGTCATCGGGCGAGAACGAGACGCGAGCGTCACAGTCGCGCGGAGCCACGCGTGGGGGTGTTGTCGGTGTAGCCGCAGAGGCCCTCTTTCCTCCGTCGCAGCCTTTGTGGTTGCCGTTCGTCAGCACATCTGTGAGTGGCAGCACGTGCACTGCATCGATAGTGGCCAGAGTGGACGCGCGAGAAGACGAGGCATAGTTCGTTCGTCGGTATCCACGTGCGCCTTGATCAGCCATGCAGGAAGCGGCACCGTTCAGCTCTGACACTGGTGGCGGCGACGGTGCCGCTGTGCCCCCGCGCTCCATGACCGAAGAAGATCCTCCGTGGTAGGGCAGTGCGTCGGTCCGCCGCTCGAAGCGACTCTCGGACGTGCGAGCAGGGGTGTGTGGTAGCACTTGGCGCCGAATGAGCACGTCTTCCGGCAGCTGTGGCTTCTTGGGGTGAACCGCAGCTGCATCCTTGGAGTACGGTGTGGACAGGCCACGCAGCGGGTCGAGCCAGCTGTTTCTGCGCCCTCCCCCACTCTTCAGGGGTGGGGAGGGCCCTATAATCTTAGCCGAATGGCCAGCAGCGTCCAGTGTTAGCGCAGGCGCCGGGAAGGAATCTTTTCTATGGTTCACCATGATGGACTCATAGTCGACATCGCACAAGCCGTCTGCATCCCCCTCCGCAACAACGTCCGTCACCACCTGCGCGCCGTTGTCATCGCTACAGAGGTGCGGAAGCAGTTTTCGACTGCATGCATCGCCCTCTTTCTCGACCTCACTGCCAAGTGGCGGTGGAGGCGGCAGCGCTGCCTGTTCATCGCGCCTCGCTTCTCCTGCGTAGTCACTGAAGTACGATGCGTCCACGTCTCTTCTCACCTCCTCCACATCAGTCGAGCCGTCGTGCTGAGGGGGGCTGGCCTCCACCTCAAGGTCCGGCGCTCTCTCATCGTCACTGCTGCAATGATCAGTCGAAATTGTAGACGCGTACAACTCGTCCGCATCGGCCTCATTAGTAGACACGTGATATGCAGCGATGCGCATACACTGACTGGCGGGCATGGCATGTCAATGTCGCTGTCACACAGCACTGTAGAGATGGAAGAAACTGAGTCAACACGTGGAGCGATGTAATGGATTGGCGGAGACGTGCAGAGACACGCGAGCGGCGCACACGCACACGCCCGCGTGACCCAACCAAAGAGAAAGGGATAGAAAACCTTCTAGCAAGAAAAGAAGACGAGAGAGAATAGGACTGGGGATAGATATAGCAGTGGCGGCGGCTCTGGGCAAAGGTAAAGGTGCCAATCAAAGACGAGGTTGTCGCGGTCGATAAGGGCTTACGTGTGACGGTCCCTGTGGCAGCGTGCGGGTGCGGCTGTGTGATCACGATCGAGTCGGGAGCGGCTGCGTCTACACGCAAGAGGCGTTTAGTCACACGCACACACACACATATAAAAAAAGAGGTGTACTCGTTGCCTATGCGTGTATGCTCCCGGCAGCGGAGGAAGTGGAAGGCTGAGAGACCCCAAAATGAGACTGAGGGCGAGGGAGGGATCTACAAGGCACACGCACACGGATGCGCACATGCACGCGTCTCTGTCGGGGGAAGGAGGAGGGAGTAAGGAAGGGCTGAACAAGAGACGAAAAACGAAAAGAGAGAGAGCCAAGTTGGGCGGAGTGCCAAATCACAGAGAGAGGGGGGGGGCGAAAGCGAAAGAAATGACGAGGGGACGGCATGGAGAAAGGCAGCCGAGAGATGCGCGCGTCTCTACACCCCTCCCCTACTGAAAAAAAAAAATGTGAGGCGGTCCTTATTCACTTCCTTTTTGCGTTCGCCCTCTGTGCTGTACGCGGGAGGTGAGCCGTGTGCCCATACGCACACCACGCACGCTCCTCACACCGCCCTCGAATGTGCTCGCACGTGGGCGCGGAAAGAGAATGACGGGGTAGATGGATTCGAAAGAACACAAAGGAGGAGGAGAGGGAGGGAGGTGGTGTCTCTTCCCTGCTCGTGCTTCCCGCGGGCAAAGTGTGGATGTGGGTGTGGAGGGGAAGGGGCTATGCGCGCCTGCTTGAGCGTCCGTGCCGCTACCGGCGGGTGTGGGTGCGCCAGTAATGAAGAAGGACAGGTGGGGAGGGAGGAAGGGAGGAGCGAAAGAAGGAAACAGAGGAGGTGGGGCATCACGGAAGAGAGCGGTGGGGTCGCAGGCACATCCAGGGAAGGTGGATGCGCACCGTCGGCCACCGGGAAGGCAAACGAGGAAGACGGTGGTTTTGTTAGTTGTAGCGGTACATGAATGCCTCTTCCTCCTAGAAAGGACGAGGGAGTTGGAAGAGAAATGGGGAGCAGTCAGTTGCGGATGCCTGTCCATGAGCTTCTCCCCGCTGCTCTGCGACCTCTCCGCAGACATAACGTAGGCGGTGTGAGCGGTCAGCCGTTGTGCACCCATATGCGCTTGCCTCCTTGCCCCCGATCCCCTCTCGCCGCCGCTGGACGCGAGCGGGTGATGTGGACGTCGTCTGCTGCTACTACTGCCGAGAAGTAGAAGCGGCAAGCCTAGACCGCAACTCCCGGGCCCGGGCACCTGCCACTGCGTCGCCGAGTGCAGCGGCGCGGTCGTACAGTCGCAGAGCCTCCTGCGGCTTGTCGAGCAGCGCCTCCAGAAGCACGCCGTAGTTGTACGCGGTCATGCGGTCCTGCGGGTCTAGCTGCAGCGAGCGGGCATACCACTGCGCAGCTGCCGCATAGTCCTTCTCGATCGCCTCCGCAATGTAAGCGTGAGCCTTTGTGCCCATCACGTCGTTGGTGCCGTGAGCGCGGCACACCGCCGTCCACGCACGATGCGCTGCGGCGACGTCCCCGCGCCTTAGTAACGCCCATCCACGCGTGAGCGCCTCCTTCGCAGAGAGGGCGCTCATCTCACCCCCACCGTCGCTGTCATCGCTAGCGGGGACGGGGACGGGACGAGGGCGGCTGGCAAAAACCGCCGTGCTGCGATCGAGACTCGGTTGCTCGATGCGAGACGATCCTTCTGCAACAGCCCTTTTTCCATCTGCGCCAGCAATCGCAAGATACTGGGCGTACAAGCTGCTTGGCGGCGGTGAAGCGTGCTTTGTATGACGCGTGGACGGGGCACGCGACGCGTGTGGCGCTGCGGATCCTGGCACGTGGGATTCACGCCCGTCGTCAGCCGAGGCCTCCGGCAAGCGACTCTCATTCAATCCCACCACCACCGGCGAGCCTTTTGAGCGCACTTTGGAGGTGGGCGAAGAACGAGGCGGCAATGCCGGCGGCGGCCCATCCAAGGGCAGAACCAGCTCCAACGGAGCCGACGGCACCCGCTCCTGGGCCCTTGCCATGAGCTGCTCCACCTGTCTCTCCTGCTGGATGTGCTGCAGCGCATTCACAGCCGCAACTGGCGTACGCTGCTGCATGGCAAATGCCAGTTTCTCGCCAAGCCCGTCCACAGCTTCCAGGGTCGCCTGCACCTCGGTGCGCTCGGCATTGATGCGGGAGAGCTGCGCCTCATCCTCCAGTTGCACCTGTCTGCGAATCCTGCGAACGCGCTCCTCCGTCTCTTTCTGCAGCCGGTCAATCTCGCGCTCCGCCTCTACGCGGCGAGGCGCGGTGGGCATGCTGCTCTCTTCGTTTTGGAGCTGGTTGGTGTAGGCGAGCATGCTCTCTTTCAGCGCGCTGACCATCCGCTCGACCTCTGCCAGACCCGCCCGCGCCATCACTGCGGCTTCCTCAATCGGTGCCACCTCCTTACCCTTGTAGGCGCCCATCACTACACAGCGGCTGCACGCGAATGCGTGGTTTTCCATCACGTAGTACTCAACCGGCCTATCGGGGTGCGCGGGGCACGGCTGCAGCTGCGGGTCGACGACACACTGCAGAAGAAGTCGTGGTAACACCTGCTGGCGAAAGTAGACAGCGACGACTGGTCCGTTGGCTTGGTCAACGTAGGCGCAGCTGTCGTACTTGGCGAGGAAGTCGGCGGCCGACCTCCGCGGTGCGTGCACGGTGGTAGGGCACGAGTACATTTCACCCACCGCGACCTCGCAGACGAGAAGGGCACAGGAGTGCTTTTCTGTGCAGTGCCGAAAAGGTTCGCGTAGGAAGATAAACGGGCCGTCGCCTGTTGTCGCACTTGCGTCGTGTACCGTGGCCGAGGAGGATGCAAGCACATCTCCGTAGCGACCTGCGGGGTCTGCCGCGGCGCGAAGGCCAAAACGGGCGACGTCCATGAGATTCTTCCAGCCTCCGACCAGTACCAGGCGCTCCGTCTTGGCCCGCTTCGCCTGCCCTTCCACGTACGCCACGAACCCGGCGTACTGCTCCTTGTGAAAGAGAGAGCTCACACTCATCACCTGCAGATGCAGCGGCTGGAGTCTGGTCAGCCGCACTGCCTCCTGCACGGCAGCCGCGTAGTACGCATCGCCTGAACCCAGTGCTTCTGTGCGAAAAGCGTGATCCAGGCGGTGCGTCCACTCCTCTACCAGCACCTGAACCTCCCCTCCGTCCGGTGCCTCACTGAACACGTGCAGGGCGCGCACCGCCGCTGCAAACTCGTCTTGGTCTAAAAAAAAAAGAAGGTGCTCCCGCCACGGCTTGGAGTGCCGCTGCCGTGTCTGCATCATCGAGCACATCTTGCGCCACAAAGCGTCCCGCAATGCGGTGACGTCTCGCCGGCTCGCACCGATGGTCGTGCCCGGCACGATCACTTGGTCCTTTGGTGTGATGACGGGCTTCGTTTCATGCCGATCACCCGCCACAGTAGCCCTGTGTTCGCCGCCACGTGGAGCACCGTCATCAACGGCAAAGCTGGGCGATCGATCAAGCGAGCGTGCCGTCTCCAGCGGCGCCTCCCGATTTGGAATCGGTGTGGGGAACATGGGCACAGAAACATACGGGCGCTCCGGGGCAGGCGTCGGCGGACAGCGCTGTGGAGCAGCGGCGGCCGCAGCACTCGCTCCTGCGCTACTTCTCGCAAGCGACGGGGAGCCGTGATGCAAAGAAAAGTGGGAGTGGCCGTGACTGCCGGCCCCCACCGGGACTTCCCTGGTCCGCGGGGGTGATGGTGGTGCGGGGGTGTACCGAGGCGTGGCGAACAGGTACGTGCGCGGATCGGGCTCCGGGCCGTAGCGCTCCACGAGAGCAGAAAACAGTCCCGCTGGTATGCTCGCCTCCTTCTCACCCGCATGTGCGGCGAATATCTCTTGTACGCCGGAGGAGTTCTGATCAAGCTGATAGGCAGCCAGGTACGCGGTCAGTCGCTGGTGCTGATCGATCGTGGTCACCTCTGGGCCATTGTCGAGCACTAAGTTGCGCATCAGCTCCTCCTCTCGGCCCTCCCACTGCCGCAGTAGCGATGGGATTTCGCTCTTGTACTGAGGACCGTACACGTCGAAGAAGCTTGCCAGTCGCTCCTCGTAGTTTTGAATCGAGTAGCGCCGATATAGCTTTGTGAATGTGTCCAGCTCCGAGACGACCTCTACCACGTTGGGCACAAGCCGCAGTCCTTGCGGGTTGTACGCGCGCAAGAAGCTCTCCAGGCGGTGGCGGTACCCCGCCTTGTCGCCTGGGTCTACGGTGAAGGAAAGCCCCACCTGACCCATTTCCGTCCCCACGATCCGTGTCGTGAGTTTGTGCACCTCCACAATGTCCTTCGCGTTGAGCGGCAGTGGAGCTGAGGTGCCCACGACACGCGTGCCATCGAGATCTCCGTCTGCACGACGACCTGGACGATAAGGAGAGGAGGAGCCTCTGATGCTGCGAGTGATTTCTCTCACCACCACCACCACCTCGAGCTCCGGCACCGCGCATCGCCACACCTTTGGCCCGCCCCCGTCTCCGTCGGAAGTGCACCGAGCGGCATCGTCGAAACGCACTTCAAATAGGTTGGGAGTGGTTGACACAACGTCGTCCGTGGTGAACGTCGCCGTGGCCACTGGAGCAGAGTAAGCGGACACGCGAAGCACCATGTGTGCCTCCACGACGAACGACCGCAGGCCGTTCTCACAAGCGGACAGCGGCACATTCACGAGGTTGTGGATGGTAACGAGTATCGGCCATGGCGGCATGATGATAGCGCCAGTGCACGTTTCTCGCACCACTCGTCGTTTGATTCGCTTCTAGTTGAGGTGAACCAATGCGTGCGCGCGAGTGCCCTCTCGGGTGCCGGCACGCTCTTTATGTGTGTGCGTGTGTGTCTATGCGTGTGAGTGTCGCTGTGTAGCGTGAGGATGGCGCGCCGTGGCCGCGCGCGCATGTGCTGAGCCGATTCTGTCGGAGGCAAGAAAGGAAAGAGAGGGCAGGAAGGAGAGAGACGTAGTAAGCAAATTTTAGTGTGCCTTTGTGTAGGTGCGCAGCACCGCCTCTGGCCGCGCATGTGCACAGATGTAGGCACCCCTTTTTTTGCCCCGTGCCATGGAGGCATTGCACGCAAGGTCTTGTGTGATAAGTCGAGAAAAGGAAAGAGGTGTGAACCCGCATGGCGGCCATGGCGGCGGCACAAGTACCTTCGATGTTTGCCACCGCCCCCACTCCCTTTCGCCGTTTGTGCCCGTCTCTGTGTTCTCCCGCACTGCAGCCATGGAGGCTTTACGAACAGGGTGCGCGTCGGCTGCGGCGACGGGGGTTTGAAACACAACATGTGTGTTATACACCTGTTATCTTTCTGTTGTTTTTCTGTGAGAGCTAACGGTGGCTCACGACGATTGTACACATCCGAACCATCATAACGCACACGGGGTCGACTCCATCCTGCGCTCACACACCACCGCCACGGAGGCGCTTTGCACACGCCATCGTAGAGACTACGGCTTCCCGCGCTGCTCCTCTCGATAGAGGTTGCGACCGGTTGCCTTGCCAAAGCTCCCCAGCTTCGCCCCAGAGCGAACGCTCTCTCGGGCGTCGCGTTCCTTTGCACGAAAAATTTCGTCCACCTTCTTCTGGTCAAGCTCCGAGTCCGTCGGCACCCAGAAGAACGGCTCCTTCCGAGCCTTCACCGTGCGGAAGTTCGGCTCCCAATTGAAGGAGTTCAGCTTCACGTGGTAGTCGATGCGCTCCCTCTCCCAGTTATCCCATTTCAGGAACACCTTTTGCTGGTCGTCGTGATCCATGGCACCGGTGGCGGTAAGGTTGTGCATGTGGGTCATGACATCCATGTCGTTAAGCATCTTGCCAGGACCCTCAAGGTCCAACTGCGAACACAGAAACGCAAGCTCCTCGCAGATGTTCTCTGTGTCGCCCCAGAAGTAGTGGCCGCCGCTTGGTCGCATGCGCAGCACCAGAGGGCGAGCGACCGGGTCCACGTCCTTGCGGGTGCGCTGCTGCCGCAGCTTTGCCACGTACTTGAGCGCGTTCCAAGCCGGAACACGGTCGTCATCGAGGCAGGCCGATATCATCATTCCAGGGTACGTCACACGGTCGTTCAAGTTGTAGTATGGGTCGTACTGCTTGAGCAGGTCCAGGTCTCTCTTGTTGTTGAGCGGGTCACCCCAGTCCTCGCGCTCGGCGAGTGAAAGCGGGAGGTCGGGATCTATCATGGTGTTAATGATATCCAGGAACGGCGACCGCATCAGTACATTGCCGAACAGCCCACACCCGCGCATGTTCATGGCTGCCGCAATCGGTACACAGCCGGCGCTCGCCCCCGCAGCCACCATCAGCTCTGGCTTTGTGTAACCCATGTCCACCATGTGCTCGCAGCACGCGATGAAGTCCTGGATAGACTTGATTTTGTTCTCTCCCTTCCCCAGCTGTGCCCAGTTGGGCAGCTCGCCGCCGCCACGGACGTGCGCGAAGGCAACGGTCCAACGTCGCCGCAACATCCACATGTACGGGGCCAGCTGGAAGTGCATCGACGGAACTTCGCCGTAGGAGCCGTACACGTAGATGAGGCAGTGCTTGGGCGTGTTGGGCTGCGCCTCAAAGTCCGTCGCTTCCTGAATGAATGCGTCACGGCGCTGGCATATCGTTATTGGGATCTCCGTCCCGTCTTCCGAGACGCAGACATCGCGGTAGATGCTGTAGGGCCACATGTAATCCCACGGCGTGAAGTGCTCCGACTGGCGTTGTGTGAAGAGCGCCTCAGACGCGCACAGCCTCGCCTGGCTAGGCGTGATGTCAGAGTCGAAGTTGAAGACACAGTCGCGCGGCGGCTGAATCAGGCTGCTGTAGACGAAGCTCATTGCCTTTTGCCTAAAGTTCTTGTTCAGGCCTGGGGTCACCGTGCTTAGCGGGGGAAAGTGCAGCACCACGTCCTCGCTTCGTGGTGTCTGCGCAGCGGCGTCGAGGCCGCCGTCGCACTTGATGACGCGGATGTGCTGAATGCGCTCGAAGGCGAAGTGCGACTCGTGAAGGATGATGCGACCGTGGAACAGATCGACGTCATCGATTTGCACGTTGTCGCGGTGCGGCACAAGCTCTTTCCACTCCGCCTCCTTCCCATAAGCCAGCGCCACCTCGTCGCGAATGTACACCACACGGTAGTTCGGCCCCTTGTCGGATGTCACCATGACAAAGCTGCCGTTGTAGTGATCCAGCCAGTTCCATCCTGACTTCCCTGCAATCTCGAGCGGCTTGCCCTCCTTGAAGAAGGACTTGAGAGGGGTCGGAATAACAGGGAAGGATGCGGGCACGACTAGCGCGTTGCAGTTCACCTTCGAGTCCGAGGTTATCGTGACGTACTTGTTATCCTTCGTCTTGCGCACATCCACGAAAAACTGCTCGTCGTCGTCACGGTAAATCTCCACCGGTGGCTCTAATATGCCGGGTCGTATTTCCTGCATCATGACGCGGTGAGGCCGGTTCAACTCGTTCGACTCGGTGTAGAAAAACTGGTTGCCGGAGCCAAACTCGATGCTCACGATGTTTGTACCGCGAATCACGTGAAACAGGGTGGCATTGTCAACACTGCGAATGTGGCACAAATACCTGTCGCCACCCTCCACCGAAAGGGTGTATGCGAGGTAGCGGCCGTCTTCTGAGACGCGGCAGATACCAATGGAACAGTCCTTGTAGCCGAAGTGTTGCTGGAGGAAGAGAGGGTTGATGAGTTCCTCGGCCAGGAGATCAACCTCCCCAAATCGCTTCCGGTAAAACCCTATCGCATTCGAGTCGTGCCCGGGTACGACACGGGTAAAGTACACGTAGTCACCGATGCGCTCCTCGCCCTTGTCGTATCCGCCCTCACGGCTGCTCACCACCACCTTGGCATCAAGCTCCGCCCACAAACGACCCTTGGAATGTCGAAAGTCAAACTTGCTGCTAATCAGGGAGAAGTGCTGCATCTCCTTTTTCGTATATTCTTGAGTGTTCCGGTCGAACAAGTCTTCCATGTAGCGGAACGGGTCCGGTTTCTGGGTCTCTCCATGCAGCTCGAGACCCTCAGGCTTCTCGGTGGGGAGCGGTCCGTCCAGCATAGGAAGCGGATACGAGCTGCGGAGTTGCGGGCACCATTTGTTCACCACCCTACGCGATAAAGAGTAGCCCAGATTCGACGTTGGCACCCACGGAAAAAGTGCAGCCATTATTCCCACCTACCCTGCGCCTTGCAGTCGGGCTAGCCTCAGGAGAGTTGCTTTGTGTTTTTGGTGGGCGAAAAGGGGGGAAGGGGCCAAGGCCTATAGACCGTCGTGAGCAGCGTTCGATTATGAAATCAGCAAAGACACAGAGGGAACGCCACGTGAAGCAAAAAGGCAGAGAAGCCGAAGGGGGGAAAAATGCCGAGCGAGCGTGAGTGAGCCAAAGAGGTTGACTCAGCCGCCCTACTGGCTGTGCATGATGCTCTGTCACGCGAACACCCGATGGCACGACGCTAGCGTCGACCACGAGCGCTTGCCAGTGAGCAGTGTGGGCAGTAGCACAAAGAGATCGCATGATATGTACTTTCGTCTGCGGGGCGATGTCACAGCCCTAAGGTCAGAGAACTGCAGCGCGCAGCGGCCCTGCTTCAAAACAGAAAAGCATTATGCACTGGTTTTTTTTTGCTGTCCATCTCCTCTGGCACGGCGCGCAGTATGTTGTCAGCAACTTCAGGCTCTCCGCCTTCCGTGTAGTGGGCTGCCTAAAACACCCCACAAAGAAGTCAGATTTCAGAAAATCTACAGAGCCGATCGCATACCAGTGATTATTCTTCATTCTGTTCGTTGATAGTGAGCCGGAGCTTTCCAATAAAACGGGAGCTTGTGGTACGCACACGCACGCACACACAGGCAAAAACAAAGAGATAGGAGCCGGAAAGTGGCGTTGCATCAACATTTTTTGTTGCTTTTTCGGTTTGTTACTTGTCCTTGCGGGCCTGGATGTTGATCTTCTGCTGCGATCCGGAAGAAATGCCGGCTATGGAGCTGTGATCCTGCTTCTTGAACTTAGGCAACCAATTCAGCTGGAACCATTCGATCGTATCGTTCCAGCCATCCCCAAAAGGAATGATGGGTTGAAACTCGAGATCGTGCTTGGCCGCGTCGACCCGAAACCAGCGATTCATCGTGAGAACAAAGACGTTGAAGACGTTGAGCTTGAACGTTGTCCCCATCACCCACCCTGCCAGTTCCGCGAAAAGCGCTGCAATATAGAGGAACCAGAACGGGTAGTGAACTTTGTTCATGATGGATCCAAACCCCATCCTCACGATAGCCTTATCGAGCTCCTTCCAGAAAATGCAGTACGCCGCCGGCTCAGGATGCGTGTCAGCATCGGTCACAATGTAGAACCGCCCAAGGTACGGCGAATTCTTGTACAACTGCTTCTCCGCAATGATGAGGCCATGACAGTAGTTGTCCACGTGGGTGAAGCAGATGCGGTTGTCGCCTTTGCCGAAGACGCGCAGCTTACCTGTACCCGCAGCCTCCAGCATGTTGGGCAAAAACAGGTTGTCGCGTGGGCCATACACCTGATGCGGAGCGACCGCAATAGACCAGAAGTCGTCGTCGATGGACTCCCGCATCGCCATTTCGCCCTCCGCCTTTGTCTGTGCATACATTTGCATGTAACGCTCAAGCGGCAGTTTCGGCATTTCATCCTCGGTAAGCCCGTCGACGTTCGGGCGGTGGAAGAGACTACCGTTGAACCGAGTCGAAGGCGATGAGCTGAAAATCATCTTCTTCACACCGTGCTCCTTGCAGGCGCGGATCACGTTCACCGTGCCCCCATAATTGACACGCCTGTACAAGTCGTGTGGGTGAAAAGGCCCCACAGCAGCTGCAAGGTGCCAAACGCAGTCACTCCCCTCTATGGCTGCCGAAACATCAGAGTAGGACGTAATATCCCCAACAACGTATTCGATCGCCGGGTGGTCCCAGACACCAATAGCCTTTTCTTTTGGAACTATATCAAAGCACACTACCTTCTCGGCGCCTCGTTCGACTAGCATCTCCACCAAACGAGTTCCCACGAACCCCGTTCCCCCAGTTACCACGCATTTCTTTGGAACCGGGGGGTAGCTCTGGCTCGCCGCCCTCTTCTGCTCAGGTGAAAGCAGCGGATTCAGTTCTTTCGGCGGCATTGAAGATTCTGAAAAGGCCTTGACTTGATTGCCTGGATTTAACAGGCCTTTTGATGCACAACAACACTATTGTTCTGGTGCAAGCGATAGAAAGACTATTTAAAAAGAGCAGCACCGCCGATAAAAATCAAGCAGCCGATGGGAAAAAGAAAGAAACAAAGCTATGACAGTTCTTTCACCAAAACACTCCTTTCCGACTCTGGAAGCTTGCCGATTTGGTTGTGCATGAAAGAAGGAAAAGAAATGAAATTAAGTGCACATGCGTGCAATGCAAAGCAAATAAGAAATACAGTGCTAGAAGTAGCTACAAAAGCGAGACAGCTCTCATGCCGCTGTTGTTCGCGCTACAAGGCAGGAAAAAACACTGACAAGCCCTGTGGGATACAAAGCGCTTCTTGCAAAATTCGCTTCGTACCACTTCACCGCCCTGCGTTCAGCAGTAAAATGGCGAAAATAGTGAAAATAGCCGTTATCATTTGTTGCTTTTGTTCGTTTGTCTGTTTTGTATTACTATTTTTGTGTTTCACATGAAAAACAACATAAATCCAAGAACAATACTTGCACAGTCAACAAGAGTGGACAAAATCATGCCGCATCTTCCCTCCACTTGCAGCATAGCCTTTCTAGTGTCACCAGCGCATCAGTGTCAGTTTTTTCAAGCATGTTGGTCACAGCAGACTTGACAGGAATAAAGCAAGGCCCATCCGAGCTTGATATACCTCGCGTCCTTTTCCTGTTGAACAGCATATCACGGCGCCTGGAAGCGGAAATTCCGCTTGCTATACTTTTGGTGGTTGGCACAAAAAGACAATCTCGGCACAAATATGCCAGCTGGTCAAAATCACGACAAGAGGAGCTCGTGCCCATAAATCCGATCTCATTTGGGATACTCTCCATCAGCTGTTCCCTTACGCAGTCTGCACGACGAAGCGTCAACGACTTTTTGCCTTTCGTTGCTGGTTTCGCACTGTACTCCGTTGCAAAGCTTGCACCGATCTCATAGTGCTCTTCCTTGATACCACTACCCATTAGAAAGGGCATGACACGCGGGTCGATGAGCGGTACTGTGTCCACAGAGGCTGAAACAGATCGCGGATTCACAGACAGGCACAATGAGCAAATGTCCAGAAGAGGAGACAGGAGCTCACTGTAGCTAACCTTACGTCCATCAAGTTCAACCAGGCGCGTCGACCAGCGCGAGCTGCAGAGGAATAAAAAGAGGTTTCTAGCTTCCGGAAGGCTCAGGTACTCGGCAGCAACAAGAAGGCACCAAAGTGTGAGGAGAAAAATTCTCCCAGATGACCAATCACATGTGGGACTGTCCCAAAGAATGTGCACTTCTCCTCTTGTGTGTTTCGGGAGCTCTCCGGGGTGAGAGATAAGCGTGCATCTTGGGAGCACAGTATTGATAAACGTGCGCACCGCAGAGGCGACTGAAGCGGACTCCTTCACATCTGTATAATTTCCAACTGTCGCTATTCTCAAGATGCGTTGGGCGGCCTTCACGTATTCGAGGTTTTGTTCAGCGCTGGAATTATCGGGAACGAACATTTGAATTGGAACGTGCGTGCTCAGTGGCACTGCAGTCTGGCTGTTGCTCCCATAACAGCTGGGCTGCTGGAACACGCATCGGCGGTCCTTTGACTTGGGGTACATTGAGCTCAGCAGCTGCACGGCGATAGCTTTCTCTGGTGCTGCAGAGAGCACGCATGCGCTTGTGTGTTGATTCAAAAGCTCCCATATTGGCATGCAAGACACTGTTGCGAGGGCCGATCCATCTGCACTGTTCATTGGAACCTCGCACCACACATGCTGCAGAAATCGTTGATATGTCGCACTAAGCCTATTGTGGACCTCGTTGCTGAAGAGACTATCAGAGGACGCTAACACATCCTCGATGTCATCGACACAAGCTTTCACTTGGCTCTGAAGCTGAGACATCTTTGCCTCTTCTTCACAGAATGCGGTAGCTACTGAAGGGAAAAAAGTGGGAGGCGAGCAAAAGTAAAGGAAGTGGAATGTTGGCAAAAAAGTTTGATGAAAGGCAGTGCGGAAAAAAAACGCCCACGTTCGCCGAGATTAAATGCGTATCGCTCCCGTGGCGAGTTAGGCAGGACGCTTCGTTTCTAAACTCAGAACTTTGTTCCTAGTTTGGCTGGCACTCCACTGTGGTACCACGGTCTTTTGAGAAACGGGCAGGAAACGATCTCCTAGAAACCACTCGATAGTCGTGGTCGCAGCTGCTATGGAAAAATAAAAATCTGGTTTTTGACAAAGATATTCAAAAACTCACGAGACAGCATGAATAGTGGGCAGAAGTGAACCGTAAGAACAGAATGCGGCTCTTTGCCGACGCGTCCTTTAATGCTAGGCCTCTTGGTTGCTGACCTGCTCCAGTTTCGAACCATTTGCCGCAGTTTCCTTGCAGCGTCGAAACTATAAAGTTTCGCAGTTTGTGTTACTCATATTCACGGACCCTGTGTGTCTCTTGCTTGAAGCTCTGCGCTGATGCTGCGGCAAAAAGCTTTATTCGCGTATGTGGGGCTGCCATGGTTGCGCATGTTCCGCCAAACCACAATGATCACTTCCACCAACTCTTTTCATACTTCTGCCCCCCCTTTCCGCACAGCGCCATTGGCAACCCCAAAGCCCCAACATGGCCCAGCCCCAATGCCGTCACCAGCACAGTAAAAAAGCGCAACCAGCATGACCACAGAGAGAGATGCAGCTCACGGCACTTTTCTTTCGAAGCACTTAGATGTGTAGCACATTCGACACCCTTCCACCAACCAAGCCGAAAACGAAATAAGAGTATTGCCCAAAAGCAAAAGCGCCCCACCTTCCTAGACATAAAGCTGGGAGCAAAACTGCCAGAACGCGCGTGAACGAGCGCGTGCCTGGAATTAGCCTTCACAGAAATTCAGCTATTCCCCCTGACCCGCCCAAGCCACCACCATTTTGCAAGCCAATACCCACAAACACAATCGCAAAGCCCCGCGAAGACCCAGCGGCCCACCCAGCCCTTACGGAAAGCATGGGCTCATTAAATCGAAAGAGTATCCAGAGGGAACACCCGAGCGCCCCGCCCCCGGCGCCCGCGGCCGCAGGAAAAAAACCCAACCCCACGCAGCGTTCTTGTTTCCGGAGAAAAAAGAAGGCCGCGCACAAACGCACTGCGAGCACACCGCGGTTGAACCTCAAATCAAAAAAAGAGGTCATCCCCCATGTACAATTCAAGAAACCACGGCGGCACATGCCGCACAAGCGCACCCCCGCACCAGCGCCTTTTAAAGGCATGAAAGGACACTTTTTATTTTGCAGCCTTACCCCTTCTTTAAATTCCCTTTAACCACTGTTGCGCATCCTCTGCCACCCCCCATTCCACCCACGGGCGAACCACCGGCAGCCCCAGAACGCACTGCAGCCAAATCGGGGACGATTGCAACAGCAAAAAGACAACAGGGACACGCATTAGGCAAACACCGAAAACCCCCGAGCAAAGAAAGAAGCCGCCAAGCAGAGCCACAGGGGTTGCGCCATTGGGCCGTGGGGCTTTTGCCTGCCCTGAAACCGTTCCCCCAGACCAAGACCACCTTTGCCGAACAAGAACGCGCTAAGTTCACCCCCCTCCTTAAGAGTTCCCCGGCCGCCCGGGGCTTTTATTTTTCGCCCACCGCCAGCAAAAAAGACAAGCCGGTTTTGAAGCGGGCCGAAGCATCAGCAGGCCACAAGTAAATCTTGATTTTTTGTGTACGATACACCATAAAAAAAAACTGAGCGGGGCATGCCGTAACCTTTTTTCTCTCCACATACACGCTTTTTCCCCGAACCCCACCCCCTCGCAATTTGCCCCCCCCCTGGCAACTACGAACGCACCGGGCGCCCCACACAGCGTTTCATCCACTCAACTGTCGTGGCCCCCTTTCTTTCAAGCCAGCAACTCTTACACGCTCCTTCAAATTATCTATGACATACGTCTTCAAGAAAAAGATGAAAGCGCACATGACGCCGTTCAATGGCAAGCCTGCTCGAGAAGAATCCGTGGCAGCGGCTGCCTCGCCAAACGGTCCTGCAAACCCCCCAAAAAAGCAAGCCGGGCCGCCCAAACGCCCGGGCTTTATTGTGGGAAAAAAATATAAGCAGAGAACCGCTATGTGCAACTGATGGAAGAACATTCAGCGCCGCGAGTGGCGGGATGCCGTGCTTTCCTGCGCGCACGAAAACAGCCCGCGCAAAAGCCGTTTGGGGGAAGGGCATGGCAGGGGGCCGGCTGACGAGGCTGCGTTTATACTTTGGAGGGGCGCACACCACCTCTTCAAAACAATGTGCACAAGGAGAGGCTATCTTGCAAGAAAAAGCGCTTTCCATGTCGTTCTTCTGTGGAAATAGGGTTTTGCATTGGTGCCATCACCCTGCCGCAGACCCTTCTCACCAATAACCCCGCCAGGGGTTTTGCGTGGTGGAACCGAAATGCGTCCTTTAGAATGACCCCTGCTAATCATCAGCCGCTGAAACGCACATCAACAGCCCTCTGGCCACCCCTGCCCCACAAAGCCGTATAATGAAAAAGTCGGCCCACAACAGCCAGATGTCGTATGCGTTGCGTGACCCAGGGATGTGGTTTTGCGGTGGCTAAAAGGTGCTCGGCGCGCCTGGTTTTCCCGATTAGAAAGCCATGGGGGCCCTTCGCCGTTCAAAAAATGAAGAAAGGTTTGGAGCAGATCCCCCGTTCACACCATGCTTCAACAAGCGCGCGGGCTTGACCTAGCCCAGCGGCGGGTTCGGCGGGGCGACCGCAATACAGGGGACGGGGACTGGCTAACCAAAGCTTGCCCACGCCATTCGCGGCACCCGAATGCCCCCAATGCCGAAAAAAAAGCCGCGGGGAGAGGCGCCATATCCCCCCCCCCCTGCGGCGACCGCCGGTAAGACCAGATCCCAAACTGACGTTCGGCTCTATCGTGCGGGTGCTCATGTTTGAGAACCTCGTTGTTGCCTCGCGGCGCGCCGCCGGCGCTGCCGTCGTGCGCCTTTGCGACGAAAGTGGCAGCGAGAGGGTCACCGTATGGGCGCCGTTTTCTTTCCAACATTATTACGCATTCATTGAATGCGTGGGTCTCTCCCCACCCCTGGGTGGGGGGTGGCCGAGCATGAGTTTGAAGAACCCGGCATCATTTTAGCGCGCGCGCAAAGAAACGAGCCACAATTTCAGCCCCCTTCCCCCCACAAAATTATCAGCACATGGGGGCCTGGCGCGGCAAAGGAAAGAATGAAATCCGCCCACGCTTGTGAATTTCTGCGCTGGCTGCTTTTATAAATTGAATCGCTTGATCCAGAGACAAGCCCGGGAAAACCACAGGCGTTTATTGCTGAGCCACCGGCGCCGCTGATGTATTTTGGCACGCTCTACGGCCGCCTTGCGGCTACGCTGGCCGATGAAGTGGCGGGGTCGGCGCCCCACTCAGCCCAACGGACGAAGAACAGCGGCAAGGCCACGGAAGCCCTTTCCGCCGGTTCCAACGGGCGCCAAGCCCCCTTTCCCCCCGCCAGCCGGCCGGGTGGCGCGGCGCGCCTAAGAGTATTTGTGTGGCCGGGGGTCGGGTTTGTGATGTGGTGGGGGGGCGGCTGGTTCTGCCTTTGGCCCCCCCCCGCGCGAACAAAAGAGGGAAAGAGGCACACCGAATATCCAAGATCACGAAAGCTGAGAAAAACTAGCTTGGCGGGCTTCCTGGGGAATTTCCCCGAAGCTTTCGGTATGCCAAGCTTTTTGCGCGCTCCTGGCCTGGGGGGTGGCTTGTGCGCGGGGGCGCCGGGGCGGTTGGGACCACGGGGCTGGCTGGCCAGATCAAAAAAAAAGACGGGGGGGGGCCGGCGCGTCTTTTCGCGGGCTGTAAAAAAATCCTGCGTGGCGCTGCGGGGTTGACTGGGTTGTGGCCGCCGGACCCCGCAAGCAACAAATCGAGCCACCGTGCCCCACTTTCGAAAATGAAAAAAAAAAGCCCATCCGCGCTTTAGAAATAAAATCGGGTGAAGCACAAGACGGCAAGGATATGGGAAAAAATATTTTGATAAGAGTGGGGCTTGGCGTGGTGACGGCGCGCTGTTCGCCGATAACTTGCGCCCCCGCCGCCGCGGCGGGCTTATGCCGGCGCCAGGGCTTTCCACGCGGCAAAAAAAAAACCTGGCTTCGGTGTCCCTAGGGCCGCGGGAAAGGGCGGGTTTGAACTCGCGCCAAAGGGCGCAACCATTCGTGATCCTTCCGTTCGGCACGGCGCGCAATGAACATGTTTGCGGTGGAAAAAAGTGGTGTGGGTGGGAAAAAGGCCTTTTGGCTAGGCCTATGCGCTTTTTTCCCGAAAAGTTTACTTATAGCCAAACCTGTGGGGCAGAGAAAAAAGACAGGCGGGTTTGGGAAAGTCTGGGCCGCGTTTGCGCCGAGCTTTCGGTGGCTATAATCACGCTTCTTTCCATGCCTCTGTGAAAAAGCTGGTCCTTTTTTTTTGTGGAAGCAGGGTTCTTTCTCGGTTTTTTGTTGGCATGAGCCGGCCGCTGAAAGAGTCAGTGCAAACCAAAAAGCCACGGCGCCGCATCTGCGCCGCTTTAAAATTTGTGCCGGCGTGTTCTTCTTTCATGTTCTGTGGCCTTCTTTATTTTCGCAATGGTTGGCGCGTCTTTCTGGCTCTGGGCGTTTCTTGGCTGGGTGAATTTAAAAAAGAGGGGCGAGAGCCGTGAGTTTTCACGTTTTGCAGTGGCTTTTTAAAAAATGCGTAGGGGTTCTCCAGCATGTTGTTTGTGGATTTTGCGAAGGCTGGGAAATTCTGGGTTGCTTTGCGCCACCTCGGGGTAGATGAAAAATCACAGAAATTTCACACCACGGGCTCGTTACCGGCGGTGGTGCGGTAAGTTTTTCCGCGCTTGGTGTAGGTTAGGGATTTGGCAAAAATTCCACAGCGGCTGCCGGAGGTTCTGCGGGGGCCGCGCTCTCTGTTCCCCTTTCGTGGCCGGTTGGGGCGGGGGGTTGCATTCTGGAAACTTTGTGGGTGCTCGGGGGGGCGGTTCTCTTCGTGTTTGGGTTGGGTGGGTTGGGCTTGTCGTGTGGCCTTGCGTCTTCGGCGGCCGCGCGCCGCGCCGCCGCCGGCGCCAGCAGCGGGGCCCCCTTCGTTACGCACGATGGTGAAGAAATGGGGGCGGGGGAGGGCAGCACACTTCTGCTGATCAAAAGGGTGTGCGCGCTGCGGGTGGCGTGGCGGCCGGCGTAAAATGGGTCTTTTGCAAGCGGCCACCGGTGAAGGATTTCGTGAAAATGGATGGTAGTGAGGGTGTGTTTGAAAAGCGGTAGGTTTCTTCGAGGGGATGGGGCGTCTTGGGGGCTTGTTTGGCGGTGGTATTTACCTTCTCGGCGTTTAAATGCAGCTTCGGGCGATGGGGAAGGGGGGGCGGCGGCGTGGGCCTTCTGTGGGTAAGGCGGTGTCGAGCACTACGGGCAGCTGTTGCCGTACGTGCTGTTAGTGCTCATTTTAGTCGCCCTTTTGTGCGCGGCTGCGCATGACGGAAACAACCTGGAACTTTTCATGCTGCGTTCTGAGCTGTTCCGCGGTGCTGCTACTAGTGAAGTTTTAGTGTTGGCCATGGGTGTGGTTCTTTCTCTTCAAAGTGGGATTCGGGTTCGTGAGAAAGGGATGCGTATAGTTTAGGATGATGAAGGGGGAAGAGAGGAGCATCGAGGAGTTATTGTTTCCTTTCGATGCGGAGCTTTCCGCTTTGCTTCGGCAGGTTTTGCTGCGCCAACTGTGAGTCACCCGAAGGGGTGTGAGCTGCTGGGGGGCTGGGCCCTGACGCGCGAGATTGATAAAGTTTGCTTGCAAACTGTGAACAGTTGAATGATCTTGCGGTTCCTTTGGCGACGGCTGACATGCGCAGGGGGGCTGTGGCGGGCGCAAAGGAGGGGGGAGGGGAACATAGGGATTATTGCCGTGAACTCTTTTTTTTCCAGACCACAACGCTGCGGATGAGCTGCTAAAGCGGGTCGATGATATCGAGTGGACAGTTTATCACAATGACACCTTTCTATCCAAATAGCTTGCTTTTCAGGTGGGTAAATGTGGCTTCGCGTGTTGACAGATATTGAATAGCATGCCGAGAAAGCTGATGAAAGCAGCTGTGGATGCGGTGGAAGTGATGGACTGCTCTGGAATCGCTTTTCGTTCGACTGGAAAATCAATTTCCGTAAACATCTTCAGAAGCTGCCGCAAAGCCGATCCCACTGAACTTTTTTCCCATTTGCCAAGTAATGAAGTCTATGGGTGACAGACACACACAGAGGAGTGAGAGAGGATTTGAAAGGCGGCATTGGGTTTGTGTGCGTATGCTGCGAGGCGGACCTGCTACACATGAATCTCGGTGCAGCTTTCTTGGCTGCACTTGGTTGCTTGACATACTCCCTCATTTCTGCCACTCTTCCTTCAATCACGTCCTTTTTTTCAACCGCTATAAGTATCAACAGGTAGTGTGGTATCCACTCCTAAGGCTGGGTGATTGGCTAAAAGCGCATTGCTCTTCTCCTACTACCGACAACGCGGCAACAGTGACAACAAACTCAATCACAATGTCCTCGTCAAATAAGCAGACTGTGCGTGTCACTTACATCTGGTTGTCCGGCAAAGATTCACATCATGATATTCGCAGCAAGGACCGAACGATGTACCTGTCTCAGGAGCATGTTGCAAAGCACCCGAAGGACTTGCTTGCCAATGGCGTTTTCCCGGTCTGGAATTTCGACGGCTCTTCCACTGGTCAGGCGAAGGGGCTAGACACTGAAATTCTGCTGAAGCCTGTTAATGCGTTTCCGTGCTGCCTCCCAAGGACGTCGTCAAAGATTCCGTGGATCTTGGTGCTCGCTGAGTGCTACCTTCCTAGCGGCGAGCCGACAAGAGACAATTCTCGTGCCACAGCTCGCGAAACATTCGAGCAGTGCCCCGAGGAGCATCCGTGGTTTGGCCTGGAGCAGGAGTACTTCATCATGGGACGTGATGGGCGCCCTTATGGATGGCCCGCTCACGGATTTCCCGCGCCGCAGGGGGCGTACTACTGCAGCACCGGCTCGAAGTCAGCGTGGGGTCGCAAGTTCTGCGACCAGCACTACGAGGTGTGCCTCGAGATGGGGCTGAACATATCAGGCACGAACGCGGAGGTGACTCCTGGACAGTGGGAGTTCCAGATAGGCCCCTGCGAAGGCCTCGAGATGGGCGATCAGCTGACTGTTGCGCGCTGGGTGCTTTTGCGTCTGCTGGAGGAAGAGGGTCTGGATGCGGACTACCACGCGAAACCGATTCAGGGTGACTGGAATGGAAGCGGCCTGCATACAAACTTCTCGACTGAATCGACCCGCGCTGAAAACGGCCTTGAGGTCATTCATCAGTATATCGACCGCCTCAGCAAGACCGTTAGCAAAGATATCGTATTTTATGGATCCGAGAACAACGAGCGGCTTACAGGCAAGCACGAGACGTCGAAGGTATCTGAGTTCAGCGCTGGCGTGGGTACCCGCTGTACTTCGATTCGCATCCCCAACGCGGTCGCCAGTGAGGGAAAGGGATACATGGAGGATCGCCGCCCTGCTGGTGATGCCGACCCGTACTTGGTGACCTCGCGTCTTTTTGCCTCGTGCATCGGCTTGGAGACACCGTCTCTCGATCTGGCGTCTCCGACACACGAGAGGGACTGGATGCGTAATGCTTTCAAGTAAAGGGAAGCGACAGTGCGTAAGCTTGCGTCGGTATCCCGCAGTCTCTGAGTTGTGAACTCTTTGGTGGACTCATCCGTGTGACGAAAGTTCTATTTTAAATTGCTTTGGCGTATTTGAATTTGATACCTTGTCCGTTTCCAAATTGTATTTACACCATCAATACCGATCTTCGGCAGAGTTAGGGGGCACAAAAAAACACCGGCGAACAAAAAGTATGTAAAGGATGACAGATAAATGATTCGCTTCTTGTACGGCTACTATTGTGACTCTTTATTGAGACTCAAGTGTGCTCAGCCAGTGCGAGAATATTTGCCGTTATAATTAAAAAAAATGGTGTGTTCGCATCTCTGTCATATAAAACTCTTTTTTTGCGTTGTTTTGTTGTTTCCTTTTTATCATTCACCCTTTAACCAAAAGAACCTATTTTTCGCTATGACCCAACTTGATTGAGCCGTTGGGCATAGAGACGGGCTTTGTCTTGATTGTTTAAAAGGAGTGAGGTCTGTGAAAAGTAACACAACCGTGTATGCTGTAGTAAGTTTGCTTTTTTTTTTCGTTCCTCAAGGAGGAGTCCCATCGATAGCGTCTCTTTTCGGTACCATTGAGAATGTTTGGGGTCGAATTACCAATTGAGAGAAACTGACAGGCAGTGGCCCTGAATGCTGAAGTATTGAACGCTAACGGCGTCCTTTGCTCAGGCATACTTTTTTTTTTTACGATGCGCCATACCTTGATGAGGACGAAGGCGGTGGCTGCTCCTCACTTCAATGGGTTTGGGGTTTGTACTGCAATGTTGTTGGCAATAAATGTCTCAGCTACTACCGTGCCTTTTCCTGGCCTTCTTGCTCTCTCCAACCGACACACTGGTTAGCTTCCCTTCAGCAGCAATGATACCCCAAAGGCAAAAACCAGGCGGCAGGGTAAAAAGGCACTGGCAAAAGAAGAAGAGTCTTTATGATGAGTACCTTGCTGACTCCGGGGACAGCGAAGGCACGGGAGCCGATGAAGAGCGGGAAGAGACGTTCGAGTGCGAGCAGTACTGTGTGCATATGGACGTGAATATTCTTATCCAGCAAACGGTGCAGAATATCGTTCAAAGCGTATGTCTTGAAGACCCAGATGGCTTCGCTATCTTTGGCGATCATGAGCTGATTTGTTTTGCGGCTGCGGTGAAGCATAACAGCTCTATCATGTCTCTGCAAATACGCTACTTGGACGTTTCTGATGTGTCGCTGATTCCGCTTTGCAAGGCTCTCGAGCAGCACCCTAGCATTCGGGCTTTAGATCTTTCCGGGACTCACGGTGGAGAGGGCACTAGCAAGGCGCTGCGACAGCTGGTGTGTACGAATCCAAACATTATTTTCATGCGTCTTGAAGACACCATTGTGAATCCAAAGGACGCAAGTATTATTGAGAAAGCAACTCGGTACAACTCAATGTCATGTCCAGATCCCAACAACAACCCCTTTCATTTAGGTCTGCTACGACGAATGAGCGCGATGGATGAGGAGCACAAGTTTCACGAGCAGCTTCACGCGCGCCCTTGGCTGCTCGGAAACGGGCCGTCCAATCAGAAGAGATTCAAAAAGACGGTTTTGAGCACAGCTGCTTCATCTCATATCGGCGGCGAAATCTGCGCTCAATTCATTCAAGGAAGATGCCCTTACGGCTCGCGGTGCAAGTACATTCACCCCGAGCGTACCGTTGCTCTGAAGAACGCCGTTGCGTCCAGCCTGTACAACCGTGCAGAGCAAAGTGGAGGCGGCGACGCTGTTTCCACGGCCTTTTCAACTACATCGGTGTCTCGGCAAAGGTTACAGAGTCGCCTACGACCACCTGCATTTATGCTGAAGAAGCCGGAGCAATGCGAGAGGGAGCAAGAGAATTATGAGATATCGATGGAGTCTCCACCGGCGGAGGACGCTCCTTCCACCCAACCTCCGGTTTCTTCATGGTGGGTGATGAGTGTAACCGTCGTGTGCTGCTGCGTGATAATAGTTGCAGCTTTGTAAGCGAGCAGACCACTTGTCACAAGGAACAATACTATTCATTATAGCAGTTGCTCCCTTTCTCCTGCAAACACTTTAAAGCAGACGTGACGGAAAATAAAAGTGTCACACAATGCTGTTGTCATCGCAACTCTACAAAGAGCAATCCTTTTGTTGGAATGCACACACTTCTCAACTCCCCACCTGCAAGCCTTTCTCAATCCCCATTTATGTCTCTTGTTTTTTCTCTCTTTCCACACTACTCTGAATCCCCACATCGAATGTAGCTATTTAAGCAACTCAATCGCACTCTAGTGTTCCTCAGAATAGCAGAGATACGTGGAGGACAACATGTAATTGTCATTCTGCTCTGCCCTAGACCGCTCGCCCTCTGGGTGGGATGATATGCGAACCGAGGCGATTTCTGCGACGCGTTGTATTTCCTTTCCGATGACGAGGCTCAGGGTGTGACCATTGGCTTACTCGTAGCCGTTTTGGCCTGAGTATGAAACTGGAGACTGTTTTGTGCAAGCACCCCACCTTTTTGGGGAAGGCCGCCTGCACGCAGGCACTAGCATCCTTACTCTCTCCCTAGTGAAGTGTGCGTGCAGAAGCTGTTGGTGACACGTTCTACTGTTTTTTTTTTGTCCCCCAATGCTCTTTAGAGGGAACGGACAACATTAGCGAGATGCAAGTCTAATGGCGGTTTGCTCTTCACAGATGCCGATTCTACCTTTTCGTTGACTAGATGAGCCTTCTTTCCGCGCTGCGCAAGGGCGCCTATTTGTTGACTTTGCCGACTGGGTTTCAGTCTATGCATGTATCACGACTACTTTCTTTCTCCTTTGCATTTCTTTGTTTGCCCCTCTCGCTGCCGCGAATTCAGTTTTCGGTTCTCGAGTTCATTTTAGCAGGCCAAGTAAGCGGTAGAGAACGCTTAGCTCATTCCTCGACATCAGCAGTTCTTGGCTCGATATGACTTACTGCATACCACCACGCGTAGTGCGGCGGCTGTGTGACTCGGAGTGGTTCAAAACAGAGTTTTTAGACAAGGAGACTGGGACTGTCAACCACGATCTCGCCGTGGTCAGCAGCCAGTGCAGAAGTGTGGGTCAAGCAAGCAAACATGAATGTGCCCAGCTCATCTCTTCATCCTTTCGGCCGTTCATTGAGAAAGTGCTTCCTTTACCGGCAAGTGCATGCGACAGCGTTGCGGCAGAGTGCGGCGGGTGTTGGTTTTGGGAAACGTATCGGCATGCTTTGTTCGGGGAGAACGTGCTCATTCATCTGGGCGGCTCTGGCATTTCACTGGCAGAAGACAGACTCGACGCACAAGTCGAGCTGCGATTGAGGATGTGCGCAAGCAACACCTTGGCTTTGCCATCCCAGCACCGCACAAAGGTGCTGCTGCATGGTTCAGCAAAGCTAGAGGTTGTTTACGCTCTCGCTCTGTCTGTCGCGCTTCATGTGGCAAAACAGCCGCTGCTAGAGCATGGAGAAGGGCCTCAGGCGCTGGTCTTGTGCGCGACCAAGGACCAGTGCGATGAGATAGCGTGCGCTTTGAACGAGTTCTGCGCCTCACTACACCTAATTGTGCACAACCTCTTTGAGCCATATCCACCGATGCCGGCAGACAAGCGCGCCGAGGTTGTCGTCGCCACTCCGCCGTTATGGGAAAGCTTGGCAAAGTTTATGCAGCACCCCAATCATGCACGCCTGGGCACCGCGTCTCAGAACGAAGGATTGGAGGACTTGCTTCTGAAGGTGGAGGGAGAAGGCCAGCTACCACCAACGTACGACCTCACACGATGGCGTCCTTATAATATTACGCACGTGGCGCAGCTTGTCATCTTCGATGTGGAGCTGCAGATAAACATGGGGTTCGGGGCTCTTCTAAAGCATCTTCTCGGACTTCCACATGAAACATTTCCTGTACGTTGCAAATTGGAGAGCTCCTCCGCCGTGGGCAAGCTGCCTCTCTCGTGTCAACTGTATGCCGTTGCAGGTGGCGATCGATTTGCCGTCGAAGCGGATACCGTGCGTTCACTGCTCGAAGCAATCCGTACCAATGGACGACTCCGATTTAATCATGGTACCGCAGAGCTTTCACTGGTCAGCCCCCGTCCTGTACTTGATTCTGATGAAGACGGTCGCGCACCGCTCTCGCATGGCGTTCGCAAACGACAACGGACGGAGGACGGGCTGGGTGATCACAGCGGGCAGGAAAGGCCGTGGAAAGCCAATGCCACCACCTTACGACATGGCAACGGCACGTCTTTCGAAGGCATTCTTATCCGAAGCGCATTGTCGCACGGACGACTCCTCGCCGACTTCACCGCGTTTACTGATTTTGTCAGTCGCGTGATGCAGGAGGCCAGCACCTTTTGGGAGAGCTTTGAGAGCGGCATTTGCGACGACTCGGGCTCCCACGGGACGCCGTCACCAGCCTCGTCGCCCCTGACAACTGGCAACAAGGTGAGGGATGTAGATCGATTTCCTACCTCAGCCGCTTCCGCATCTTTTCTCCAGTGCGCGCGCGTGGAGCTGGCTCTCGTTTGCACTAACTCAGCCAACCCCGGTTCCCATTCATGCTTTGCAGCGTCCGAGACCTACCGTGCTCAGGAGGTGGGTGTGTGGGTGCATTCTGCCCCGTCCTCTCCTGCAAGCCTCTCGTCCCGTCTGACGCTCTTGTTCCAGCACTTGAATGATCGGTTGAATGGCGAGCTGTTTGACGGCAGCGTTGTACAGTGCGTCCTGGCAAGTGACATGGCGCGCCTGCCCTTCACACTTAGCCCCATCACCGCATCAGCAACAGACGGTGAAGGCAGTCGTTTGGTGCAGCAACATGAACTGTTCTGTTATGGCCCCAATCTCATGCAACCAGCTCTGCTGTGTGCTGCCCGAAAAAGTGGGGATGAGGCTGCGGCTGCAGCAGCGGCGCGCAACGCCGAACGCGTTGAGACTCTATCTGTGGTGGAAGAGCTCACCGCTGCCACGAAGGGCGCAGAGAGGTCTCCTGGATGTGTGCCGAGGTGTTGCTTCTTGTCAACGCCTCCCCACGCAGGCCAGGCCGCCTCATCATCGCGGGGGAGCACCGTTGCTCCATCGGATGTCAGCACTGTGTTGGTGGTGCGCCACGTAGCCCCATCGAGCGTTGCCTTGTGCGGTGGAGAGAGAACCACCAGCTCACAAACGTGTCCACCAGGGGAGGTGAAACCGCTGGCGCTTTACTTGCTGGAGGAGTGCTGCCAATACGGACGCGTTTTGTCGTACTACGCTTATGAAGCCACTCGGACGACGGTCGTGGACGCCGTAGAGGACGGGCAGGAAGCTGGAGGTAGCGACGGGGAGGCGCTTGCAGCGCGAACAGAAACAGCGATGGAGCAAGGGCAGCCACTTGCCACTGAGGGACAGCTCACAACTGCGTCTCTCTTTATTGAGTTCGCCAGTGCCGATTCTGCAGTAGAGGCGGTTCGGCTCCTTTCGCGCCGTTTCGCCTTCCAACACCAGCAGTCGCAGTCGCAAGGTGCACCTGCTCGCCTTCCGCGGGCTCGCCTGTTCACCAATCGCACATACTACGAGGGCGTGCGGCAGGAGCTGTCATCGCAGATGCTCTACGACGGAACTATGGGCAGAGACCAGAGCAGCGATGACGACAGTCGCTTCAGTGACCTTCACATATCCTTACTCGCGGAGTAGCTTCACGGCCGATTAGCCGCACAGCCGAACACCATTACGCTTCCTTTTGACCTTTCTTCGCGACAACTCGTAAACCCTGAAAACAGGTAGCTCCGGAAATGAGGATCCTGACAAGCTTAGGCCTTTCCTCTACCCTCCATGTTATACCGCGTTGCGACACCTTTCCTTCCGCTACCCTATCCTCTCTCCCCTTCTCTAGACTTGTCCACTCTTCTCCGCCTCACGCACACGCACACGCACACATGTTTCTAAGCCCCCCTCCCCATTTCGCTCATATCCACTCTCGCACTTTTTCACCCTCGCACCTTGCCTCTCCTTTCCACAAGCAACCAGCCGAGCATGTCTGCCACTACCAAGGTACTATGGTCGAAGCTGCCCGCGCATGGCCGCATGCACAGAGGCTACGAGAAGAAGCTGCTGGAGACGGTGCTCATCCTCGGGGCGGACGAGCCGAACGTCGTGTAACGCGCCGTTCATGCCGATGGGGCCGGAGAACACGCTTGAGGACTGCCGCAAGTTCCGCGTGATCCTGCTGGCGACGGAGGACCTGAGCAAGAACGTTGGCGGTATGATTCTGAGCAAGGAGTCCGCGGAGAAGAACTGCCTTAGCGGGACGATGTTTACAGAAATGCTACCAAACAACAGGATCGTGTCCGGCATGAACGTCGACGGCAAGCTGCACTCGTTCTACGAGGGTGCGCCAGGCGAGGAGATCACTGCCAGCATGGGGCGGCTACGTGGAGGGCGTGCAGCACTACTACAAGCTTGGCTGCCTCTTGTGTAAGTGACGCAACGTGTTCAAGATTCAAAATGGGAGCGTGTCTGAGTTGCTGATCCAGTTCAACGCATACACGCAGGTGCGGTATGCTGCGCTATCGCCACTGAACGGGCTTGTGCCGATTGTGGAGCCGGAGGTGATGGAGGTCACGCACGGCGTGGTCCTGAAGGGCATGCTCCTGAAGCCGAGCACGGTTGTTGCGGGCCTCCAGTCGGGGAGCAAGTGCGCAACCTCCTCCGGTGCCTGCGATAGGATCCCCGTCTTGCGGCCTGAGCGAGCTGCAGTCTTCGGGGTACCTGAGAGCGATCAACAGCACGCCTGTGCCGCGACCATGGGACCTGGCGTTCGCGTTTGGGTGCGCTCTCCTGCGGGGGAGCGCGGTGAGGACATGGAAGGGCAAGAACGAGCTAATCCCCGAGACGCGCAGGGCGTCCCTGCATCGTGCGAAGGTGAGCTCGCTTGCTGCGTCCGGCACGCACGATACGGAGCTAGAGACGTCGGCGTAAGTGCGGCGCGCACGTGAAGTGTCGGCCTGTGCATGCTGTTGGGACTCGCGAATTTCGTCTGGCACTTCCGGGTTTTCAGCTCTTCCATGCCGACGTATGCTAAGGTGTAGTGCACGGATGCATAGGTCGGGCTCGAGATCTTTGCGAAGCTTCATGAAAGGGACTGATGCTCATTCCGTCCCGAGGCGGCGACGTCGCCTGATCGAACGCCTTTCCCCATGCACGTCTTCCCTTGCATTGTCTAGTTGATAGCGATGTGTGTTTGCCGCCGTCATCGCATCTGTTTTCTGCTTGTCAGGCTCGCTGTAGTCTTATCCGATTCGTCCGTGTGCTTGCCTTTCACTCGGGTCCAAAGACACCTCTCTTGCTCGGCAAAGGCTGGGAGGAGGGCGCGTGATGTCGGTATCACGCTGACCCCCGGCAATAACATCGCTGGAGGGTGCCGCACACGATTTCACATACTTCCAACGAAGCGTTGATTTAGTATGGCACACGTGCGTATGCAGAGAATGTTTGTCCCGCTCTTGGTATTTGTGTTGCTTCTCCACACACATTTTCGTGTCCCGGATGACGGGAGACACGCACACATGCCTCTCAGTGCGTGCTGTCTCAGGCTCCAGTACAACCCCACTCTCTCTGCCTGGGGAGAAGCCAAAGCAGCCCCCCTCCCCTCCCCTCCTATGCCTGCCGAATGCCGAACTCGCCTCTGGTGTGTGACAGGGTCAGGTGTCTGTGACGTAGGCGGAGGTCCGCGCGATGCATCGCTGCTGATGTCGGCGGTGAGGGCCTGGATGGCGTTGCGTCGGGGCGACCTGCGACCGTGCACACGCCTGCACACCGTCTATGTGATGGGCGAAGTGCCAGCGTGGCTCGAACGCACCCCGCACGGCCCTCACACTGACCACTGGTGGGGGGCAGCCTGAGCGCCACGCCGAGGGGGATGCACCAGGGGTGGCGACCGGCACAATGGGGGAGCGGCTGTGAGGCGACCTGCTCAGCGGGCATGTGGGCTGGGCTCGAGGCAGAGGCGGTGCTGAGACGACTGGGTCGGCGCATTGCTGCCATGCGCGCGTGCCTAGGGCTTCTTCACGTCCACTCTGCCTGCTCTGCCACAGGCCCATTTTGTGGTACGAACTCGTGTTGTAGGGAAGAATACGGAGACGTTGACGAGAAGACCCCCACGCCTACGTATGTTGTTTGCTGATGGTCTGGAGTCTCTCGCCTTCGCTGTATATGCGTGCGCGCTTACGTACTCCTTATCACCATTTCTGGCCCGGCAAACCAGGAACACGGAGGGGGAGAACGAGGGCGATGTGCACGCTATGGACATGGTCGCCCTCATCAGCCGGAGCCGCCGCCGCCATTGCAGACACACCCACATGCATGTACACCCTCACCCCGCGTACGTGTGTCTCAGCGACTCGCAACCATCGTGCTTGCGTGTGCAATTTGTGCACCCTTGTTCACAGAACGTAGATCTTGCGTGCACGGGCTTGTTTCAAGGACAAGTGAAAGCTATGCTTTTCATAATGCAGGAATGTCTCCCGTCTGAACGCTCGCACTCGCTCCTTCGGCACTGGATGACGGGGAGAGGCGGATTGTAGCGGTGGTAATGACGAGCACATGTGTTACGACAGCTCTGTGCGCGCTGCTTGATCCTTGAGTTTCAGTTGAGGTTGTGCGGGGTAGCGAAGGGGTGGGGGATGCATCTCCTTGATCTCGGAGCTACTCGACGTAGTCTCTACGTCCTCCCGTCCATCTCCCACCGACTACCCAGCCTGCCTGCACTCCCTTCTTGTACATGGCATTGCTAGGGCACCGCCACCCCCTTCTACGCGCCAGATGCCACAGTCCTATCCTTCACGCCCTCTGTTCATCGCTTTCCTACTCTATCGCCTCTACTCGTTTCCCTCCGCCACTGCCACGACACACATTGATGACCCTTCTCTCCCCTCTCTTCCTCCCGCTGCAGTTTTAAGCAGAACGAAACGCAGAAAATGGTGTCTCTGAAGCTGCAGGCTCGCCTTGCGTCGAGCATCCTCGGCTGCGGCCGCGCCCGCGTGTGGCTGGACCCCAACGAGGCGGTGGAGATCCAGAACGCGAACTCGCGCAAGAGCGTGCGCAAGCTGATCAAGGATGGCTTCATCATCCGCAAGCCGGTGAAGGTGCACTCGCGCGCGCGGTGGCGTAAAATGAAGGAGGCGAAGGACATGGGGCGCCACAACGGCGTTGGCCGCCGCGAGGGTAGCCGCGAGGCCCGCATGCCGAGCAAGGAGTTGTGGATGCGCCGCCTGCGCATTCTGCGCCGCCTGCTGCGCAAGTACCGCGCGGACAAGAAGATCGACCGCCACGTGTACCGAGACCTGTACGTGCGCGCGAAGGGTAATGTGTTCCGCAACAAGCGCAACCTTGTGGAGCACATCCACAAGATCAAGAATGAGAAGAAGAAGGAGCGCCAGCTGGCGGAGCAGCTTGCGGCGAAGCACCTGCGCGACGAGCAGAACCGCAACAAGGCTCGCAAGCAGGAGCTGAGGAAGCGCGAGAAGGAGCGCGAGCGCGCGAGGCGCGACGACGCTGCTGCCGCTGCGCAGAAGAAGAAGGCGGACGCCGCGAAGAAGTCTGCCGCGCCTGCCGCGAAGTCTGCCGCGCCTGCCGCGAAGTCTGCCGCGCCTGCCGCGAAGGTTGCTGCCCCCGCCACGAAGGGTGCTGCGCCGGTGAAGAAGTCGAAGAAGTAAGGTGGCGGACCTGGCGTGTGTGCGTGTCTGCGCGCTCACGCTCGCTCTCCGCCTCTCTGTGCACACGTGTGTGTGGCTGCCGCTCTCTTTTGTGGCGAGCGCACGCGTGCGCTCAAAGGTGTGGGGAGGGCGAGCGAGATGTGCGTGTTTGCGCGCGTCATGATGATGCCGTCGCCGTTGCACTCCCCGCTCTCGCGTCTCTTCGCCGCTGCTTCGGTGATGCGTCGCGTGCCGGCTCTCTCCTCATCCGTGGTTCTGCGTTGTCTGTGCTTTTTTTTTTGGTTTCGATCTCATTTTGGTCATTTTTCTCGCCGAACAAAACAACACGAAAACGAAAGGGGGGGGGGGGGCAACACCACCACGTCGAACTACACGCTCATAAAGACAAGGATACGGGAACACACCGACCTCTTCGTGACGTGACACCCAGCATAGGGCTCTCTTGTTCCTCCCTTCGCTTCTTCCCTTTTCGTGCGTCTCTCGTCTTTCTCTGCTCTCCCACGAGGATGATGGAGGGGGGGGTCGAGAAGCCTGCGCAACCAAGGAAGCAAGAGGAGGAGCGGGAGGCGGCCAGTGCTGTTGGTGAGGTCTGTAGAAGCGGGGAGGTGGTGCAAAGGTGTCTCGCGATATGGTGAGTGTCTGTGTGGAAGATGTCACAGCGTGCCTGGCTGTGTGCACGTGTGTGTGTGTGCGTAGCTCACTGCTCGCCTGAAGCTGCCTACTGAGTGCCCACTCGCGCATTCGTGTGTCGTGGGCATTCTTGGCGCTGCTGCAGCTGCCGCCTGCTCGAGCAGCAAGGGGGTGTGCTTGCAAACAACTGCACGAGATGCTCTACCGTTCCACTACAACTCGTCTTTCCTCAGCCGGTGTCGACTGTGTGTGAGCACTTCTTTCTCTTCCTTTTGTTTTTCCCTCGGACACAAGTACGGTTATCGGCGGCAGCAGGCGATAAAAGTCGCACGGCGCCGCTGCTGCACCGCACCCGCCGCACACCCATCGAGAAACACCATCAGCGATTCGTATTGTCTTTGTGACGGCATTCCTCTCTTCCCTCGACCGACGGCCTACACGGCCACCTCCACACATACCTCCTTATCACCCTTTCTCTCTCTCTCAGCCACGTGGCCGAGTCACGTTTCGAATCCGCCGTCTTTCTGGTCACGCACGCACGCACACACGCGCCCTCTTCTTCTGATCGTCATTATTGGTTCTCTTCTTCCAACTCAGACGTTCGTCACTCGTTCTCCTTTCTACACCTCTCTTCTTCCTTTTTCTTCTCGCTGGCGACACCCACACGCATATAAATCCGTGGCCAGCATGTCTCACATGACCGCCGATCTCGAGTACTTCAAGTGCGACATGTGCGGGGTGTACATGCATCGAGACATCTTCTGTGATCATCGACGGGACTGCCACGGTCTGGGTAGCACGCAGCTGAAGCGCGGTGAGTGCCAGCGGATTGCCGAAGCGCTCGGGCGGGAGACCCGCGAGCTGCTGCTGAGAAAGGATGGCGGTGGCATGCGTGCGGCCTCTTCGAGCCAAGGTAGTACACACACTCAGACTGGCGCTGCTTGCACGACCACAGTGACTGCTGGGGAACGCAAAGACCTAGAAGCGCATGCTGAGTCGACCAGGTATGTCGAAGGAGCGGCGGCGGCGTCCTCCGGACACGTGCCGCTCTCATCTTCTGCTGCTGTGTCGAGCGTCCGTGCCGGCGGCGCAGTGCCAATCAGTTTGACGCTGTCGACGAAGGCGATGGAGAAGCGGCAGGAGGCGCGAACGCGGCGCGCCGTGTCGGATCGCTATCAAGCCGGTGTTGATGCGAAGATCAGCTCATTGCTGACGGAGGGCAAAAAGGCGGCATTGCTAGACTTCTTGAATTCTTGAGAGAAGAGCGAGCGCCTGCACTTGCTTCCCAGGTCCTGAGAAGGACCACACGTGTGCGTGTGTGTTTGTCGTTGATGTAGAGTACTTTATGCGTTGGTCCTAGCCGTGTGTGTGTGCGTGCGTGTGTGTGTTTTTCGGCGCGAGCAAGGCGTTGACCCCATTCTCTGTATGCCTTCGTCCTCCTCCCTCGCTGTCCTTCTATCGCTGTTCGCTCACCGTCACGTCCTTGCCCTTCCCCTCTGCGCTCCTCTCTGGGCGTCAAGATAGGGCGGGGAGAGGCTCAGGACACTTGGTGGTGCAGGGGTGCAGGTGCTGACGAGCAGAAACACATGCGGAACAAACAAACAAAAAGCAACCGAGGGTGGATATGCACCCGTTCGCCAAGAGGACGCGTCTACCAGCCACGCGACCTTTAACCTCCGGATGATCGCGCGCTCCCCCTCCTTCCGCCTGCGCCGTGCGTTTCCTTTGCGCAGGCCATCTCGAGTCAGCGTCCACGGCGATGATGCCATCCACAGTGGTCTCCAAAGACACCGTTTCTGCTACCCTCACTGTCTTCCCTCTCACTTTTCATTGCCCTACTTGCTGTCGCTGTCGCATGCACCACTGCTGCAATACGCGAATGCATGTGCGCGTGCATGTGTCCCTGTTTGTTGCTCACTGACTTCTTAACTGTGTATGCTTCCCCTCTTTCCAACCTCTACCAAACACACACGCGCTGACACCTCACCTTCACAAGGAGAACATCCACAAACCCGACCCCCCCCCCCCCCCCCACACACACACACAAGGCAATGGTGTCTCTGAAGCTGCAGGCTCGCCTTGCGTCGAGCATCCTCGGCTGCGGCCGCGCCCGCGTGTGGCTGGACCCCAACGAGGCGGTGGAGATCCAGAACGCGAACTCGCGCAAGAGCGTGCGCAAGCTGATCAAGGATGGCTTCATCATCCGCAAGCCGGTGAAGGTGCACTCGCGCGCGCGGTGGCGTAAAATGAAGGAGGCGAAGGACATGGGGCGCCACAACGGCGTTGGCCGCCGCGAGGGTAGCCGCGAGGCCCGCATGCCGAGCAAGGAGTTGTGGATGCGCCGCCTGCGCATTCTGCGCCGCCTGCTGCGCAAGTACCGCGCGGACAAGAAGATCGACCGCCACGTGTACCGAGACCTGTACGTGCGCGCGAAGGGTAATGTGTTCCGCAACAAGCGCAACCTTGTGGAGCACATCCACAAGATCAAGAATGAGAAGAAGAAGGAGCGCCAGCTGGCGGAGCAGCTTGCGGCGAAGCACCTGCGCGACGAGCAGAACCGCAACAAGGCTCGCAAGCAGGAGCTGAGGAAGCGCGAGAAGGAGCGCGAGCGCGCGAGGCGCGACGACGCTGCTGCCGCTGCGCAGAAGAAGAAGGCGGACGCCGCGAAGAAGTCTGCCGCGCCTGCCGCGAAGTCTGCCGCGCCTGCCGCGAAGGTTGCTGCCCCCGCCACGAAGGGTGCTGCGCCGGTGAAGAAGTCGAAGAAGTAAGGTGGCGGACCTGGCGTGTGTGCGTGTCTGCGCGCTCACGCTCGCTCTCCGCCTCTCTGTGCACACGTGTGTGTGGCTGCCGCTCTCTTTTGTGGCGAGCGCACGCGTGCGCTCAAAGGTGTGGGGAGGGCGAGCGAGATGTGCGTGTTTGCGCGCGTCATGATGATGCCGTCGCCGTTGCACTCCCCGCTCTCGCGTCTCTTCGCCGCTGCTTCGGTGATGCGTCGCGTGCCGGCTCTCTCCTCATCCGTGGTTCGCTAATTGTGTGCGCCCCCTTTCCCTCTTTTCTGCCCACCGGGCTTACGATCGCAGTTGCAGTGCTTACAAATGCGCACAGACCGCACGAGAGGTTTTGCGCTCATGGGAAACACTCTGCGCCCGCGCGTGTGTACTTGTGGGCTTGTTTGTGGGCGGACGCGGGATCGGTTTGTGTGTCTCTCTTTATTTCGTCTTTTTCATCCTTTTCGAATGTCATTGTCTTTCAACGAAGGCGCCAAACAGCCCTGCGGCACCCAGCCAGAGACAGTGGTGGGATGGGCAAGGACCGCCGGAGTGGACGACCAGCCAGCATGGGGTGGCTCTCGCCACGGAGCGAGAGGGAGAAGAGACGGCTGGTATGTTCTCCTCTCATGCGGGGGGGGGGGGATGCGAGCATTAGCGGCGGCTGGGCGCTCATTGCGCCACCGTTCCTGTCCTCGCATTTCTCACGACGCAAGCACCGCGAGGGGGAAGGCATGCAAGTGTCAGTTGCGTGTGTGTGTGCAGGAGGAGCAGGTATAACGTCACACACACACACACACACACACACACACACACGCAGCTGACTCACGAGGAAGCACGCATGAGTCCCTCTGTTTCGTTCTGCAGTGCTGCACCGCTCCTTGTATGAACTGGGGCGTAGATGATGCCTCCATCTAACTCTCTGTATCTAAGCAGCGCACTCCTCCCTCTCCCCGTCTTGCGCCCGCCTCTTTCTCTCTTGAACACACCTGAGCACACGCGCATACATACATATGATTGCTGATGCACCCCTTCATGCACAAGTGGCCACCTGCGCTGTACTTTACTACGGCCAGTGCGTATACCCATCTACACATATATACACGCCTCAGTGATCATCATAGAGAGCGGCTCCCTGCCCCCCCCCCCCGTTGTCTAACTGCTGGTGGGCACACCAAGCGCGCGTGCACGACGGGCTCTTTGCTCCTTCTCATCATTCCCCATCTCTCCTACATCTGTGTGCGTGTGCGTGTGCGCATTTCCTTTGTTCTTCGGCTTCTGGACTCTCTACTCTCTACGCGCTTGCGTACACATCACACGTCAGCGTGTGCCTGTGTGCACCAAGGGCACTTCTGCATCATATTTGCTGTTCCCTTCTACATGTTGGGCTGGCTGTTATGCCATTGTGTCTCGCCACCCTGTCATCGTTTCCTGTGTCTGTCTGTCTGTCTGTGCTTGTACTGCTGCTGCTGCTTCTCTTGCCATCTAGAGGGTCCGACACGCACGCCTACACATTGCCAATATCCCATCACCGCATCTTCTGCTCGTGCACACCTACACAGAGGTTGCTGCCGCCTAGCTCGCGGTCTGTTTTTGTGTGCGCCCTGCTTTTCTTCAGCGGTGTGTGTGGGTGCTCTTCTCCGTGCTTTCCTTTTTGTAAACTCGTTGAACATTCTCGGAAGAGAGGGAGAGTGCGTGTGCGTGTGTGCGTGTCTGTGAGAGATTTTTTTTTCTAGGTAGGTTGCGAGCGTGGAAGGGTCGTGGTGGGCTGTCAACGGTGCACGTGTGCCGTGCGGCTACGGTGGTGGTGGTGGTGTGTGTGTGTGCTATTACCACTCCTACTTCTTTTGGCTTCTTTTTTGGCCTGCTTCTCGTCTCTTTTTGTTTTGCTTCGCTCAGCCGCGCGTGGTCGGAGGGCGAGAGGTCTGACGAGGGGAGAGAGTCGGCGCGTGCCTTCTTGCCGTCCTCTCCAGACAGTCCTTCCACCTCTTCCCCCTTGTATCTCGTGTCTCCTTTTTGGAGGACACCCTCCTTGTCCTCCTCTTCTAACGCATACATCAACGCAGCGCTCTGCGTGTCTCTCTCTCCCTGCCGTGCGCTAGGACTTGCTCAGTGCCGCATAGCGAAGAAAATGATCCCTGCGCTCAACATGAACAGCATTCATCGCCACACCACCGTGGCTATCCCTGCAGTTGGTGGCAGTGGCGGGACAGGCTTGAACAGCAGCGGCTCTGGCAGCGGCGGTGCACGGCTGGCGACAGGGCGGCAAATTTCTCCTCGCACCTCGTACCTGACCTCCACGGGAGAGACGTCGAGCTTGCCGGCGGCGCACCTCCAGCGGCGTGCGGCGGATGTGGCCAACGTGCTAGAGATGAACCCGCTACAATGCCACAGCGTCGCCGACCTGCAGCGCAAGCTAATCGAGACAGCGGAGTGGGTGGTGAAGCTGCGCCACTGGTACACACATCAGCTCCAGGAGCGAGATCTGTGGTGCGAGAGCCGCCTGAGAGGCTTGGAGGACTCCTTCCATGCAGCCTTGGCCGCCTCCGCCGCAGCGGGAACGGCACACGCCACGGCTGGTGCGGGTGCGGTCTACACAGCCACAGAGGACAGCTTCACGGAGCACGCGGCCCCTTCCACCATCTCCGCCTCCCGCGCCGTCGCCAGCGGGGCGCCTGCAAGCAGTGCGATAGCGGCGACTGCTTCTGCGTCCGCAGACAAGGAGGCCGGTAGTGGCACACCGCTGCGGCACCGTAGTCGCGCCCACAAGAACTCGGCTTCAGAAGCATCAGAAGCTGGCGCCAACACTGCAAACAGCTCTCATCCAGTCAAGCGAAACCAGTCATCATCAGCAGGCACTGCCGCTGGCGTAGCGGGCGGCGGCAGCAGTGGCGACAGATGCAGCAGCGCCCCACTGCGCGCGGGTCCGCCAAAGCGGTCAGCGCTGTTGCCCATCGCGCAAGGCCGCCTCACAGCCTCTGCCGGTTCCCCTGGTCGGCAGCCGCTGCACCCGGAGGACAACGAGCCTCCGTGCACTAGCGTGGCAACCACCGTGATCGATCGGGGTGAGTCTCGTCCGACCCTTGCGGCGCGCGCCGTTGCAGTCACGACGCCGGTGATTGTGGAAGGCGATTACGACGCATCCGGTGTACCACACCATCCATCAGCGTCCCCGCACCCACGCGGCAGCCGCGCCGGAAGCATCTCTCTCCCATCCTCCGCCGTGCGTACACAGGTCAACGGCATCCCTGCGGCCGGTGCCATTAGGCTGCGCAGGGATGTACACTCGTCCAGGACACCGCTGAGTGGTCGGCCGTCGTCAGCGAATGCACTGTTGTTGGCTGCTGGTGCTGCGACGGAGTCCTCGGGCCGCTTTTCCGCCAGGGCGGGTGGCAGCGGAGGCCGCAGGAGTGATGTCGCGCAGAGCGAGCGCAGGCAATACTACGCTTCCTTATCACGCACGGGGTCTGGCAGCATCAATATCAGCGTGCCGCACTATGCCCAGTACTTGGACGTCAGTACTTCACGGAACCCCATCGCGGCAGAGGTAAACACGGGAAACAGCGCCACTGACGTTGCCGCCCCGGCGTTCCACAAGACGGCTCCTCGCTTCAGCAACTACCTCTATCTCCTAACCAGCGGCGACGACAACCACACCCGCAAACCGAAGCGGCGCAGCCTCAGCAGCAGTGGGGGTCGTCACGCGAGTCGAGTGTACACAACCAGCGGGGCGAAGCAGAATGCCATGGGTCGCGGCGCCTCTAGCCAAAACCGAAAAGGAACCGGGAACGCCGACGCAAGTCGGCACAGCTCGCCCACTTGTTTCATCCGCCAGCAGTCGTGGACGTGAAGGAAGCCCTCGCCTCGCACAACACACCCAAACACACACACACACACACACAGATGTGCGACCGGTACATGCGCGCCTTCACACCCACACATGGGCGCATTCGGAGTATTGGACGACGGCCTGTGTGTGGCCTGTGATGCGTGTGCCCGGTGTGTGCGTGGAGGCGCGGACGACCATCGTCATGTCTGCCGCATCTCGGGTTGTGGCTTTCTCTCTTCTCATTCCTTCTTGTTCTTCTTTTCGCTTGCGCCCTTCACACGATGGCGTATCCTCATCCTCTTTACCAAGAGCAGCAGCAGCAGCAGCAGCACCGAAGCGTCGCACACGGACACGGCGACTGGTGCGCCGTAAAGGGCTGGAAGAGAGAAGGATTGCTTTGGTGAGCTCCATCATCCTTCGGCTGGGCACGTGCGTTTGGGGGCGTGTGTGTTTAACTGCGCTGGTGTTGGTGAAAGCCGGCCCATGGGGACCGTTTCCCTTCCCCTCTTCGTGCCTCTCACATCGCCTTCGCATCTTGCCGCGTCTCAAGCGTACCACACGCGCACATGTCTCAAGCGTGCGCCGGTGCATGTCAGCGACGGCATGAGAGGGAGAGAGCGCAGAAATACACACACACACATAAACATACACATACACATACACACGTTCTCGGAATTTTCTCCATCTTCATCGTCTCCTTTTCGTTCTCTCCTTCGCTCTGTCTCCTACAAATCGTGCTTGCTTCGCCGCAGCCGTAACGGTGTGTAGAGAAGCTGGCGCCTCTCTCTTTTCCCCTCCGTGCTGCCCACGCACTCACACGGCTGCGACACGCACACACGCACAGAACAAGGACCTCTCTTTCCCCCTCCGCAGGGCGCGCTCAATTTTTTGTGCGTGTCCTGCTGATCTCACTCCAACAGCACCGTGCGCGCACCTCACTCGTGGCTCGTGGCCCCGCGTGTGCTATTGAGTGACGTCTAGACGCAACGAACGAAGGGCACGTGTGCTGCTGCCCTTCGCTCCACGCGTCCAGGCGTGCGCCGTCTCCCCTTCGCCTCGCAAAGACAGAAAGAGAGAGCGATCTCTCTTGCGAACGTCGTTGTTGCAGCCGACGGGGCAAACGTGGGCAGAGGCCCCCACCCCCACATATCTATACATACACCCACACAAACCGACGCACGCACTGAAAGACGAGGAAATCATACACATATGCAGAGGCCGACACGGACGTCTTCGTTTCTTGCGTTTTCCTTCGCGTGTTGTGTTGCTGTTAGCTCATTCCTTAGACTGCTAGATCTACAGAGACTCGCGTAGGTAAGTGTGTGTGTGTGTGTGCGTGTTTATCGCTCAATCCACCCGCGTCACGTCTCTCCGCTTCTGCCCTGAACTCGAGTTACGCATCAGCACGTACAGAGGCAGGCACACCACCATCAGGCAAGTCTACTTGACGCTTTAGCGCATCGGTCTGTGTGTTTCCGTTGGTCGGATACGCGCAGAATATTGCCACCTTATCGCTGAGGGCAAGCTGTGTACGGCATCGGGTGCGAACCGAACCGCCAGCCGCATCCGCGACTCTGTCAATATGGACGCCTTCAGCCGCAGCAAGTCCTACAGCCAGGCGGCCTCGACTTCCACCCCACCCCCATCGCGTTCTGGGGCCGCCGCGCCAGGTTCCACCGCCGCCCAACAGCAGCAACATGTCTTCAAAAACATTTTGAAGAGCGTGGAGAGCCACGTGCGGATCATGTCCGCGGTGGAGCGGACGGCGACGTCGTCGAGCTACACGTCTTTGCGTGTTCGCCAGCCAGACAGCGACGGCGCAGGTGACAGCGGCACCGCTTCTTCTTCATCGCAGGGCCCGCAGAGCAGCCAGTCCGCCGGCGGGTGGTCGCAGCCGTTCAACGTCACCCGCGTTCACCGTGGTGGGACGACAGCGCGCTTCTACGAGGAGGTGGTGGCGCCGTGCGTGTCGAACTGCACATCCGGGCAGAGCTACGTCTTTCTAGTGAACGGGCCGCCTGAGAGCGGTCGTAGCCAGACCCTCTACGGCAGCCCTCACCACAGCGAGCTGGGCATCGTCGAGCTGGCGGCATCCGACTTGCTGGAGCGGATGGCGTCCCGCGGCAAGGTCATCATGCGGAACCATCGTGATCGCCCGGACGCCACCGGGAAGGAAAACGAAGCAGCCTGCGGCACACAGTCGTCGACCACCGCCAACAGCGGGCGGGAGGATGTGTCGGAGGTGGCCACGACCGGTGGCATCACCGTGACCTACGCCGCCTTCACCACCCGCGGTGGCAAGATGCTTGAGACGGAAACGGGCGAGCCTGTCCCGCTCGTCGAGTTCCCGCCGCCCCTGGGGCTGGTGCCGCTCCCCCGCATGCGACTGCTCGAAGACGCCAGCAAGTCGGTCCTGCTCCCGGAGCGCAAGCACGTGGATACGTCGTGTGTGATCCAGTTCCATGTATACGCGCCTGTGGACACAACGGGGCGGCGCTCCATGGCGACGCTGACCTTCGTCGATGTCGCTGCGATCCGCGAGCCGTTGTGCAAGGAGGTGTCGCATCTCATCGACACTGTCGAGCGGGTGGCCGGTGTGTCCACCAGCGGAGGTGACCCTAACTTCAAGGAGACAAGGCTGACGACCTTGCTAGAGCCTGTGCTAGTGGGGTACATCACCCTCGTCTCCATTACCACCGTCAGCGGCCGCGCCGACCTCTACGAGTCCACATGCACGGCACTGCGCTTCGCTAGCCACCTCAGTCGCATTCACCAAGTTCTCATGCTCATCCACATGAACGCACCGCGATGGATCTTCGACACGGCGGTGAATCTGGAGCAGCTGCGGATGCGCCGTGATCAGCTCATGGCGGAGCACTACGCCCGTGGCGTGTACGACTGCTATCAGCGCACCTCCCGCTGGCTGCAGGCCAACGTCAGCGATGTCGGCGGCAGTGTCGATGACCTGCTGCAGGAGACGGCGCGTCTTCGCAAGGACATTGCGCGGGCTGTTGAGGACATAGCTAAGGAGCTGCAGGCGGCCATTGAGAGGGAGGATGCGAACTGCCGGGCCGAGGTGGAGGCGGCGCGGACGGCGTACGAGGCCACGTCGCAGCTGTTCGAGGAGGTACGGCGGTTGGATGAGATCATCACCGCCCAGCAGCAGAAAATATCTCAGACGGACATGCAGAGCAGCCAGCGCATTAGTGAGATGCGGCTAGAGATATCCGCCCTAGAGGCCAAGGCTAACAACCGCCAGCAGCAGCTTCAGCAGCTCGAGAAGGAGATGAGGCTCTATTTGCTCAAGAGCGGCGAGGTGGCCGCGACGTTGAGCAAGGCCGCGGAGGACACGCAGTATGCGCAGAGCAGCTACGCCATGTCGCACGAGCTGCTGCAGATTGGACGCAAGCGCAAGCGTCTTGAGGCTGATTTGGAGCTGGCGTCGCACGTGGCACAACGCACGACAGACACAATGCGGGTAGATCGGGAGCGACGCTCGCGCATTTCGCGACTGAGCGCGATGCAGCAGCGCGTCCATTCCCTGCGCGATACCGTGTGCTGCTCCACAAGTAACCCGACGACGGCACCGTCGCAGCACCCACAACAGCCGTCGCAACGCGCGTTCTCCGCGGGGAGTCGCTCCGGTCAGACTCAATAGGCGAGCGTGTGTGTTTGGGGACATCAGCCAATGGCTGTGGGGCGTAGTACGTGTTAGCGATGTAGAGAGCGATGACGTGCGTAACCGTGTGTGTGCGTGCGCATGCCTCCCTTCCTCTCCTTTCGCACTTGTACAACTCTTTCTTATTTTGAAATTTAGATTCTTGTGCGTGCAACGCTTGCGCGCTTGCTTGTCTGTCCTGTTGCGGGTGCCGATGCTTCGCATCCGTTGTCGTCGGCCGGCACAGATACGCGCACCCACGCATGCAATGGCAGCATTGTGTGCGCGTGCGCATGAGTGTGTCTCTGTGTGTGCATGTGGTCTCCGTGCCGTGTTCTCTGTTTTTGTGTTCTCTTCCTTCTCCCCCCTCCGTCTCCGTCTCTTGTACGAGCTACTCAATACTCAAGTTTTGTTTTTCGTCTTTTACGTCTGTTGCGGATGTGATGCCGTTCGCCTCCCTCCTCGTCGCCCTTCTCGACGTCTACGCTGCCCTTACAGGCCATGAAAGCCAGCAAGCAAAGGACACACCGCTGACAGTCAGGGATACGATGTCAAGCTGCAGTTCATGGACATTGAACTCGTGGGGGTGAAGGAGTATGCCTGTGTGCGTGCAATGCCACCCATCGTGAGCTCTCTCTCGCCGTAGCCTCCCTCTCTTCTCCCCCGATGTTGTTGCTCGGTGGATGCCTTGTGTATTGTAATCACGCATGTCTGTGCGTGCTTGTGCCTCGCAGAATGTGCTGTCGTCTCCAGATCTGCTGCTGAAGTAGGGCTGCAGAGCGAGAGAAGAGTGGTATGTGGGGGAGGGGGAGGGAGGGAGGGGGGCGTTGCCGTTGCTGCGCCTTGATGCGTGCGAAAACGGAAAAGCATCATTCTTCGCTGCTTCTCTTGTCTTTTCCTTTCTCCATTCTCTCTTGCCATCACGTCACCTTCGCTGCCTCTCTGTCTCCGTCTCTGTCTCGGTGTGTGTGTGTGTACGTACGGTACCTCGACGCTGAACATCGACACCACTACAGCGCCACACTCGCTTGTTTTTTTTTTCCAGTGCCAGCGCACACGCACCCGCACAGATACACACGTGTGGCTCGCACTCGAGTTGGGGGGTGGTGGTGGTCACAGAAGCCATCGACGATTTCCGTTGCGTGTCTGAGCCGAATCTTCGATTTACCATCCAGCAACCCGTCATCGCACCCTTTGAACACACAAATACAAGACGCAGTCTCCGTGATGTTGCACGAAGGCCAACCCATGTACGACACTGCGCCGCTCAGTGCGTTTGACACGGGGGACGTTGCGGAGAGGGACGTGCTCGCCTCCGTCGACAACACTTACTCTCCCTGCCACAGCAGCTTATCGACTCGCCAACGGCAGCAGCACCAGCAGCGCATGCTGCGTCACAGCATGAGCGGCAGCGGCTCCTGCATCGCGGCGGTGCGCTGCACCAGCTCACTGCCGGTACCGCAGGGCAGCGCTGGCTCTAATCCACTCTCGCCGCCAGCCGCTGCCCAGCCTCAGCTGCCCTTTGCGCCAGTCGGTGCGGCTGGCACGGCAGACTGGGGCGACCATGAGCACTCCATCCCCCAACAGCTGCGGCAGTTGGAGAAAAATCCGCCGCCGGAGGTTCCTCCGCTGACCCCCGCCGCCGAGGACTTTGTGCACGAGATACTGGCAATGAACACGTTGGCGATGGAGCAGTGCTACGCTGCCATTGCCGCGACCAGTGGTGCTACCCTTGTCGGCGCTGCCGTCGCCAACTCCACCCCCAACCTCACCGCTGCCTCGGAGGAGCCCATGAGGATCCTGAGCGAGGCCTACATGCGGGTCGACGAGACCTCTGCGCAGGATTTCCCGGTGCCGTTGCTTGATGAGCTGAAGACCACGACACTCAATAACATGGGCGTTGTGGAGTGCAATCGCGGCCAGCCACGGCAGGCGCTTAGTCACTTTGAGGCTGCTCGGCAGCTGGAGGAGAACAACGGCATGGCCTCGCCCTCCATCGCCCTCAACATGTGCGCAGCGTACAACGCGTTGCGTATGTTTGACAAGGCGACAGCGGCCGCGCTGGAGACGATTGACATGCTGCGCTCGTTGGCGCTGCAGCGACGGCGTAATCGTCGACTGAATGCTACCGCGACTGCCCTTCTCGGCGGCAGCGGTCTTCCGTGGCACGGCAGCGGTGGCGGCGCGATGGACGGCGCCAAGGACGGAGACACGTCAACGACAGACCTGCTGCTCGAGGCCGCTGCGGCTCCGAAGATTGCGGACTCGCAGAACGAGGCGCTATGGGGTGCCGCGTGGAACAACTTGGCAGTTGCGCAGATCAACACTGCTCGCGGCTCCAAGGACACGAGCGAATACACGAATGCGCTGTCCCTCTTCCAAAACGCGATGCGAGCGACGCAGGAGCTGCTCGGAATGCAGCACCCCATGTCGAAGGCAGTCGTCGAGACATTCCGCTCGGTGCGGCGAGCCTTGCGCTATCACGGCGCCTTTAAGCAGCACCGCTCGCTGCTGCGTGCGCCGCTGCCGCCGGTGGACCCGCGGGAGCGAGAGTGGGAGGAGAGGCAGGTGGAGGTGATGCCGGGCCACACCCGCCACGGCACCCTGCAGCAACAGAGGCAGCAGCTGACCATTACGTTTCGCGGCGAGGTTACAGGCGGGCAGAAGGTGGTTGAGCGGCTGGACAGCACCCCATACCCCGGCGCCGCCTCCGAGCCATACCAGAAGCAGCAGCGCATGTGTGGCTCAAACAGCGGTTGTGGCAACACCTCCGCTGCGACTGGTAGCCGCAACCGCAGCCGCTCCGGCAGCAAGAAGCAGCCCAAGCCGCAGAGCGGCATATCGCAGCTGATGCGCAGCATACCACTCAGTAGCACCCTATGCCACGCTAGCGCCGTGTACGGCAATCCGCACCCCCTTCTCTACTCCCCACCACCGTCAGGGCAGTACGCGGAGTCGGCCCCGCTCTCCTTTTCGGGCAGCGTCCGTGCGACGGTCAACCAGTACGACGGCTCTGCCGCCGCCCCTGGACGTGCCATGTCCGCCGCCGACTCGAGCCGCCAAGGCCGCAACAGGGGCCAACACAGCCACACCACTAGAAGCCGTAGCGGTGCAACAGGGCGCACACCGCCCCCGCATCGGCAGCAGCAGCAGCCGGCAGCCACAGCAGCAACGGAGAGGGGTGGGGGCAAGCGGAGCAAGTCCCGGAAAACAGGGAACAATCACTTTCAGACGGCCCCGCACCCGAGCTCCTCGCGTAGCTACCCGCATGGCAACGCGGTAGGTGCAGCTGCAGCGCCTCCTGCACCGCAGCCAACTCGTCCACCAGTGTCCAAGGCGCTGCCACCTATCGATATGGGCGCTGCTGCTGGTGGTGCTGCCGCTACTCCCGCCGCCTTAGCAGAGTATAATGAAGGCCATGCAGGGGCTGCTGGTGCCGTGCCTCTCGGGTATGCCACTGGCACATTCGGCGACAGGTCCAGCAGGCCCACCGTCACATCTATCTTCACGCAACATCAGCCGCAGCGGCCGTCGAAAAGGATTCCGTCAGCGCCGCATGGGTCTATGTCTGTCTCTCCTTCAGCGGGTGTTGTCCACAGTGGTGCTGCGGCCACTTCACATGTGCAGCAGTCGAAAATGCTTCTGCTGGCTGCGCCGGCGAGCGGCGTGGCCACGACGACGACCTACTACCCGCTCGAGGTTCCGTCAGAGGCAGTAGCAAAGTCTGCGGAGCACCGAGGGCCGATGCTCACGCCGGCGACGGTGCAGTCCGCTTGGCACGACGCCGGAGACCCGAGCGCGGGCACCCACGAGCTGTTCCGGGGCATGTGGGTCACCGCCGACCCACACTACGTACACCGCGGCCCGCGTGTATTCGGCCGACCGGCGTACTACACGATTGCCACTACGCTGGGTGTGACTGAGGATGGCGTGGGCGGTGGCGCTAGTGTCGCCGGCACCGGCACCGGCGCTGCGGCTTCAACAACACAGACGGACTCAGCACCTCGCCCAGTGCTGCCTACGCTGACGTACAGCAGCAGCGGCAGCGAGGAGGACAACGATGCTGAGGGTGAGGAAGGCCATGGGTGCGAAGGCGGCGCGATGGATGTGCGCCACCACACCTCCGTATCCACCGATGCGCCATCGTCGTCTGCTTCGCCAAAGAAGAACACCCTGGCGGAGACATCGCGGATGACGAGTAGCTGAGTTTGTGTGTGTGCATGTCTCTGCGTTACCGCGCATCGGACACAGTGTGGCTGGACGAACGCCCTCACCCTTTTTCGGACTTGCTTGCTGCGCTTTTCAGGTTCCACTGCTGTGGCGGGTGGTGCTAACCGTCGAGGGACACCAAGCCGTCTTACCGTGGCGGCTGTCCGGCGTGTGCGCACTCGACGTGTCGTCTCTGCCTTTTGCGCTGCACGCATTAGCGGCATCGCCATCATCGCGCGTGCCCGTCTGCGTCTGTCCTTCCCTCCTCCCCTCTCCTCCCCTTCCCCTTTCTCTGTGTGTGGGTGTGTGGGGGCCGCACGATGGCCGGCCGGGCCGCCTGCTTTTCTTCCTTAGTGTGGCGCCTTCTGTGTTCGACGGGCCTTGGACACGTCCGCCTTCGTGCGGCCCCTCCGCCCTCCCCCCGTATCATCGCTGTTCTGCCTGTCTGTGTGTATACCAGAACATTGCCGCTAGTGTCTGTGCCTGTATCTCTCTCTGTGTTGGATGTACAGTAGTCGTTTATTCGGCTTGTCTTGTCTTCGAATCGTTCAAGTGGAAGAGCAAGGTGCGGAGGGGGGGGCATGTGGGGTGGGTGTGGGGGCTGTCCATGCGTGCGCGTGCGCGTGTGTCTGCATCGCCTTGCGCCTACTCCGTCCTCCCTTCTCCGCTCATCTCTTTATCTTCTGCTTGCGTGGTCCTCTTCGCATCTCATGTATCAGCTCCGCTTGCCACCTCCACCCGCAACGACGTGTGTGCGCGACGTGTGCCGATGGAGGAGGATGGTCTCATGTACATCTTTCGTGTGCGCCGACTTGAGAGGGACCACCGGTCAGTGCCCCTCTCGTTCGCTCTATCTCTGGCTGACTGCCTCTCTCGCGTCGCCTTAGACTACCCACACCGACGTACGCATAGACACAACGTTTTTCTCTGCGTATGTGTGTGTGTGTGCCGGAGCCGCGCTCAACCTGTCAATCAAGAACAACAGCAGCGGCAAAGATATGCGCATAAGAGTGCGACAGCGGCAGGGGTCGACGAAGCTGGTTTTTGGTGGTGGTTCGCGCCGGTGGTGGGAGGGTGGATGGCTGTGAACTGTGGCGTAGTGGCGCCTCTGTCCGCCCTACCTTCGGCAACACGGCCTCCTCCTGCTCTTCGCCAACGGAGTCTTGAAGCTCCCAGGGCGTCGTCGTCTTTCTCTTGGTGTGTGCGCGAACGCATGCTGTGGTGAGGGTGTCCTGCGCGGGCGCGAGTGCGCAGCTGCGGATCGCCCCCGCGGACGTCCCTCTCATCTCTTCTCTTCCCCTGCTCTCCCACACACCTTAAAGCGTATTCCGCACGTGCATGGGAGGGTATGCGTGACTGTCGCAGACGCCCTGTCTTCCTTCACGACCCCCTCCCTCTCTGCCCCTCCTCTCATTCTTCTGCCAACTCGCAACGGTCACGGCCCCTTCCCTCTGCATAGAGCCCCTCTGCACGCGTCGTGTCGGGCTCTACGCTGACTGGACCTGCTGCAACGCACTTCTTTCTTGGCAACAAACAACAACAGAACGTACTCTAGTGTGTGTGTGTGTGTGCTCACACAGCGCCGCGCATCGCGCGTGAGAATGCGTGCTGGTGTGTGGCCGCTTCCCTGCCTCTGTTACCGTTCTTTGCTTGTGCGTCTGTGCGTCCTGCGGGCAGTGGAGGCAAACACTACAGCGGCAGACGCACATCGTGTCACTTCGGGGGGAGGGGGCCCTGGGTCTCACCCACTGCGCGAGAACGAAAAGCAGAGCACACACACGCACGACCTGCACCTATGTGCTCTGTCTTGGGCTGCCTTTCTTCGTTCGCATTCTCCCGTCCCTGCGCATCCGCAACGCCAATCAGTCGCACACACACACACTGAAGAGTACGCTGGCTGTCTATAAAAACGTATAGGGTGCGGCTCGCGATTAAGCGGCAGCTCTCCGCCATGCTCGCTCATCGCCGCTACTCTAGCGTATCATCCTCGTCGTCCGGCGTCTTCAGTGAGCCGAGTGATGGCGGTACCAGCAGCGGCAATGATAGCAACTCTTACTACTCCGAAGGATCCGGCTCCTACCGCTCCGTGTCCTCCGTGCTGACCTCCTCTCGGTCCGGGGCGACGACCACCGCAGCCACGGCAGCCAGCTCCACCTCAGCCGTCGACTCGTCGTCCACGAATACATTCTCAGATGTGCTGACAACATCGTCGGCGCGCTCGCACTCCTCAGCACCCCCCAGGCGCGCAGTGGCCCGCTCCGCTGCCTCCAGATCCGAGGTCGTTGGGCACAAAACTACCAAAGGTGCCAGTGGCGTCGTCGCCAACCACAATAACAAGGGGGTAGGGGACACGCTGGCGCAGCGGACAGTCTTCACTTTCACGGAGACCACCACCGCCAGCAGTGCCACGGTGGACGACACCGACGCGCTCGTGAGTGCGCCGCAGTCGCCGATGCCGCAAGCGGCACTCGCACCCGTCTCCAACCGCACCGCGGACGTCGCCAGGGAGAAGCGTTACCACATCTCTGAGGAAGAGCTGGTGCGCCACCCATGGGCGCCGGTGGACTGCGACACGACCGTGGACGCGCGCAAGGGGGGCGGCGATCGCGGTGGGTTGGCACTCAGTGTGCTGGACACGATTCACACGGTCTCGATGGCGGTGCCGCCGCCGCCAGAGGAGGCGCAGCGACGCCGCGAAGAGGGCGGCCTGACTTATCCGAGCCGTCTGACGCTCCGCTTTGTGCGCAGCTCGTCACCACTGCGCCACTGCGCCAGCGCTGTGGCGCAGGACAAGGACGGCACGGGAAACGGCGGCGGGGGAGCGACGTTGGGAACCGACGGCGCCACCGCCACACGTGCGCGCAAGACCTTCATCTGCTGCTGCTTCCATGGTTGCAGTGGGAAGGCGCCGTGCAAAATGAAAAGTTACACGGCGATGCGGCGGAAGCGTCACCATCCCCTGCGCAGCCATCACGTGCCGCTGGTGAACTTCTGCACGACGCGTGAGCATGGCATTCCGATGGAGGGCGTCCAAAACGTGTTGCCGAGCGTCGAGGAAGCTGCCGGCTACCAAAACCTCAAAGTCGACATGATGGGCACAGAGGAGCTCCCGAAGCAGCTGCAGAAGGCAATACAGCCATGGGGCCGACCTGCCAGCGGCTTGCGCCTTGAAAAGTCGTACGCCTTTGGCCACGGAGCTGGCGGAGGGCAGGACGGGGCCGGGCAGTCTGCCTTTATGCGTGACGGTGACCCGCAGGGCTTCTGGATCGCGCAGCTGCACAGGCACGCAAGCGTGCGCCTCGAGCCCATCGGGATCGAGTGAGGCGTTCATCAGCACATGAGGGGTGGCGAGAGCGCGCGAGAAGGTGAGGTGGGGAGAACTGGGCTGGAGGGTGTGTATTAGTGCGTACGGTTTGTGTGTGTTGGCGGGAGGGGTGCCGCACAGGCATGAACGGAGACGCTCACGGCACCATGCTCATCCTTGTCTCCTCTCTTGCGCAGCTTCTGCAGCCCACGCAGGCGTGTGTGTGTGTGTCTTCTCCTCGATCTAGAGTTCTTTTTTTTTGTGTACATGAAGCGCACAGCTGTGCACGTCACGACGTTGCCTGTTCATGCGCTTGCATACGGGCGTGTTTGTGGATGTTTGCTAACTACCCCATTCACCTCACCCCACCCTCTCTCTCCGTGTGTTGTACACCTGCGTCTATACCACCGCACCTCTCTGTTACTGTTGTCTTGCTCTGCAATCTCTTTTTCTCTCTGTGTCTCTTTCTGTATTTCTGATGCCCCCCTCCCCCATCTTTCTTCTCCAATGCTTGACACTGTGACCACGCCTCAGCGCCTTTGTCGGTCTCTCTATTCCCTCTCCCCTACACACACTCGCTCTCCACGTGCCTCCAGCCCCTCCGCCGTCCGACACGCGCCGCTCTCTCCCCGATCTCACGTGTTGGAGTCGTTTTATTCGGCCAAAGCCACCGTTCCCGTCGCGCTCGTACGCCTGATCGTACACCGACTCTCTCCGTTCTGCGTCTTCTCGTGCGTGCGTGATGGAGCGAAGCTGGTATGCAGAGCTTTAGGCGAGAGGCTGGTGCAGTTGTGCTCGTGCTCCGGGTGAGGTACTGTTGGCGGAGCGAGCGAGCACGAGAAGACAAGAAAGAAGTGTGCATGTGTGCATTGTGTGTGCGTGAGTCGGTGAAGGATGGCGAGCGCATACACACGCACCGAGGGGGGTGGGGAGGGCCATCACTGCCTTGTACATCTGCATCTCTCTTCCGCTAGAGCAAAGTAATGCACAAGACGGAAGCTCCCCAGCTGAACACGCTTGCACGCCGCTGCGTGAAACAGAGTAGTGACAGCCTCCGCATGAGGATACGCTTGGCCTTCTTGTTCCTCTTCCGCGAGCCTCCACCCCTCTCGGCGTGTCGGCCGGCCCGTCTCCGGTGCGTTCGCACATCGGCAGTTGCCGCAGCTCTTCCACACATACGAAGACGGTGGAGGGTAGGAGCGGAGGCCACGCGAGGTGGGAGGAAGAGAGGTCAGAGAGATGGTGAGGGCACACTGCCAAACGCGCGCGCAGGTCTACCAGGAACCTGTACGACCCGCGTCATCGTCGTCTTCTCCTTGACACAACCACAACCGCGACACGTGCAGGCGGGGTGGTGATGGTGGCTGTTCAATGGATGAGACTCATTGCGCCCCTTGTGTTCGAATCTTTTTTTCTGCTGCACACGGACAGACAGCGACAGACTGGGGCACACATATCTATCTCTTCTTCCGCTCTCCGCTCCCCCTCTCGCCATTTCACACGCCCCCCAAACGCACACGCACACAGCTGCCTTGCACATTTCGTGTTTTCCTTCTTCCCTCGCCCTGTGTGTGCACGCCTCTTTCGCCTTGTCTCTCCATCTTCTTCGCTGGCACCACCACCATCTGCTGCAGCGTGTGCGTGCGTGTGTGTGCACATCTCTTCCTCTCTCCCTCGTGTGTGTGCGTGTGTGAGGGTCGAGAACCCCAACTCGGTTGTCTTGCCGTTCACACGCGTAGCGCGTGCGACACGCGTGTGTCGGCGTGACGCTTGGCAGCGCTCTCCTTGTCTTTTTGGCATCATTCGTTGCGCCTACCTACTCTCTCACTGACACACGCACACACACACGTATATGTATACGTATATACATACATGTCTTGCGCAGCAATCGGTGCAGTTCTCCCCCCTCCTCCTCTTCTTCCTCTTCCTCTCTCTGCCGTTGTGCGTGCGTGTGTAGGTATTTCTTAGCCACTTCCTCTCCTCCTCTCCTCACCTTCCTGTAGGCTGCTGCTACTTCACATCGTCGCAGCCATAGCAATCATCGCCGCTGTGTGCCATTGTTAGTACTACTGCTGCTGTTTTAGGGCGTCACTGTGTGCCTGCTCGTGTATGGGAGAGGGGCAAGGCTCAAGAGGCAGATCTGTCACCGCCTTTCAGGATAGCGAAGGGTGTGCCACACCACCACCAACCTGCCGCTTCTCTCCTCGCCTCTCGCCGTCTCTCTCTGCGTGTGTGTGTGGGTGTGTGTGTTTGCCCTTTTCCTTGTGTGTTGGTTACGCGGCATTTCGCACGGAGCACCACTGGCACGCTACCGTCACCGCCGTTCCCCCTCCCCTCCCGCATCGAAAGCCGCCGGCTGAGCGAGACGCGCAAATGCGCCGAATGCAGGTGGCGCTGTGCACCAGCGGTGACCCGTATCACGTGCCGTCGCTTGCACGTGTCGCACTCTTCCCGCTGCATCTGGACCCGCCAACGAAGCAACATCGCGAGCTGTTCCGGCTGCTGCTCGGCGCGCCAGATCTCGCCGCCGGGCCGTCGATGCCCTCCTCTACGGCATCAAAGCTCGCGTCACCGTTGCCGAGCATCTCCACCGCTGCCACGTCGGCGGCGGCGGCCGCGTCGTCGTCCTCTTGCCTCCCTCGGCGGTCGCCCTCTGTTTCTCCCGGGCTCTTATCCGCCACCGCGGTTCCTTCTCATGCGAAGGCGATCCAGTCCGGCGTCACTGCGCGGGGGCTGAACGTGTTCGACCGCTCCACTGAGGGGACCATGAGTACGTCATTGCCACCGTCACCGGTGGCACAGACCAAGTCTAGCGGCGAATGGCAGCAGGGCGTTCATTTCGCGAGTGCGACAGCACCAACGCCGTCGACCGACACCGCGTCGTCCTCCGGCATCTCCAGCGTCAACGACTCTGACCCCATCTCCTGCGGCACCTCGTCGCCGTACTGGTACATGGAGGCGTTCGCAACGAGCCTGCGCGAGGACAGTCAGCTGGCGCCCTTTGACTATATCATCCTTATCCCCAACACCCGATACCCTGTCAGCCTGCGTCAATCGACGCACCTCGCGGCGCTGGCGGTACTTGCGGCGCGCGGCTTGGCTCGCGTGCACGTCGACTTCACCGCGCTGGAGCACCCAGACGAGTCGATGCCCATCGTATACGAGCTCATCTGCCGCTACCCCAACAGCGTGCTGGTCCACTGGCTGCATGACGCTTACGAGGTGCTCAACTGGAGCCACTTCGCCGACTTCAAGTCGACGGTGCCGATGCTGCTGCTGCAGACGCAGAGCTACCCACCGAAGGCGCTGGAGCGACAGCGGCCGATGGGCGGCGTGTCGCGGCTCACGTCACGACAGTATCACTCGCCGATTGGCCAGTACGTGCGCAGCCCGGAGGAGGCGGACTACTATCGGCGCGCAGAGCGCTTTATGAAAGCGGCATCCAAGTACCGCCGACGCAACGCGACGCCCATGACGACGGCGACAGCAGACGGCGGCGATCCGGAGAGGCGCTACGAGAGTGCCTCGCTGGTGGATCGGGAGTCGGACTACTTCGACGACGTCCCCAACGTGCCGTCGCCGCGGCGTAAGCTCGACGAAGACGTGCCGGAAAGCGGCACCGAGGCGACCAAGAGGTCGCTACAGCCGGAGTACGCGAAGGTGCTGGCCCGCTCGCCGCTGCTGCGCGGCGTCGACACCACGACGCGGACGGCCTCCACGGCCTCCACCTCGGTCTCCATCTCCGCCGCTGGAGGTCGCGCGACAGGCCTGAAAACGGGACTCCCGTGGCGGGAGTCCTCGTCGGTGCACGGGGAACCGGGGCTGAGCTACGTGAACTGCGCCAAAGGTCGCTGGTGGAACACGCCTGGCGGCCGCGGCGATGACGAGGTCGAGGTGAGCCGCTCGTACTGGAGCTCCACTAGCAGCAGCTGGCTCGGCGGCGGCACTGCATCATCTGCGGCTCTGCCCGAGTGGATGGAGGAGGAAGGGGTGACGACGGCGGACCACGCGCGGGGAAGGCACCAGCGCCGCCGCGTCAGAGACGCCTCTACCGTCGCTGCCGAAGCCCACGAAGCCGGTGACGTCTTCGAGACGGGCGACTGCTCCGGTGAGAGTGATCAGAGGTCGCAGAAAATGGACACGGTGGTGTCTGACGACGGCTTTGCGCTCATGGAGGACACTCCGGCGGACGAGGGAGCCGGCGCCGGGGTCTCTCGAGCAGGCTCAAAAACGAACACTGAGAGGAGGCAGCTCTCTCTGGCCAAGTCGGTGGCTGGTGCGGCGTCTACAACCACGAGAGCAGGCACGGCGCCCGCCGTGCCCACCTCGCCGGAGGGTCGCGAGGCCGCAGATGAAGAAACCCGCAAGCGCTTTCTGACCCGCGAGATCGAGGAGGTGCGTGCGGAGCTGAAGCGCATGCTAAGGCCGGGCAGCGCCGCCGCCGCCACCGCTGTTTCCATGACTACCTCGGGTGGCGTCACCACGGGCGCTGCCGCTGCTGCTGCAGGCGGGAACTCCTCTGACGGGGTAGGAGCGGCGAGGTCGAGCTCAGCATCGGGCGGCCGGGTATCGAAGACGCGCGCTAACATCACGGCTCGTCTCGCCGCTCACTGCGCTGCCAGCCCTTTCGGCGCTGAGGATGCTCGCCACGAAGAGCACTACCCGGCGCGACGTCGCAACCGCACCGTGCGCCAGCTGATCGACGAGCTCTACCCGCCGCGCGCGTATGCCTCCGTGAGCGCTGCGACTAGCGCGAGCGCCGCGTCCGCGGCCACAGAAGCCGGCGTGGTGGGCGCCACATTCGCCACGGACTCATCGCACTTCTTTTCGTCGTCGCATCCGATGCTGAAGCCCAGGGCAGAGCCGCAGTCCTCTGCGGCTGCGATGCCGTTCAACCAACACGACGGCAGCAGCCACAACTACGAGAGCGGCGACCGAAATAGCAGCAGCGGCAGCGCGTTCATGGACCTCAGCGCGTGGTTGGACGCACCAATGGTGGAGGTTCACCCCATCACGCGGAGCACCGGCGCGGATGTGCGGCAGGCGCTTTGGGAGCAGGAGATCCACCCCTCTTTCATCTTAACGGATTGCGTGCAGCGGTACGTTGAGGGGCATGGCCTCTACCGCGACCCCCGTAAGGCAACAGCCGCCTCTCTCTACGGCAGCGTCGGCGTCAGCAGCGACTACGGCAACGGCGCCCGCAGCGGCAGCGGTGGCGGTGGCGGCGCCTCCGGACTGGGCGGCAGCGCCGGGGCGGTGGGACAGATGGGTGGCTCCGATGCCGGGTTCCGCGACTCGGCGGCGGCCGGCGTCTGCGGTGCTAGCAGTGGCGTCGGCGGCGGCATGGGCAACAGCGCCGGCGGCAGTATTGGCATCCGCCGCGTCGTTGCCCCACGCGACACGGCCACGCTCTCCTTTCCTGGGCTCATCCCTCGTCTGGAACTCCACTACGATCGCAACAACCTCCTTGCACGAGAGCAGTACGAGAAGCTGCGCATTTTCCAGTGTCAGGACGGCGAGGAGCCGGACCTGATTGTGCCTATCGGCGGCGATGGGTACATGATGCACTGCATCCGCAAGAACTGGCGACGCTTCATCCCCTTCTACGGCGTCAACGCCGGCCACGTCGGCTACTTGCTGAACGACCGCTCTACCTTGGAGGAGCTCTTCTCCTCGCCGCTGAAGCTGCACTTCACGACAATGCTATACTGCCAGGCGGAGAAGGAGAGCGACACGGGCGAGCGGATGTTGCTGTCGGAGCTGGCGTTCAACGATGCCTGGGTGGAGCGGTCGAGCGGGCAGACGGCGCTGATCCGCATTCTCGTCAACGGGCAGGAGCGCATTCGACGGCTGCGTGGTGATGGCGTGCTTGTCTCCACGGCCGCCGGCAGCACAGCCTACAGCCAGGCTCTGGGCGCGTCCCCTGTGCCGGTGGGCGCACCGCTCATCCAAATCGTCGGAAGCAACGTTGTATCGCCCGCGCAGTGGCGACCGGCGCATCTCGATCAGGAAGACCAGGTGGAGTTCGAGGTCATCGACAGCACAAAGCGGCCATGCCGCTGCTACGTCGACTCCGTTGATGTTGGTAACGTAACGCGCTTGCTCATCCGGTCCAGCCGAGTCGCCGGCGTGACCCTCGCCTTCTCGAAGAGCTGCGATTTGCAGCACAAGTTGTACCAGATGCAGTTCCCCAAGACGCTGTGAAGGTGGCAAGGTAGTCGGGGTCTGAGGGGGTGAGGGTGGGGGAGAGAGATGGGTCTTGGCTGATTCTGCCCATGCATGTCTGTCTCTGCTTCTGCCGTGTGTATGTGTGCGTGCGCGTTGACAAGAAGTCCGCCACTACCACAGCAGCGGCAGCAGCAGGCGCAGCTTACCATCTGCGTGCACCCCGTGCCCACATCAGTCGACACACGCGCCACGGCGCTTTTCCTCGCCGGCCTCGTCGTCCTCCTCAAACAATCGTATCCCTTCTTCTTTCCGTTGCTTGGGCCATCGTGTGAGGGGGATGCTCACGGTACATCTCTGTCGCTGCCGTCTCCCTCTCTTTGTCGTTCGCGTTATGCATTTTCAAACCACGATGTGGCGGATGCTGCAACCCTCTCTCACTCCCTGGCGCAGCCATGCAGTGAAGGAAGGTGGCCAATCAGGTGATGGTGCAAGAGGTGAGGAGGTTGTGCGCATACAAGCATACACACAGCGGCGTGTGCGTGCGTACTCACTCCGTCTCTCCTCCACCGCCTTCTCTCGTTCTGTGCGTGCACCGCCACCTCTCTGTCGAACGTGCAACTGCGCACAGGAAAGCAAGGCCCACTGCTTGCTGCTCCCGCCACGCGCACCGACAGCATCTCCACTTATTCTCCTCCTCACCTTCCCTCCCCCTCCTTTCGTTGCGCACCGCTGCTCTGTCTGTCGCTCTTGCGCGAGCGGGTGTGTGCCTGTGTTCCTGAAGTGCGGTCGTAGCCAATCGACGGCCACTGCTCACACGCAAGCGCATCCATACAAAAAGAGAGAGAGACTTGGCCACAGATTTGGTCGGTTTGATACTTCGAGTATTTCTCTACTTGTTAACATAGATAGAAGGTGGGCGGCGAGGACATCGACAACAACTCTGCCCCGCCCCACCCCCACCTCACTCCCGCCCCTCTTCGGCTCTGCTCGGTGCTTCCCTTTTTCATTGGTGTTAACACGATTTTCGTTTTGCGTGTGCTTGTGCGCGCGCGCGCCTGCGCTTGCGCAGACTCTCGGATCGTGCGCTGAGCTTCTCGGGTGCCATCACATCAAAGCAAGTGCGTCGCACATCAAGGCCTCTCGCGGGAGGACGGACGTGCGGTTTCTCGTTTCCTCTGTGCGTGTCGGTCTCCTTGGAGCTGCTGCGCTCGCATCACGTGAGGGCATCGGCACGGCGTATGTGCCTTTCCTGCGTCTTGCTCCTCCGCCGACCCTTTGCCAGCGAGAGAGTAGGGGTGCACCCCTCTCTTCCTCCCCAAGCACGGATATGCACACGCCAGAGCCGCGTCTCCGCCACAGCCGCGGCGGGAACGCGAGTACCACGCCCCAGGTCGATTCGAGCAACGCCACGCCGACGCCGCGGGCTGGTTTTCTGCGCCGCGGCGGTGACGACGGTGGCGGCGACACGCTACACGGCGCCATCGCAGCCGGGCCGTCTGTCCTGTTTGACGAGGAGACAGGCACGGCCGTGGCCGTCGATGGCTCTCCTCAGCCCACTCAGCTGACGCAGCAGCAGCAGCTGTATCCTGGTCAGGCCCGACTGCCGCGCCAGCGTCCGCGCTTTCACACCGTGCAGGACCTTGATGTCGCCCTGAATCAGGCCATTGAGGGCAAGATCACCAGCCGCAACGCGTGGGCCAGCAAGGAGGCGAGTGACCTCCTGGAGGGCATTACGCACACCATCGAGACGACGCTGGACAACGCATCGACGGACGACTACGCTGGCTTCGCTAAGGCGGCGACGGTTGTGGAGGGCTGCTCGAAGGTGTGGACGAGCCGCGTGGACAGCACGTATCAGCGGAGCAACCAGATGGTCCAGCGCCTGCTACGCAAAGATGACACGTCAGGCAAACCGCCGACCGGCGGCAGAGACGACGGGGAAGGCGGAGACGGCGAGGAGGGGGAGGAGCAACAGCGCGCGAAGAGCCGCTCGCGTAGCGTGGCGACCGCGTCTGCCGCTGCCGCTGCCACACGTACTCTGGCAATGGAGGCTGCGGAGATCAACCTAGACAGCAAGAGCCGCACGGCGCTCACGCAGACCCACGTCAACGCGCAGTTCCGCGCGATCACCTCGAAGTTCGATCAAGGCAACGCGCAGGGTCTTCTCATGAACAATGCGCCGATGGGCCGGGCCGGCAACATCATCTTAGACGTTGACTACTCCGTCATGCCTGCTTCGGATGCCGTCGACGGTTGCAGCCGGCAGGGTAGCCGTCGCATCTCGGGCCCCAGCGCTCGATCGCCGTCGGGGGGCAGTGGTGCAGAAGGCCAGGAAACTCAGGCGGAGACGGTCACGCCTTCGCGCGTGTCGCAGCACGCCTCCGTTGAGCTCGACGCAGCCGTGTACGAGACCGTCGCTGATTTACCCCCGTACTATGGCGTGACGACAGTTGTGCCGCTTACTGGCCAGCTGAGGAGCATCCGCGGCTCCGAGTCCTTCCCGCAGGCGCGTGACAGCGCCGGCGGAGTCAGTTCTGCCGGCGACGCGCGTGGCAGTCAAGCAAGCGCTATCGACCCGCTGCTGCTCCTCCCGCACGTCTCGCCGCCGAGGCAGGACTTGAGTGACCTCGCCCGCGTGTCGCTCAAGTCCGACCCACGTGAGGGCTACAACGGCAGCGGCGCCAGCGGTGAGGCGAACAGAGAGAGTCGAAGTTGCATCACGTCTCACAGTGACAGGACGGCGGCCACCGCTGGTGGCGGTGATGCAGCAATGAGTGCCTACGACAGCCAACAGGAGCAGGAGGCTGAGGGCGGGTTTGCAACCCGCGGCAACGGCAACGACGACGGTGTCGATGGCGATAACGCCGACTTCGATGACTGGGACGGCGTCGGCGACGACGACGACGACAGCAGGTGCTACAACAAGGCAGACATCAGTGCCCGCACCGACAGTGAAGGTGCCGACCGTGGCGCCGAGGCCCGCCGTCTTGTGTCAGGCGCTGCGGAGATGGAGCTGATGGACAATCTCTTCCACGGCCACACCCAGCTGGCTCTTGAGGCAGAGGACCCGACGTCTTGGTGCCCGCTGAGTGAGGTCTCTGCGAACCCGCTGGCAGGCGTGCAAGGGCTCTCGGCGCTTTCTCGGCTGCACCGCGAGCACCGCTTCGCACAGTCGCAGAAAGGCGCTGACGGCGACGACGCCGCCCGAAACAGGAACGGGGGTGAGCGTGGAAGCAGCCTCAGCAGCCCAGTTGGAGCTCAGCTGCAGCCGACCACAAAGCGCGGGCGCAAGGAACGCACCGTGGTGTTTCAGTTGCCACAGTCACCGAGCTGTGGCCGGGGGGCTGGCGCCAGCGGCGTCGCCTCTGCGACAGCCGCGTTTGCGACGGAGTCGAGGCTGCTTCTCGACGACAGTGCGCTGCGTCAGGCTACCACCGCCGCGCGTAATATCACCCCGCTCGGCAAGCAGCTCCTCTTCGCGAGGAATGCCGCGCAGGAGGTGCTGGCCTACACGCAGAGCGCTGTGCAGCGCAGCAAGGCGGAGCAGGCGGGGTTGCTGCTGCCTGAAGCGCCGATCCGAGGGAAGACGATCCCGTCGTACATGCCGTTCCCAGTGCACACGCAGGACTTCTTCCAGCCCTTCAGCACCTCGCTGACTCACTGGAACCTTCTGCGCAAGTCCGCGACGGGTCACCTCGTCGACAGCACCGCCGGCGCGCGCAACAACGAAGGGCCATCGTCGTCATCCGTGATGGCTGGGGGCAGCAGCAGCTGCTGCATCACTGGTGACTGCAGCAGCCGCCTTGGCCTGGCAACACGCACCGGCGAATACTTCAGTGCCGAAGCTCTGGACGAGGACAGCTACGGCGGTGTCGGTGCCCGGTACGGTGACGACAACATGCCAGTCGAGTTCTTCCCTGGCGGGGCGGAGGTAGAGGCTCAGGATGGTGGTGAGGCCGGCGGTGACTATGCTGATTACGCCGAGCTCTACGGCCCCGACGACAACCACAGCGACGAGGAGGAGGAGAGCCGCTACGTGCAGGGCAGCTTCCACAGCTCTGCAGATGCGCGCCTCATCGCGGAGATGGAGCTGGCTGCGGCTGCTGCGACATCCGTGACGGTCTCTGGCGGCTCCTCGACGCGCAGCAGCGGCACTACCACTGATGCCCTTCTTGCCGACCCTCTGGAGCTGCTGAAGGTGCTGAGCCCACCCGAGGCAACCCTACCGAACCAGGTGGACGTGGTGAAGCTCCGGCAGCTCATGTGGGAGGCGCTGCGGGGGCGTCTGGCAGCGAACCAGCAGGAGAAGGCCGTGGACCTCGCGACGCTGCGCTGCGGAGCCGCAGCGGCGGTATCGCAGATAGCGGAGGAAGACGAGGATGGCGTCGCCTCCTTGCGGGAAAACCGCAAGGTGGCGATGGTGAAGGCGCACGCACAGGCGGCGCTCAACGCGCTTCGACAGCGTGTACGCTCGACAGACGCCGGCGAAAATGCGCAGTCTGCGAATTGCAACGAGGACACCGTAGCAGACCAGTTCCTTGACGCAGATTCGGCCGCCACTGGCGCCACTGCTGCTGCTGCTGCTGCGACGCCGGCGGGGGTGCCACCCACGCGGTTCAGCGACGTTGTCCGCTCCGTCCTGCCACATATCTCTGTCGTGTCGTCCACCAACACGCTTTCGCCTGCCTTTTTCTTCTTTTCCATTCTCTTCCTCGCGAATGAGCACAACGTGGTGCTGCAGAGCGTTGAGGACTTGAATGACTTGGTGGCCTGCGGCATCGCCGGCCGCGTCGGTGAGTGATAGCGTGCCTGTGCGCCTCCTGCCGTCCTCCTCTCATCACGCAGCCTCTCTCTCTGTGTACGTGGGTGCGTGCGTATGCCACAGGGCACTGTGGGGGCTTCGTGGATTGGATCACGGGTGAAGAGAGACAGGGTGGGGCGAGGCGAGGCGGAGGAGGAGGAGGGCTCAGGCGCTGTAGACCTGTGCATGCACATGCACGCAACAGACGCGTGCCCTACAAGCCTTCAAGCACACACCACTTTGTGTGTGCGGTGTTTTCGCTTGCTTCTTCTCAGAGCTCATAGAACATGGACAATACGAGTCTCTGAACGAACAGCCGTGCAAGAAGAGATGCGGGAGGAGGAGGAGGAGGAGGAGGGGGGTTGCCGCGAAGTGCCGGTGGCATGCAGACCTGCCAACCTACACGCACGCACTCATACACACACACACACACACACACGCGCGCGCGCACGGTGCAGTGAGACACTTCTTCCCTCTCGCGTCTGTGTTGCTGCGTTCCGTTGTGGAGCGAAGGCAGCGCAAAGCGAGACGGGCCCCGCGCGAAGTAGCGGGATGGGTTGGGTCGCCCACTGCGTATGCGGGTGCGTGCGTGCGTGCGTGCGTGCGTGTGCTGCTGTGATTGCAATGCCAGACGTGGGGGAGGGGGGCGGCGTGTCGCCTCTTATCTTTTGCCTGCCTTCCCACGCTGCTGCTGTGCTGCTGCTGGAAGGCTTCCGCTCCACACACGCGTCTCTCTCCACCTCATTTCTTTTTTCTGCTTTGACTCCTCGATGGCCGCCACCACGCCAGTATAGCGTTCGTTTCGCCACTTGATTGGCCCGAGACACACAACCACACAGGCCCAGTCAACCTGCGAACCGGCGAGACACGTGGAGGCCAGAGGAGGGATACGACACTTGAGGGCAACAGTAACAGCACCCGCCTCTCTCTCTCTCCCCCTCTCTCAGCGTGTGCGTAGGCGGCCGCGTACGCACGCGCACACGGACATACGTATAGCTCGTCACGCCGTATGTGAAGTCATGCCGCACATCCCACGCAACCATTATCTCGTCGTCCACGACGCCATTCGCAAGCTTCTCGGCCCCGATGCGCAGCTGGCAGCGTTCGTGAAGGCACAGCATGCTTTCCAGTGCGACATGCTTGTGAACGACGCTCGCACGGATCCAGAGGAGCTCATGCGCGCAGGGGCGCGACACAGCGGTGGAGGCATCGGTGACGATGCAGCCGCCAAGGCTGGCGTCGGCGAGTTCGCGCGTAGGCTGCAGGGGGTGCTAGGCATTTGCGACGTGGTGCCCCACACCCGCCGTGTCGACGTCATCTTCCGTGATCGCAGCTTGATCCAGCTCGCCCTCGGCGCGGCGAAGAGGGACCTTCCCTATGCACTGGAGACCGGCGCGGACGTCAACCAAGAGCCGGACTGGCGCCTACGCAATCGACTTCGTATATCCCTCGGGTACGACGAAGAGCTCTTCCTAGCGCAATGCACCCGCAGCATGAACGTGGCGGCGCGCATCTTGGAGAAGCGTGCCTTCGACTCTGCTCGTTACTCGGCCTTGATGAGTACTAACGCGGCGATGGCGGCGATGTACGAGGCAAGCGGCCAGCGGTGGCAGGCGGTGCTGCCTCCGGTGACCTACTGGCAGGCGCACTGCTACTCGCTGATGAAGGCGTACCCATGTCGTCACTATCAGCAGATCGTCGCAACTGTCGAGCACAACTACGCTGCGTACTATGGCGAGTTCCCAATGACGAACCCGTACTGCGACGGCGAGGACCTCAACACGATTCAGGTGGTGAAGTGGTTGTGCGAGGCATTCAACGCGGGGGCGGCGGTGTCGCAGGTCACATCGGCTGCATCATCACCGGCTACTTCCAACGAGTGGCAGACCGTGGACTGTTCCATGCCTGCAGCGATGGAGGACGGCGATGCAGAGAAGGGTGCTGCGGTCATGGACAACATGACTGATGGCAGGTCGAGCCAGGAGGGGCGACACTGATGCACTCGATGGGGGATGCGTCGGATGGCACGGGGCAACGGCAGCGTCCTACTTGTCGGTGTGTACGTGTGCGCCTCTTTCTATCTCTGTGCGGGACACACAGTGCAGTACAGAGGGCAGGAGGCGGCGGAGCTTCTTCACACACACACACACACAACCTCGAGCCACTATCCCTTCGTTGTATGCTTGGCAGATGAGCAGCCTCTTGTGCCTCCACCTCTCCCGCCCTGATGGCCCGTTGCACTGGAAGGGTCAGGAGGGGACGCGGAGGCGAGACGGAGACCACCTCACAAGCGAACAGGAACACCAAAAAGAGTAATGGGGCACGTTGGAGAGCACCAGCCGCAGCACAGCGGCAACACCGCACCGCACAACGGCGGTGGCGGCCACAACGCGAGCAAGAGAGAGGGAGGGGAAGAGGAGGCGAAGAGCCAAACAGTGCGCAGGTGACAGGGCGGCTCACCGCACATGAGTTCCTTCTCCGACCCCCTCTCCCTCCCTCCCTCTCCTCTCGACGCCGTTCACCGTTGCTCGTTGCATGCATGTGTATGCTGTCCTGCTCGCCTCTCTTCTCTCCGCGCATACGGTTTTCAATGGCCACCCTCTCACTTCCATGGTGTTCTCCTTTTCGTTCTTAGGCGGCGTGCGGTGTCTCTCCGTCGTCGACGCCCTCCTGTAGTGAATCTTCACGTAAGCCTGCTGCACCATCGCTCCACTGGCGAGCGACAAACACGCACCGACATCCTCACGCGCGAACACACGCACATACACACATAAGCAGTAAGTATATTGTCTAGCAGGGGGGCGACATGGCAGCCGACAAGGACACACCCGACTCACCACGGCGTTCGTGGGCAACGGCGGCAGAGGGCACCAATGGAGTTGCGACGGAGCAGCAGCCACAGCCCTATTCATCCAGTTCTTCCGCCGCCGCCGCCGCCGCCGCCGCCACGTCCATGTCTGTTGCAGAGACGACTGCGACCGACGCGACGACAGCGGCGGCCTCGCGCAAGGCACCGACTCCGCACGACAAGGCGGTCGTGGTGGATGAAGGTAGCACTGCGACCGCTGCTGCCGCATCTTCCTCCTCTTCCACTGCGTCGTCGTCGGCGAGCGTCGATGAGCAGCGCCGCCGCCGCCTGGCCCTGTACGGCAGCCGCGCTATGGCTGCAGGTGGCAGGAAAGGCTCTGCCCTGGCGGCGGACCCGCATCACCCGTCCACCCCGCATGGAAGCGCGCACGGCCGCCACGCCCTCACCGCCTTCGGCGCTCGCCGCGGCGGCGAGCTCGCCTTCTACATCCAGCAAGGCGGCGATCTCACCTCTCAAGGTCGGTATCTAGTCATCGGCGACGGCTTGATGGCGCCGTTCATGGCGCTCTGCCTGCGCGTGCATGGGCTCGAATGCGATCTCGCCCACCATCCGTCGCAGAACGACCTCGACCGCGGCACAATTGTGCTGACGCCGTCCGTCACGCAGCTTATGGGCGACGTGCTCAACGTCTCCGTGCCGTCTGGCAGCGTCGTTGGGCGGGTGCTCACGTTCGACCACGTCGGCAACGACATGTGCGACATCGACCTCAACGAGTTTCGCGAGAAGGGCGAGAGCCCGACGTTCTTCTGCTGTGACCGGCTGAAGGTGGAATCAGCGTTGATGTCGCTGTGCCGAATCGGCGCGCACAGCTGCATGGTGCTGCCGAAGCCTCAGATTGACAAGGGCGGCCTCGAGCCCCTCGAGAGCGGTGGGGTGCGGGTGCGCTTTACGAGCGGTCTGCAGCAGGATTACCTCGGCGTCATCTGCACGGCACGCAACCAGGAGCTGGCACCGGAGCTGACGATCACAAACGAAGAGCTGCAAGCGCGCGCGGAGAACGCGGAGAAGTACCGCGATACTTTCAGCAAGTCCGTGCGGTGGATGGAGCTGTGTGTGCCGCCGCTGCCGGAGCTTGGCAAGTTCGAGAAGCGCTTCACGCCCGGTTCGCAGGAGATTGTCGAGATTCTAACGCCGCGCGACGCCAAGATGACGGTGCGGCCGACGATGATGGCCACAAAGCTGTTCTACAACGTCACACTCACCATCCCTGACGGCACGGCGGACCCGCGGCTGAAGAGCACCAGCACGAAGCTGTTCTGGGACGATGTTGTCATGCACTGGACGTCGGGTGTGCCAGGGTACATATCGCACACGATGTTTCGGCCGATGTTCACACACCTGCAGCAGAACTTCACGAAGTCCAGCGCGCTTGTTTACCGCACGCCGCTCTTCTTGATGCCGCACTGGTCGGAGGGTGGCGGCCGCGTGATCAAGGTCGCCCATGCCGCGCACGGCTCGTGTTTCGACGCGGTGGACGTGTCCGACGCGCAGAGCTTCACCGACTGCTTCACCCTGGCGCGCACGATTGCCGGCGGTGAGGACGTGGCGGCGTTTCTGAAGGAGCGGCGGCTGCAGGTAATGGAGGAGATGGACCACCACTCCCGCCTTACTTATTACGGTCTCAAGGAGCGGGGGCAGATGGCGTACATGATGTCCCGTTTCAACATGAAGATCATGCGCAAGTACAAGAAGAGCTGGCGGTTCATCCTGCAGAACTACGTTACGCTGATGCCCAAGAGCATCCCGCGATGAACGCACGTGTGCGGTATGGCGCATCAGGTGCACCGTCGCCGTCGGCTCCTGCGTCCAACCCTTCTGCGCGACTCCTGTATGTGTGTGTGTGCGCTTGCACCGGGGTCTGCTGCTGCGCGGAGGCAGCGCCGTAACCTTCGCCGCCCACCACCGCCCCGCAGGCTTGGCATTTTGTTTGCGCGTCGCACCCGCCACTGCCCTCTCTCACATACACTGTGTGGGTGGGTGTGACGGAGAGCCGGGGAGGAGGGGAGGAGTGATGGCTATGTGCTCGAGTAGAGAAGATGTCAAGTACCAAAACGCACTCACGCAGAGAGAGAGGGAGCGAGAGGAGGGGGGGGGCGACAGGAAGGAGGCGACGACGCTTATTAACGGCAAAGACCTCTCACACTCTTCCAAGAACGAAGGGCGTAAGCCGTGAAGCGAAGGGGCCGCGATCGAGCCATCCATCGTGAACCACATCGCGCGATGACGTCAGGGATGGGAAATGGTGCGTGATGAAGCGCATATGGAGGTCGACGCCACTGCTCTCGCGTGCATGTTTGATTGCAAGTGGATGTATGGGTGGGTGTCTCTTTTTGCCGCTGGTCGTCAGAGACTCACCGAACTCGCCGCGTATGCGGCGTGTCTCTTGCCCTCCAAAATTGTGTTCTCTCCTGCCCGTGTCGACCCCAGGCACCGCCCTCTTTCCTCTTCCCTGGTCTCTACGCCAGCGTGGCGAGGACGGCCGTCAGGCTCGCGGTGCGTCGACCTTTCAAGAGGTAGTGAAGAGGTGGGGGTGAGGCGGTGGACCAAGATGCCTTGAGGATGCGGCGGCTCTGTCCTCCCTCCCCCCACACACAATACACATGTCCGTCTCCTCGCCATCCCTCACCACCCTCTCTTTCTCTCGCTCTCTCTCTACGTATGTGTGCCAACGCGCATCTCCATCTTGCATCGGCCACGGTGCTGCGGCTTGTTGTATGACTTTCGCTGCACGCGCACATCTGCGGTGGACGGATGGCGCTTCGCACCACTGCCCCACTGCGGGCCTTCGCTCCCACTTTCTCTTCGGCGAGAAGAGGAGCGGAGACTCGTGTGTGTGTTCGTCGACGCATCGTTCCGTCACACTCCCATCACCATTTTACAGCCACGTCACAACCTCCTCGCCGCGGGACGTGCAGCATGGCTGCTCAGACCTCCGCATTCGTGCTGCGGTGCACGCGGCCCCTGCTGGCGTACAATAAGTCTAGCGGCTACCGCTGGAGCCCCATCCCAAAGCCACCTCCCCCTCACTACGATCGCCTCTACGGTGTCCACTCGGTGCTGAACACGCTGCGTGTGGCGGCGCAGCGGCAGCAGCAACAGCAGAAGACCGATCCGCTCCAAGAAACGGCAGACACACCAGGCTCGGCCTCTGCAGCTACAGCTGCAGCTTCCACTGCTCTCCATGACGCTCATCAGTCGTCAACGGCCGCAATGCCTGTGTCGCTGCTTCACCCGCATCGCGCGCATCTCGCGTGCCTGTACGTTCGCGATTTCAGCCTCGAGGAGGGTGGAGAGGGCGTAGAGGAGCTGGGCGGCTCCAACGCCGACGATGCCGTTGCCTATGATGCGGTGAACAGCACCGATCCTGGGTCCCGACCGGACAAGCACAGCCACTGCCCAGGGCGAGGGCGGCACATTCGCAGGAAGAAGGTGATTCCTTCTCGCTACACGGCGGTGCGCTGCATCACTGCCCTGGCCAAATCGTTGAATGTCCCTGTGCGGTTCGTGCCACGCGCGGAGCTGGTGCAGCTCTGCGGGGAGCGACGGAACCAGAACATCGTTCTCGAGGCGTCGTCGTATAAGCCGCAGCGGATACGACACCTCGGCGAGATATGGGGAGCGGAGGGCGCGGCGGCAAAGACCACAGCTGCCGCCTCCGCTGGCCTCGTCACGGTGCTCTTCCTCGAGCGCATCGTCGACCCCGCCAACATCGGGGGCATCCTTCGCACCGCGTTTTTCTTCGGGGTCGATCATGTGATTCTGAGCCGCCAGTGCGCGAGCTGCACGGCAGCCGTCTCGCGCACAAGCACGGGCTTTCTGGAGCACCTGCGCGTGTATCAGGCCTCCACATCCTCCGCCGCCTTCCTGCGGGCCTCGCGGCAGGTCTGGGCATCGGCGGTGCCGTCGTTGTCGTCGTCCATCACCGGTGCCAGCGGGCTGGAAGTGATTGCGAGTATGGTGGTGTCGCGCACGAGGGCGCAGCGACGTGACCGGAACGAGAGCGCTCCGGCGTTGCAGTTTCCCGCTTCCGACGAGTCGGCGCCGTCCGAGGTGAGCGTCGAGAGCGGCAGCGACCACGTGCGCTTGTTTGCCCAGCAGCCGAATTCGTGTCTCCCTGCTGTGCGCGTGCTGCTGCTCGGTAACGAGGACGCCGGCTTGCCGCCAGATCTCCTGCAGTGGTGCACACATGTGGCGCACATCCGCTCTCCACGGCAGGCGCGTCTGCGCCACACGCGCACCAACATGCAAGGAGCGTCGCACGAGGAAGAACCAGAGACGTGCGCTGTCGACGCCGCGGTGGGCGGGACGGACGTGCAGCTCTCCTCCAACCCCCTTGACAGCACCGCCGTCGCATCCGCGGCTTCAGCGGAGGCGTTCGATAAGCACCAGCACAACCTGCGCCGCCTGGCACGTCTCCGCGACAAAGAGGTGTCGCTGAACGTCAACACCGCCGCGGCAGCGCTGCTGGCCGCCTTGGGCGGGGTGGAGGGGCGGCTGGGAAACGGCGGCGGTCAGCTGGGGTTGGTCGATGTGCAGCCGCTGTGTTCGCCCTGAACCCCATCCCTCACCCCCGCCTCTTTGGCTCGCCTATCCCTCCTCACCGGCCTTCACAGTAACGCCCCGTGTAACTCCGCTCTAAGAGGTACGCATGAGCACAAGCCTCAATGCGAAAAGTTAATAGCATCCGCAGAGGTGGATGAGGCCCCCCTCCTCCCCCACAGACCCACACGAACAGACACATACGACCATGGACTCGATGAGTAGCGGTGCTCATGAGGGAGGGGGAACAGGGGGCCTCTTGCGCCTCCTTCACCGTTGGAGAGGACTGGACCTTGCCCGCGGTGCGTCCAGCTTTTCTCTTGTGAAGCGCTGCTCCCTCGTGCTCCCTGGCCAGCGCGCAAGTACGTTCTTGATGGTTACCACGACCAAGACACATGATGCGCGTCGCCCACCCCATATCAAGAGGCGTCTCTCTCTCGGTGCGTGCTTTTCAGTGCTCCGCTGCTCAACTCCGTCTCTCTCGCTCTCTGTCTTTCGTGCCGTCTCTCGCGGCTTGTAGGAGTGGGTGTGTCTCGGTTCACTGTACGCGCTTCATTACGCAGTATTCACACACACGGACGTACGTACGTGGGCGCGTGTGTGTGTGTGTGGGTCTGCGAGCTGTGCCGATCGGGGGAGGACTGCCTCCGCCTTCCACCACCGCCAACCACCTTTGCTCCTCAGCTCGTCTGGCGCACGGCTGTCTCCATGTTTCTTCTCCCGCCACGCGCATCACCGTCACCGTCTTCTCAGTCATGCAGACAACGAACTCACTTCTCGTCTCGAGAGCCGTGGCGCGCCTATGCGCCGTCCTCGGCGATGAGCTTTTCCCGGTCGTGATTTGGCTTTCCATGTTTGGCGCCACGCGTCTCGCACCCTCCCTGGTGCTGCACTTATCAATGTCTCTCCCGCAGGTGATGGACGTGCCGCGGCTGCTGCTGTGGCGACGAAGGCGCGGCGTCTACGACGGTGCCCCGAACAGCAGTTATTTGGGCTCAAGCATCAGCGCCGCTGCCGACGCCGCCGCCGCACATCTTGCGGAGCTGATCAAGAACACACCTCCGGGCTCCAGCAGCGACGGTATTCTCCTCGGCGGCAGCAGCAGCAGCAGCAGTGGAGCTTACGACGCAGCGCTCCGCGCGTCGTGGCAGCGTATTTACCATCAGTCGCTCGAGGTGCTTGTCTCCCTCGTCACGTACCCGACACGTTTGTGGACGTATTTTCTTTTCCAGCGCAGCCAGCGCGCGTCGCTCAGGGATGCAGCTGCCGCAGCGCGCGGTGGCGGGAACGGCCGAGCAGCGGTGGCGGAGCTTCTCGTGCGCCTTGTGACTAGCTTCACCTCCACGTGGATTCACGCGAGCGGCAGCATGCTCTTTGACACCATCGTCACTTACCTCAGCACTCGCATCGGCAGCTGGGGCAGCGGCAGCGTCGGTGGTGGCAACGCCATCGGAGGCAGTGGCAGACGCCACAGCGGCTGGCGTGACCTGCTCGTCGCGTCGTGCGTGTCAACCGGGCTCAACTTTGCACTGCAGACGTACTGGGTAGAGGCACTGACGAGCATGGGCGAGCTGCGGGCGCTGCCGCTGGCGACCACAGCTCGAGAGGCGCTGTCGCTGTCCTTCAGCGAGCGGATGCAGCTTGCGCTCTCAGCCCTCTCTCGGCTAGGCGGCAAGGAATTCCTGTACCGCTTGTGCCGCGTGGCGCTGCAGCCGCAGCCGGACCAGCGGACTAGCCCCGCCGAGGGGGAGCAGGTATACGCGTCACCGCTGTCGCCCTCAAACACAGCAGCGCTGCAGCCACGCACTCGCGCAGCCGATTCTTCGTTGCTGTCCTCCCCAGCTTCTGCTACGCCGCGAGCGCAGTCCCAGCCGGCGCGTGCATATCTGTGTGGCGGCAACGCCTTCGTCTTCGCCCTCAGCGGCTTTCGCTTTTCCTACTACGGCGACCCGCAGCAGTTCACGACGGCTGCGTCCAACTGCATTACGGACGCCTTGGACCTCGTGCTGCGGCAGGCGCGCCAGCGGGCCGCGGCGCAGAACGGCCGTGTGACAGAGGCGCTGCTGGAGGGGCAGGTGTGGCGACCACCCGTGTCGTCGTCGTCCTCATACAGCCACGACGTCGTTCTCGCTCCCGCCGCCTCCCTGCAGCTCCTCCCTGTGTATATAGCGAACTTTGCCGTTGGCGCCGGTGTCGGCCTTGTGTGGCGAAGGCGCCACCTCCTCGCCGCAGCCCGCCGTGTGCCGCTGCTGAGAAGAGTTGTGAAGCTGCTATTCCCGCTGCCGCCGCCGCCACTACGGCTGCCTGAGGCGTTGCAGGAGCTGAGCCCGGAGTGCCATGTGCTGCTGGTGCACCCGGATGGCCGGGTCGAGGTTTCCGGGAACGCGCCGCTGCCGGAGTCTATTTCGAAGGCTGATGCGCCGGCAGCGACGACGACGATGATGCCAGACACGCCCTCTGCGGATGCCTCTCCCTCGCCACGAATAACACGCATTGTGGTCGCGCAGGACTTGTTCTGCCCTATCAAGCGCACACTGATGTGTGACCCGGTGCAGACCGCTGACGGTTTCACGTACGACCGTGACAGCATCGAGGAGTGGCTGCTGGCGCATGACACGGCGCCGCTCACGAACTTGCATCTCGATAACACGACGCTGCGTGTGAACTGGAGAGCGCGGCAGCTAATCAGCGGACTTGTCCTGCAGTACACCGCTGCAGCAGGAATCACAAGCATCTGAGGAGGCCAGTGAGCGCCAAAGGGCGGACTTGATGGACGGGGGAGAGGGAGGAGGGTGAGGGTTTCGGAGGACGCAGGAGAGAGAATTTCGGCGAATGTGCGTGTATGTGTGCGCCCCCTCCTCCTCCCTGCGTACGGGTCTGCGCCGGCTGCTCCATATTATGTGCTTTATCACCGGTCACCGTCTTGACGAATCGCCGATCGCGGCGACGACGACGACGACGACACACGCACACAGGTGTTTTTTTCTGTTGACACGCTTGCTTGATTCTCTGTCTCCGTCTCTGTCTCTATGTGTGTGTATACGGCACCCTCTTTTTCTCCGCTTGCTCTGTGTCTGCCTCTCTACTATCAACCAATCTGCCCCTCCCCCTTCCACATGTCTGCGTATTTCTCTCACGTCCGCACCACCCCCACCTCTCCTCTCCATGCACTCACCCTCGTTCCGTCTCCTCGATCGGCGAGGGGCCTTATCCCCGCCTTCATCATGCGTGCACAGACACGTACAACACACCGACGGCAGAGCTCCGCATATGAGCTTACGCATGCGTGAGAGAGAGCAGGCGCGTGTCTGTGCGGGGGTCGGCCTGCCTTTGATGGCGTCTGGTCGCCGCTGCTGAGGAGACTGTTTCTGCTCCTCCTCCATCTTCGTGCACAGCCGTGCCGTCGCGGGTGCGTCAACACGTGGCTGGTCGCCCTTTACTTTAATGCTTCGCCTTCTCGCCCTCGATGACGTGGGAGGTTACACCAACCCCCCTCCCCCTCCCACAACACACACACATGCCTCTCAGTGCGTGCTGTCTCAGGCTCCAGTACAACCCCACTCTCTCTGCCTGAGGAGAAGCCAAAGCAGCCCCCCTCCCCTCCCCTCCTATGCCTGCCGAATGCCGAACTCGCCTCTGGTGTGTGACAGGGTCAGGTGTCTGTGACGTAGGCGGAGGTCCGCGCGATGCATCGCTGCTGATGTCGGCGGTGAGGGCCTGGATGGCGTTGCGTCGGGGCGACCTGCGACCGTGCACACGCCTGCACACCGTCTATGTGATGGGCGAAGTGCCAGCGTGGCTCGAACGCACCCCGCACGGCCCTCACACTGACCACTGGTGGGGGGCAGCCTGAGCGCCACGCCGAGGGGGATGCACCAGGGGTGGCGACCGGCACAATGGGGGAGCGGCTGTGAGGCGACCTGCTCAGCGGGCATGTGGGCTGGGCTCGAGGCAGAGGCGGTGCTGAGACGACTGGGTCGGCGCATTGCTGCCATGCGCGCGTGCGCCCAGGGCTGCTTGGCACCAGGCGGATGGGGCACCTGTGGCAGGGGTCTGTGGTGGTGCGCGGTGGGCGGAGCGGCATGGCGTGACGTTCGAGCTCGCGTTGCATGGCGGAGAGTGAGCATGCTGAAGGAATGTCTTCTTGCTACCCCCGCTGCAGTGCCGGCTGGGGGCGGGGCGGAGAGGAAGGGGTGATGTTAAGAGCGAGAGGACAGACACGACATCACCATTTTCACGACGAAGAAACCAAAGAAATGCGTCGGCTGCTCATCCCTTTACTCCGCCGTGGGTGGCTCTCTAACAGGAGGGTGGAGAGTCGGTGAAGCTGTAACCCGTCTTGCCTTGCCCGCAGTTGTTGTAGACACGCGCGTGCGTGCTGGTCTGCACATCACCATCAACTCCATGTAGCCACGCATGCGCGCACACACACACACACACACACACACATGCAGATGCATGAACACGCTCACACATACGTTCGGTGCCAATCACATTGATGAGGTGCGCTGTGGGACTGCACGCAGACGTCGCGCATGGGCTTTTATCATATTTCTCTCCATATCTTCTCAAGTGACCTCGCTCTGTGCATACACCTCGACGCAGTCTCACCGCTGCCGCTACGTCACCACTGCCACGACCACCGCCACCACCAACCAGCCCTTACACAGCACTGCCACACCGTGTTTCAGTTGAGGAGCGTCGCCACACACTCACACGCCCACGCATATTCCCCATCCACGAACGCGTGCGTGCCTTTCTGCGTTGCTGCGTGTGTGTTTATGCATAAGCCTGCTTTCGAGCTGAGCCGTCACGGCGAGTGCGGTGCGTTCCGCTTTCTCTGCTCCTTCCCCCCCTTCGCCTTCCTTCCCTCCTTCCGTTGGCCTGCTGTCGACTTCATCGTCTCCGTGACTCGCTCGCTCGCGCCTTTTTTTCCCTTTTTTCGTTCAAACCTGTATGTATATATCCACACTGCGTGCACGTCTTGTTCGTGCGCGTGTGCTTCGTCTCTTCATGGTTTGAGAGTGCTTAGGCGGTGGCGACTTCGTTGAGCGCCCCGCCCTGCGCCTCTCCCCTCCTCTGTTTTCTCTTCCCGGGCGGCGTAGCGGAAACACATACACATTCCTTCTTTCTCTTCGCCTCCCGTTTTGTGTCTTGTAGACTCTCTTCCTTTATACTTCATCTTTCTCTGCGTGTGTGTGGCGTGTGTGGCTTGTGCGTGGCGATCGGCGTCGCTGTCTTTTGCACCTTTGGTCATCTCCTTGTGCTGCCGTCCAGCACGCACAAGACGTGCATCGGCGCGCTCGAAGAAGACCCGAGACAAAAGCTGAGCGGGGAACCTCGACGCGCCGTTGTGCACACACATATATAAATATATATATATATATTGGCTCATTCATGATTTTGCCTATGGTGCTCTCCTCCGTCTCTGCCGGTGCACCTGTTTCTCCCTCCAAGCATCCCCGCTGCAGGCACCCAACAGACACCAAACACGTACACACACACACACACACACACACGACACGCGTGCAGCTCAAGCTGTGAAGGAAGGATGTCGTCATTGCCGCCGTCGCAGCCGCGGTGCGAAGCGCCCACTGTCGGAGCAACACATGCACTGCGGCCGCTTCATTCTCTTCCTCCGCCGCTCACTTCAGCGCCTGCTGGCTCGACTGCTGCGTTGTATGAAGGTGTGCGCCTTACCCCCAGTGCTCTGAAGTCCATCATCGGGTACTTGCCATGCAACGCCACCGCTACTATCGGCAACACAGCCAACATCCACAGAAATGGCGGTGCTGTAATCAGTGCCAGTCGTGCTGCAGACGGCCGACCAGCATGCTCGCCGCTCATCATGGCCGACGCGCTCTTTGCAGCGGCGGCGCAGGCGCCGTCTACATCCGCAGCGACCGCTGCCTCCGCTGGCGCACCGTTGACGCCGCCGGTGCCGGTGACTGTGACGCGACCGCTGGCATTCGTGGCGGCGTCTCCGCAGTCGCGGCGCGGGCTGGAGATGCACCTCACCGGTGGCTGCGCGCTGCCGCCACTTGGCTCGCTGGTTCTGCAGGTTCAGCCACATAGACCGTCGCCGGTCGCCGCGATGCGTCCGTTGCGAGTGGGTGCGCGGCACGCGTCTCGACGCCGCGTGGCCTCCCCGGCGCAAGTCGGGGGTGCCCATCACCATGATGAGAGGGCGTCAGCCGCGTCACTCCCGGCACTTATTGTATCGTCTACGAACGTGGCCATCCCGGCGCTGCCGTTCCAGCCAGTGCGCTCGCTCTCGAGCTCGCCAGTCACGCGGCCGCAGACGGCAGCGATGCCGTCGACGTTATCAACTCCGTTACCACCAGCGATGGCAGCGGCCCTCGGCGACGATGATGTCCGCACATCGGGTAGCTTTTCGCCAGCACCCCAACCGCCGCCGCCGCTACCCTCGCAGTCCGCTGTTCGTCAGAGTCGCCGACTTCCAGTGGTTGCCGCAACGCCGCCCGCTGACTGGTCTCCATTTTCCTCGGCACTGGTGGCGCGGACACGCACCAGCCCTGTTTCGGCTTCGCGCCGCTCGCTGAAAACTGCGTCACCGACCTCGACAGCGCAGGAGGCCTTCGGTGCGGTGGCGGTGGGGGCCGATAGCAAAGCCGCCTTCGCGTTAGGTGCCAGCGAAGCCCCCACAACGCGCGCCTGTGTTTCCACCGGCGCGTCGCCGTCGCTGCGGCCTGCGCGTGCAACACCGCCTGCCACTTCTCCTCCGCCGGCGCCGCCTCCGTCGTCTACGTCCGCCGCTCTGCAGACGCTCTGCCACGCGCTGTGGTGGGTGCGCCGTGGTCCGTTGCCAGTGTCGCTGAGTCTCTGGCGGTACAGGCAAGCGGACATATCGGTTGTGTGGGCGATGCTGTCGGAGTCACCTCCGCCACACCCGCAGGAGGCGGCGGGGCTGGCGATGAGGGGGGAGGGCACGGAGAAACCACGACCTCTTCCTTCATCACCAATGCACGAGCACCGCGGTCAGGCGGCACACACGCTTGATAAGCCTCGGGAGAACTGTCATCCTACTCCAGCGAGAGAGGGCGATGACGTGCGTGGCTTTAGGGCCCCTGCCAATGACCCGGCCCATGGTCTCGTGGCTGATGTGAGTGGCGGGGCAGTGGTGGTTGCCAACGCCGAAGGGGTGACCGACACAACACAGTCGTCTGGCATCACGGAAGTCATTACGACCACCGCCGCCTGCAGTGGGCACTTGTGCCCCGCGTGCCATTCTCTGAACTTCGATCCTGCATCGACACAGCCGATATGGCCACCAAGGGCACCAGAAGGAGAGGGAGCAGCTGCCAACGCCGACAAAAACAACGGCACACTTGAGCATCGACTGGGCAGCCCTGCCGACACCGTGCCAACGTCGTCTTTTGCACCGGCGGCACCAGCGAATCCCATGCTCCGCTCCCCTGTGATGCAGCTGCATGTCCACGGCAAAGCGGCCGATGCCGCGCTGACGGAGCTGCTGCCGGCCCATCCGGAGGTGCGTTCGCTGCGTCTCACGCATGGCACCCTGTCTGACGCGCAGCTGCGGCACCTCGCCCGCGTCTGCCCCGACGTGACGCATCTTTCGCTGGCCATGAACAGTCGAATCCAGACAACCGCCTTTCTTTGCCCGCCACTGTCGGATACTTCATCCGTATCGCCCTCGGCCACCACGGTCACCACGACGGCGACCTCGCGGACGGAGGCCGTCGGCTCGCCCAAGCAGGACTTTCCGCACCAACTCACTCGCCTGCATCCGGGAGGGGTATACCACACTGCCGCCACCACCTCCCAGACGGCACCGCCGGTCTTGTCACCACTCTCCTCTCGGCCTCCCTTTGCGACGCGTGGCGCGAGCGACACGGCGGACGCGCTTGGCACTCGCAGCGAGGGCAGCCGTGGGACAGACGCCTCCCCGCCGCAGTCACCGTCGTATTTGCCACACAGCCTGTGCTCGCCGTACCAGAACAGCCAGCTCGATCTCTTCGCCCCGGACGAGGAAGGGGAGCTGGAGATGCGGATATCGCTTTGGCAGGCGGCGCAGACAGATGCGGAGGAACGGCGCCAGCCCGTCTTCATTCTACGCCCGCAGGACGTCGTACTGGGCAGATATGGCGGAGCAGCAGGCAAGGATGGCAGCCGTACTGGTGCCTCGACGACTGGTGGTAGCAGGGACGCTGCTGCTGGCACTACCGCTGCGGCATTCTCGCGCACGCTGCAGGACAGCGCCATCGAGCAGTGGACGGCGTCGCACCGGCGGCCCTCACCGCACACTAAGACCGCTGCCATCGGAGGCACGCCGACAAACGCAGAATCAGCTCACGATTCTCGGAGGGTTGCACCAGGAGCGCCACTCCTGATGGCCAGCACTGCGGCCTCCCTCGCGGATTTGTCTGGCACGATACTCAGCCCGCTTCACCTGTCTTCGGCTGCACATACACCGACGTTAGCTTCAGCTGCAGTTTGGGCTCACACAGACCCTCGACACGGCCTGCGGCTGCGGTCGAGCAACGCGTCGTATCCGGAGCTGGTGGTGTCGCTGCGGCAGCCCTCCGCGCCGACGTCGACCTCCGTCACTGCGGCAGCCTCGCCGTTAGCCCTGTCTCTGCCCACGCCCCCCACTGCTACGGATGCGGCTGCTGCGGCTGCTGACGAGGCAGGGCGCAGTGCAACTTCAGACGCAAAGCGAGCCGACGGGCGTGCGTTTGCCGTGCCAGGCCCGCCCGCACCTGCAGCGCCTGTGCATCCCAGCTCACCATCCAGTGGCAGCGCCATGGAACCCGCTGCGCCGTCTGCTTCCCCACGCCATCGCTCTCGCGAGCGCCGCCATCATTGTGAGGGCTACGGCGGCTCTTTGTTGCGGCCGCGCCCCACATACTGGGCCGACACCTTGGTTGACCTCGACCTCTCCTACACGCAGGTGTCTGACGAGGACGCCACCCGTGATCTGCCACAGCTGCGCTGCTTGCATCGCCTCTCTCTGGAGGGATGTATGCGCCTTTCGCAGGTCACATGGGCGCCGCTGCTGCTCCATCTGCGCGAGCTGAACTTGTCGCTGTCCTCCCTGCAAGGGCACGCGCTGCACCCGCTGGGGCGCTGCCCACGGCTGGTGTGGCTGAAGCTAGAGGGGTGCTCGTCATTCACCGCCGTTCACCAGCTGTGGAACAGGGAGGCAGACACGGTCGATGCGGGAGCGGGGGGCGATGGCAGCGGCTCGACAGCCGCAGTCGCACGCATTGTCGCTCCCGCCACGCCTGTGGTTCGTCACACCACCATCGGCGGTATCCCAGCCATCACGGTGCTGCCCCCGCCTGCAGGGCTGATTACGACTTCCACAGCAACAGCCACACCAACGGCGGCACCAGCTCTGGCAACCTCTCCCTCTACCGGTGCACGTGCGGCGACAGCAGCCAGGGGTGTGGCGGCGGCGGATGCTCATGGCGAGGGCAGCGCTGCCGCCACTGTCGACGAAGCGGTGGCAACAGGAAGTGCCGAGCCCGTTCCTCTGCTGAGTACGCTCTGCGTCCTCATCGCCGCCAGCACAGGTCTGACCGATGCCGGGCTTCGCTCCCTCAACAAGTTCGTCGGGCTCGACTGCTTGGTGCTGGACCGGTGCCCTGGGGTAACAGACGTTAGCGTCGCTGCAACGCTGCCGTCTCTGCACACCCTGGACGCCAGTCGCACCCGCGTGACGTCGGAGGGGGTAGCGGGCTTGCGCCTCTCTCGCACACTGAAGCAGCTGCGGCTGCAGGAGTGCCCGGCGTTGTCTCGCCTACCGGTACTCTTGGTCGAGCCTGGCAACCGTGAGGCTACCACGGCTGGTGGTGCTGGAGACGAGGCATCGGGGCTACGTCGACCGGCGGCGAAAACGGCCGGCATCTCGCGTCGTCCGTTCCACAAGTACCCGCCCTTGACGGTGCTGGACCTTTCCTACACAAGGCAGCTCACCGCCGACGGGTTGGCAGGGCTTGTGGGCGACGAGGCAACCGTGACAGCGCAGGCTGCTGCTGCCGTGGTAGAGCACCTTGGAGGGCGAGAGGTGGACGGCGACGACATGGGCCTCGCCCTGGCTGTAGACGAGTCGCTGTCGCCGGCATCGGTCTTTCCGCACGTACGCCACGTGCTGCTGCGTTCGTGCGACGCCGTGACGCAGCTTCGTCCACTGCGCGGCTTCACGAACGTCGTAGAGCTTGATCTCTACCACACCAGCGTCACGGAAGCCGCTCTGACGGCTGCGCTGGCGTCTTGGACGTGTCTGGAGGTGCTCAACATTGCAAGTACGCGAGTGCGTTCGTTGGCGGCGTGGTGTCCGTACGAGCCAAGCGAGACGGTGGCGACTGTTGCAGCGACTACCGGACGGAGTGGGGATGGGGATGCAGTGGAAGGCGACGGCGACCTGCATGCGCAGTTGCCACCGCTGCCGTGGCACGGTCGACTTCCCGCCTTCGCAGCCACCCTGCGCGTACTCGTTCTTTCGAATACCGACGTCACGGCCTCCGGGCTTGCGGCGTTGACGTTCTTCCCTCAGCTGGAGGTTCTGCAGCTATCGAGCTGTCCGCGACTCTTGTCCTTGCGGTTCCTGGCGCTGGCTGCTGGCGGTGCAGCGCGGCGCCCAGCCCTAGGTGAGCTTACCGTCACTGAAGCAGCGTACCTCACGAACGCCGAAGCTTTCCCGTACATCGCGCGCTGCCCTGGTCTCCGCCTTCTCTCGCTAGTGGGGTGCGTGCAGTTGGGCAGTGGTGGTAATGCACTGCCGGCGCGAGGGACGCAGCATGAGCATCTGTCGTCCTCAACTGACGACGACGTCGGCGTGCTTGGCCGTCTGCGGGGGCTGGCAGAGCTGAACCTGTCCAATACTGGCGTCGACCTTCTCGACCTGAAGAAGATGCTGTGTGCGCCGACGTCTCTGGGTTTGCTGACAGCGACCGCAGCGCAGCACGAGCATCTCTATCAGCGCGTGCCCTTGTCGCTGCAGCGCCTATGGCTGCGCGGGTGCCGCCACCTGGACGAGGGCGCGCTCATGTCCACGGCGGCCGCAGCCCTTGAGCACAGCGAACTCCCATGCGACGGATCCGGCAGCGGCGGCGGGCGTCCCATGACGTGTCGGCTGCTGCCCCTGCTACGAGAGGTGTACCTCAGCCATGGCAAATACGGCGCTGCAGTGCTTTCTGGTCTGTTCAGCTGATCGACTTGCGTGCCGCCGTCCGTGCCGCTCCTCCCCCCCCACACCACACACATGTGCGTAGCTCTTCTCCCTTGAAAGGTACAGGCCTGCAAAACGTCGGAAAGAAGACAGAGCGGGGTGTATGCCCCCCCCTTCTCACCATGACCTCTTCCCCTCAACGCGCGCGCAGGCGTCGACCGCGCGGTGTCGGACATGTTTCCATGTATTTGCCTTTGCATTATGAGTACGGAAGCGTACGTGATCACGTGCACGCATATGCATGCCCGCCCCCTTCTTCGGAGGCACTGACACCACTTCTCCGTCGCCCTTTTCCATCTCCCCCTTCTCACGCTGGCATGGGGAAGCAAGTGCTCGCGTCAGCACGGGGTATATACGCATTACGCACGCATCAGCTGCGGCCAGGAATAGGAACCACAGCCCCGCCTCGCCTTCCCAGCGAACACCGCTTTCGTTTCTTTCCTTCCCTCTTCTCTGCCACCATTCTGCAGCGCGGACGTCAACGACCGCCGGACGGCATCGTCTGCCCGCCCCATATCTGCCTCGTCTCTGCCACGGCACTGTCGCTGTGCGTCTGGGTGCGAGGGCACTCCTCCAGTAAACCACCGACCTTCTTCGCGAGCTCTCACTCCTACTTCTCGTCCCTTCCTCCTCTCTACGCAATCATCTGCGCTGGCACAGGAGCGATGAGCAGTCACGCGTTCTCGTCTGGGTCGGCGCCGAACGTGAGCTCGGCCACCACGGGCACTGTGGCGCAGCAGGCCGACACCCTCACCCGCAACTTGATCTTGGGTATTCCGAAAGAGGGGCTCTCGCCGAACAGCCCTGAGGCGGCGGACCTGCAGGCCGCTGAGGCCTTCGTCAGCGACATTCAGCAGGAGATCCTCGCCTACGACATTGCCAACGCGAAGGCCATCGAGTCGTACGCGGTGCGTTGGCGGAGCGCTGTGCCCTTCTTTGGTCGCCACGCTAAGCGCGCACTGGAGGCCGAGTCGACTGCTGCTGCCGTGGCAGCAGCAGGGGAGACCCACAAGAGCACAGAGGCTGCTGCTGTGGTGGACGGCAACGCGAACTCTTCGGAAGGGCACGGGCTGCGCCTCTCCCCCGAGGAGGCCGCCGCTGCACTTCAGTCAGGCGGCGCCTACCTGCACCGGCAGGCGTCGCAAACGCCACGTGGCTTCAAGGTGGAGCGGACATCAGCGATAGACCCGGCGCAGCTGTCGCAGCTTACTGGCGGTGCGAGGTGCGCATCTGGGTCGAAGGCTGTACCTGTGCCGAAGGTGAACACGTGGCTCTTCCGCCGGCAGCATCCGAGCTGGGTGCCGCTGATGCAGCGCTGGTGGGTGCCGTGGCTCTGCTGCGGCAGCATCGTGCTGATTTGGACCCCCGACGTGTGGAAGCTGCGCACGCTGTACTTCTGCGATCACCAGTATGCGCTCCTCCGGCAGTCTATCCACAAGGCGTATTGGTGGGCGACGATGGCACCGGAGGACTACGCGGCACACATGGCCGCCATCGCGGCGGAGCGACCGTCGAGGGTGAGGGGCACTAGTTGCCCATTCGAGTAGGTATTGCTTGCATGCGAAGGGTGAGATCGCTAGCGACCACAAGCGCTGCGCGTACAGCCAAAATGGAGGGCGGCTGCTGATGGCTGCTCTCCTCTTAAGGAGGTCTTCTCTGTAAGGTCTGTGTGTGTGAGAGAGTGTCACGGCCAGGGAGGCGCTTCGCGGATGTGTTGATGCCGCTGATGAGGGTGGAGGAGGAGGACACCCATCGGCATCGGTGCCTGAGTGTCTGTGTGTCTGCCACCATTACTATTTCACATGTCTCTCGTTGCTCTCATGTGCGTGTGCAGCTGACGTGGGGGCTGCAGGCTGCGCTTTCTCGCCTGCTCGACACACGTGCACACGCACACATGCCTCTCAGTGCGTGTCGTCTCAGGCTCCAGTACAACCCCACTCTCTCTGCCTGGGGAGAAGCCAAAGCAGCCCCCCTCCCCTCCCCTCCTATGCCTGCCGAATGCCGAACTCGCCTCTGGTGTGTGACAGGGTCAGGTGTCTGTGACGTAGGCGGAGGTCCGCGCGATGCATCGCTGCTGATGTCGGCGGTGAGGGCCTGGATGGCGTTGCGTCGGGGCGACCTGCGACCGTGCACACGCCTGCACACCGTCTATGTGATGGGCGAAGTGCCAGCGTGGCTCGAACGCACCCCGCACGGCCCTCACACTGACCACTGGTGGGGGGCAGCCTGAGCGCCACGCCGAGGGGGATGCACCAGGGGTGGCGACCGGCACAATGGGGGAGCGGCTGTGAGGCGACCTGCTCAGCGGGCATGTGGGCTGGGCTCGAGGCAGAGGCGGTGCTGAGACGACTGGGTCGGCGCATTGCTGCCGTGCGCGCGTGCGCCCAGGGCTGCTTGGCACCAGGCGGATGGGGCACCTGTGGCAGGGGTCTGTGGTGGTGTGTGGTGATTTAGGCATGCAAGTCACGCAAAAAAAAAGCTTGCATCACGTGCGGTGATCCTTCACTCGCGTGTATCTTCCTCTCTCTATCCTCCACCACCTCCGCCCTGCGGCTGCAGTCCTCTTCTTCAACGACACGCACGCTCTTCACCCCTCTGCCACACGAGCAGGCTGTCTGCTCTCCACGTGACACGCTTCGCGTCTCCACATGCATGCTATGGTGTGTAGCGCCAACCGTGGCACCGGCGCAACGCCGCACCGCCTGCGAGGGAAGAGAAGGAGGTGCTCCCGAGCGGGAGGCTGCCGCCTCTTCTTAGAGCACGCATGCCTCCCTCTCCCTTTCAAACCACGCCGCCGCCGTCGTTGTATGCTCTCCTCCTCACTTCACCCTCCCCCCTCCACTTGCAACACCTCGTGGGCGCACTCCCCAGCAGCAAATAAACGACACCGACAGACACTCTACACGCGGTGCTTCGGGCGCCGCTGGTCTCGTGCAGCGCCCGCCCCCCCCCTCCCCATCCGTCGAGGTATGCAGTCCACTGCAACAGCGGCAGAAGTAGCGATGGATCCTCTGTGTGCAGACGCCCACGATGCTGCCGCCGCTAGCGAAGTGGAGACAAGTGAGGCCGATGGCGCACCTGATACCACTGTTGCCGTACTCCCTGTGGAGCAGGCAGTGGATGCGTCGACCCCAGCGCAGGAAGGGCAGCAGGCAATCGCTGGCGAAGCGAGCGATGACTTCGGACATGGCCTGTGCGAGGTGCAGGTCAGGGCTCCGGAGTTTCTGCAAGCTCCTTCTGACCAGCCGGCATCGCCGCAGCTGAGCGCAACGACACACGGGGTCGCAACGACGCCGCGGAACTCCACGGCGTTTGTGCCGAATATGCCGGCGGCGTCGGCGGTGAATGAGGTTTATGTGCGCGCACCGCCTTACGCGTATGCGACGACGACGGCAATCAACGCACACAGTGCTGCTGCTCCGGAAGACGACGCCGGACCACTGGAATCGAGGATCTCTTCCGCGGAGACGAGGCTCGCCACGGCAGCAGCAGCCGATGGAAGTGACAGCCAGCAGCAGCAGGATCATGATCAGCAGGTGGACGGCACCGCATCCAGCCCGCGCGGAATACCAACGGCTGCTGCGGCGGTGGCCGACTCGCAGGCCTGGGTTATCAACTTCGCACCCAGTAAGCCGATCCCGACGCGCAAGATGACAAAGAAGGAGAGGGAAACAATCAAGCAGTTGCGACTGCGCAGTCAGACCATCGGCTCAGGTGCACCGACTGCCACCATGACCGCGCTGGCAGCCGGTGACGGCCTCGGCGCGGACAGCGAGGGAAACACTGTTGTCACGCTTGGCGTCGGCACGTCAGCCGCATCGCCGTCTTCGCCGCTGCAGGTGGTCCACCTCGAAACCCTGGCCATAGACCGCGAGGCGCTCATTCCAACGAACCTGCCAACGACGCGGGCCGACCTCGAGGCGCGGCTAGTACTGCGCCTTCCACGCTTACTGTGTGTAAGCAAGCAGTACCCACGCGGCTGCGGCATAGCCTCGCTGGCGTCCGTGTACAACTACCTTTACAGCTGGCTGGGCGAGAGCGCCGTCGGGGCCAACCGCGCACCGCACTCGCAGGAGGAGCTCATGTCGATCCTCGGCTTTGAGCCGCCCTTCGGCGACATTGCGTGGGGGCCGTTCACCGGCAACGCCACGCTGATCCGCTGGTTCCACGCGCTGAACCGGCACTTCGGCGTGCGCGGGCGTGCGTATATTCTATACAAGGCCCACGGTAGTGGCAATACAGCGCACCTCTACGCCAACAACACCGAGGCGCTGGCAGCCGTGAAGGCTGCGCTGCGCGACCCGCACTGCGCCCTCATATACCACTGCTACAACCACTACATGGTGCCAATCGGTTACCAGGACATTCCGCTTGCGCAGACGGACTTCCTCAAGCCGGACGTGCCCGAGTCGAACTGTGACACGACTATCTTCATTGGGGAGGTCAGCCGCGGTCGGCACGAGGCGATGTACGCGCGCAAGTGGTCGCAGATTGTGAAGGATATCGAGTGCAAGTCACCCTTCTTCTTCAACATTCGCCATCCTGAGCAGGGCGTGCAGCGGCGCGAGCCCAAGAAGAAGTCGTACAAGGAGGGGGTGAGCGAAGGTGCTGGCGCCGCTGCCCCGCATGCGACCACCGCCGCTACCACCGCGGCGGCGGTGGCAACGGAAGAGAAGAAGGAGGTGGAGGAGCCGCAGCCACCGCAGCCGGAGCCGGAGGGCCAAGGGCGGCAGAACAGGAGCCCGAGCGGGGTATACAGCGCCGCTGTGAGCATCCTAGCTGCATCGACGAACGCCCCTCCGGGCAGCGCCGCTACTGTGCCGCACGACATCAACGACAACGATGTCGACGCCGACGTCCTTGACAATGCAGCGCGCAGCACAAGCAGCGATACGGTCGAGATGATGCCCTCTGCCGCCGCCGCCACACCATCACTGCCGTCGGCGGCGTCGCCGTCACCTTTGCAGCAGCCGCTGTCGCACTCTTCTCCGGCCCCAGGGGTGTCAACCAGAGCCGTTCTCAGGCCTGACTTCGCTGAGCCGTCGGGGGACACAGCCGGCAGTTTGTCCGTCAAGACAGAGCTGCAGCCGCAGGTAGTGGTGGAGGAAGAGCTGGCGGCTGCGGAGTGTGGCATAAACTGTGAGGAGAGTGCTGGTGCGTCTCCCGCCGCTCGGTCGGCATCACTGTTGCTCAGCGACGCGCCCGGAGCTCCTCTTGCGGACAACGCCATGGCTTCGTTCACCGAAGCCATCGACTCAGTGCCCGAACCCTCACCTCCACCAGCGTCGTCCTCACCGAGGCAAAAGCCGACGCAGCTTGGCAATGCGTGTGCGCGTGCGGGCAAGGCAGCGGAGTCTCCCCACTCTTCGCAACCGGCGCGGTCGCCAGCCAAGTCGAAGAAGGGGCAGGGCAACTTGCACTGCATCATCTGCTTCCGCAATGACGAGGTGGAGCCGCACCTGGAGCGGTACGAGGACGCGCCGGTGCCACTTGCCGGAGCCGCCGAAGCACCGCCGTGGAGGTCGTTGTCCTTGCCATCCAGCGACAACAGCTCGAGTAGTAATGCGGACGACGCATGACCATGCCCGTCGATGCGTGCCACGTGCAGAGTTGCCACCAGCCGATGCGACGAGGACGTGCACGAATGGGTATGCCGTTGCGGGTGTGGGTGCATCTGCATGCATGCACGTGGTCTCCGCCTCTCCGAGGAGCTTGCTCGCTCGTTCCCACAGTCGCTCTGTGCGCGTGCGCCATCCACTGCTTTGAATACGTGTGCCTGTAGCCGCCGTATCGCTACGCTCTCCCTCCTTCTCCATAGACACCAGGCGAACAGGATGAAGCTCCCCGTGCCTCCCGCCATCACGATGGCGCCGATACCGGCTCATGCCGTCCTTAGTGATTCACCTATATATACGTATGTGTATGCGTGTGTGTGTGTGTGTGCCTCTCCTTCCACCGCACAACGCCCCCTCCCCTGTGTCGGGGTGGGCATATGATGGCTTCCTGCAAGACTTTCGACTTCTGTCTGCACTCCCTTCCTCTTCCCTTCCGTCGTATTGCAATCTCTCCGCGGCTTTTGAAACCCATCATCCACGCCCCTCACTGCCTGCGATGCACCGCAGTAGGACAGAGGGCATCTGTGTACCCTGCGATAGACGCGCACCACCACCGCCGCCACATCCACTTAACACTCCGTACGTTTCCCGCCGCCCCTCTACAACACACTCACACACTGTGTGTGTGTGCAACACCCTGGTAAGGTGGCCCACTACCGGCCTAGTCGCCTACACTAGCAAGACGTAGGCACGCCCAGTCGTGCGCCTCTCAGCCTCTCCCGCCTTTTCCTTTTGCTCTCCAGCCCTGCTCGTCCATACGACGAGGACGGTCCTCTGAAGCATAGACGTCTGCGTGGGAGACCCCGTCACACACGGCAGCGTTAACGAAGGGGGCTGCTGGCAATGGAGACTGGCCGTCGCCGCCAGGTGCGCAATGCGCGCCGGCTGCGGCGTCATCAGCGCAGTGGGGCCGATGGCAACGATGCCCAGGAGAGGTGCACCGGCTCGGCCGCTGACAGCGGCCGCTCTATTCCGCCACCACCCAGCTCTGCCCCAGGTGTGATGATGGGCGCTGGCGCAGCGGCATCTGGAGCTGTTGGTCACCGTACCTCGGTCGTCGCGAGCCGCGACGAGGCGCAGCGACTCTCCGAGCGTATGAAGCAACAACGACAAGTGAAGAGCCGCGCGGATCAGATACTGTCGCAGCGCGAAGCGCTCATCCGGGAGCGGTACGCGCCAAACGCGGTCGCCGCCACAGCTCAGTGGCAGTCGCAGCAGCAGCAGCAGCAGCAGCAGCAGCAGCAAGCCTCTGCCTACGCTTTCGACAAGGATGACTTGCTCGCAAACCTTATCGGCGAGAGCAGAGCGAACTTCCTCAAGCTGGACCACGACCTGACGGAAGACCACACGATTGCCACGCATCGGCTGCACACCTCCGTCTTTTCCCACGCGAAGAGCTTCCTGCTTCTGTTCCGCGACGTCGACCGTGCCAGTGACCTCGTTGAAGCCCTCAAGGCCAACGTGCAGGGCACAAAGGCCGCAATCTCCAGTATCAGCAAGTACTCTTCGAACTTCGTGGCTGGTGGGTCGATGTCTTCGGCAGACAAGCTGCCTGGCTCCGCCACCGCCGACGTGCGTGGTTGCAGTGCCGGAAGTGGCAGCGTGTTCAGCGCAGCGCTCGGCGGAACCCCTAGCGATGGCGATCCGCGACGGTTCGCACGACCGAGTCTCGTATCTCGCCGCATCACGCAGCGCTACGCCTCGGGCGGCAGCAGCGATATGGCGTGGCTGAATGACGATGATGCCGGCTTCGGCTGGGGCACCGGAGGCACCGCCAATACCGGCCCGTCGGCCGCCGCCAGGTCCAGCCGCACCACAACGTGGGCCTCGACGGTGCATCGCAGCGGCGTGGCGGACGAGGAGGGAGCGGCGGCCGACGGTGGCGCGGATGCCGTGACCACAAATGCAGGCGCCTCGCGGCCGACGACGCGCGGGCTGAACGTCTCTTCGGTGCGACAGTGGAGATACACAATCGGTATGGGGACCGGCCTCGCCGCTAGGGGCAGTGCCGGTGACCGCGAGGCGGCGGAGAGCAGACTCACAGCTCCCGGGCGACAGCTGCGAGGTGGGTCTGGGCTGAGGGCTAAGTCCCGCGCATCGACGGGGCACACCACCACCGCTGCCAGGTCAGAAAAGGAAGCCGCCGACACCACCGCCTTCGTGGACATCCTGCGCGAGGAGGTGAACCAGCTCCTTACGGAGCGGCGTCATGTCGACGCCGCGGAGCTGCTGTACCGCCTTGCCGACGAGGCGAAGGCGAAGGGGTGCGTGCCGTTCCTGCTGGACCTCGAGGCGGCCCTCGTCAGCAGCGTTATCACGAACGTTGTCAAGATTCCAATCACGCCCATGTACGTTGAGAGCCTGCACGTGCCGCTGATTCAGCTGCTCCTCCGCTTCGGCCGCTCCCGCAGCGCGGCTGCCGTGTACCTGACGATGCATACATCGTGGCTGCATAGCGAGGTGCAGAGATTGCAGTCGCGCGTGGACCCACAGTACGCCAGCCTCATCGCCGTTGACTTTCTTGTGCGAGCGACACGGGCGACGGTGCGGCGGCAGCGCACCCTCGGCCTTGCCCTTGCAGCGGCGCGGCCTTTCATGGAGGACGGTGGCGCCGGCACGGCCGGAGCGGCTGCGGCGGGCAAAACGGACGGAAGGCGACCTGCCGCTGGAGCCAGCCGCGCCACCGCCAGTGATGCTGCTGGTGCTGTCACAACGCAGAAGCCTGCGCCGCCGAGGGGGGCGACGGCCGCTTCGCCCGGATCGTGGATCCCGCCGAACTCGGCTGTGCTGTTGTGGGTGCGCCGCAACGTGGAGCGCTTTGCGTGCGACGTGCTGGCGACGCACCTGCTGAGCTTCGGCAGCGGCACGGACGGCGGCGACCCGACTCGCATCCGTCAGGCGGCGCAGATGATGGCGCAAACTTCCCGCGTGATGCAGACGCTCAGCAGCGACGGATTCGCCGGCTGCGACACCCTCATCATGCGGCAGCTGACGCCGAGCCTGGTCATCCTCGAGGACGACTTCACGCGGCTGACCGGGGAGCGGGTGGAGCACGGCGGGCGGGCGATGATGGAGCAGCTGATCATGGGCAGCCTTGCCTTCTACGAGACGCACGCGGCGAACACGGCGGCCACCGCGACGGCCGCGACGACTGCTGCTACCACGACCGCAGACGTGAAGGCGGCGACAGCAACGCCGCCGCTGTCGCCGATGCCAGTGCAATCAGTCTCCCGACTCTACACGCCTCCCTATCAGCCCTCCCGCTGCGATGACGTCGCTCGAAAGGTGCGGGTGCATTGCCAAGGGCTGGTGCAGCTGATTCGGTCCCTCCCGCTCTCTGGCCATTCGCTGCTGGTCCAGTTGCTGCTGGCGCCTGCCTCGTCCTCTTTGTTCAAGAACGTGACCTCAGCTGGCAGCGCAGCGCAGGGCACATCGTCGCCGTCGAGGCCCGGGCCGGCGACACGGAGCTGCGGGTCCGCCTCCGGCGCGACTGGCGGTGCAGCCGCCTATCGCACGGGTGGTGGCTGTGGCGCGACGGCGCTGCTCAGCAAGGCTGGCGCGACCTCTGCGGCGCCACCCGCCGCCTCCCTCACCACCCCTCTGTTCTCCACGGCACCGCCGCCGCCGCTGTCGTCGGAGCGCTTCCGGTTCCTGCGCTACGCAAACGGCTGCTCCAGCACGCACGTGCGCCTGCTGCAGTCCTTGTGTGGCTACGTGGCCGCGCTGACGGGGACGGACCAGCTGCCCGCGGAGGTCATGGCATCTGCGGCGGCGCAGGAGCAGGAGAGCACCAACTCGGCCGCAGCTATGGCGATGCGGGTGCAGCAGGCAGAGTGCGTAGCGTACCTGCTCACGAGCGCGGTAGTGACGGAGTCGATCGATGTCGTGCTCTGCAACTTGCTCTCGCACATGATGGCGGTACTTCTGCGCCAACGTAAGGCGCTCGTGCGGTTCCTGTCGTCGGAGGCGTTCCTGACGAACCACCGCCGTGCCTTTCCATCGGCGGCCGCGAAGTCAGCCGTGCCCGACGCGCCGTTCTTCTCCGACCCTGCCTCGTCACCGGCGTGGGTGCTGGATAGCACGCTGTGCCTGCTCTCAGACGTACTCGGCCTCGGTGCGTGGGTGTCGTTCTTCACCAGAGGCGGGGCGATGGCGCATATGCTGGCCGACGCGCAGTTCGGCTTCCGCACGCAGCACTTGGAGCGTGTGCAGTGGGAGATGCCGCGACTTGTGCAGGGGTGGATGTGTGCGGCGCTGCTGCTCAACGCCGATGTGACTCGCGCCAATACCGTGCTCGCCCCGCCGACGACGTCGGTAAAGGCTTCGGCGCCATCCACGGCGTCCGGGCGGGGCTCGTCGGTTCCTACACCGCTCTTTTCACCGCAGCAAAGCATCCTGTTTGGCTCGCAGCCGCCAGACCGCGTCGATGGCCGGCCGCCGACGCTGTGGTCGAAGAGCAGCGTCTCGTTTTCTGCAGTTGCCGCCGCCGCCGCAACGGCAGCCGGGGCGACAGCGGCCGCTGCGGCAAAGAAGGCGAGCAAGGCCGGCGCAGACGCGGCCTCGGTGCTGCTCTCTATTCCCATCACGTCGCCTTCTTCAGCCACGTCGCTGTCCGCAGCGACAGCTGACAAGAGGGAAACCATCACTGCCCCGTTCTTCGCTGACACCGGCGTCCGGGAGGAGCGGGTGCTGAAGCTCATCATGGCGTTTCTTAATCGCAAGTACTCTACCCCCGCCGGCTACATGGTGCACCGCTACGTTGTCGACTCGGCCAATGCGTCGTCCAACGGGAGCGCGAGCGCCGGGCTGAACGGTGTGTGGGCGATTCGCAGTCGGCTGAGCAGCTACCCCGAGTTCCCGATCGGCGAGATGCGCGAGCACCGCGGCGACGAGGTATTTCTGTTTCACTGGTGCGTGCAGGTCTCGCTGCACCTGCTCACCTTCTTCCAGGAGCGCCTTATCACGCCGAGTTACGTGATGAACCAGCGCGCAGCAGAGGTGCAGGGCGGCATGACGTCCTTTCTGAATGCTGGGCTGCCCTTCCCTTTGAAAGGCTGCATCACGCCGCAGGAGGACACTGTACTTGCCGGGTGGTGCGCCGGCGGTGGCAACTACGTGACAGCTGTGGCACTGTTGCAGTTTTTAGTGATGCGGGTGCTGCGCGACGGTCTTTGCCGTGCTGACACGTGGTCGGCGGTGTACGGCTGCCCCATGGCGCAGTGGCGCAGCGACGAGGCGGTGCTGCGGCAGCAGCTCTTCTTCTTCTCGCTCTTCGCTTACCTGTGGGCGCCGCTGTTTACTGGCGGTCGCACACCGCGAGCGCGCGCAGCCGCGGCCGGCTCGTCTCCGGCCAAGGAGGAGGCGCCGGTGAGTTCGTATGTGGTGGACGGTCTTCCCTCGCTGGCGGTGCTGGAGTGGATGACGTGCGGTGGGGTGCTCAACCCTTCGACGAACGCGGATTCCGTTGCTGCAGCGATGGCGTCTGCCGCGCTCGCCACTATACCGGCCAACCTCACTGCCGTGGATGTGCTGTTTGCCACAGAGGGCACCATCCACATGTCATCGGGAGGCGACGAAGGCGCGGGTGCTGGTGCTGCGTGCGCTGCTCACTCTGCAACTGGCGGTGGTGCGGCGTCATGGAGGGCTAAGGCGGCCGGCAGAGGTACCACAGCGCCGGCGGCGGTGACAGGTGCATCGGTCGCCTCGCCGGCAACGCCCACCAACGCGATGCTGGCAAAGCGCGAGCTCTTCGGCTCATGCGCTTCCTACATTCCAGATGGCCCGTTGCGGGTGCTTCGACACTTTTTCGAGGAGCAGCTGGGCGAAAGTCGCGCCGCTCGCGCCATCACGTCGGATGTCATGCGCACCCGCGTCGAGCGAGCCATGGCGGAGATCAACCTACTTGACTTTGTCGGCACATCGCTCGGCGTGGGCGACGAGGGGGAGAGCGAGGATGAAGCCACTTCATCGACGGCGACCCGCTCCACCGCAGGCGCCGGTTCAGCGAACAGGATGTCGCCGTCGTCGCAGAAGGTGACCTTGCAGAACTTGCGAGACTTGATTGCCGTGTACACAGTGCCGCTTTCTTAGCCGCACAGCGGCAGTCGATGCGCTGCTGTAGTTTGTGTGGCTGTGCACCCCATAATGGCAGCAGCTTGCTTGCGTGAGTCTTTGTGTCAAAGCCTTTTCTTTGTCTTCGCCCCACTTTCGCCGAGTGCACCCCGGAGATGGGCGCCCGCCAGTCTTGGCCGCGCAAAGGGCCAGTCGGGTGCGCCGCCGCCCGTGTTGCCTCCGCGCCGCGCCCCGGCATCGCGGAGGGGGCGTTGGGCGGTGTGCGCGGTCTGCGTTGTCGCCCGGTTTCTTCACTCTCCCCGCTTTCCCCTCGCTTTCTCGTCTCCCGCCCCAGCGCCGCGGGCGGGCCGGCCTCTTGCTCGGCGTTTCCCCATTTCCCTGGGGGCTCGGGCGCCGCGCCTCCGGGGTTCCGCCAGGGCGTGGCCGCGGGGTTTTTGGGGCGGGCGTAGGGGCCCGCGCCGCGCGGCCGCCGCCGCCCCTCTCGGCCCGCCTGGGAGGCCCCCCCCCCCTCTCAGCGGGGCGAGGAGGAGAGCGCCGCGCCGCCGAAACGACGGCGGCAGCGCCAGGCGGCAAACACAGCGATGCCGCAGATCGCGCCGTCGAGGTGCCTCGCCGTTGTGTTGGTAGTTTTGTTTTTGTGGCGGCTTCAAACAAAAAGGAATACGAAGAAGTTTGCCAGGTGCGTGTTGCCGAAGCGACAGACATCACCTAATGTTTATTTCTTCTCGATCTAACCGTGGCCACTCCCGACTGTTGAGTATGTGCTCCGCTGTTTGATGCATTTTCTTTGTTCTCTTGCTGGTAGCATGCACTCCCTCTCGCTCCACAAGCTGCTTACTGGTTCCTTTTAACCCCTGTTCCTTCTTCTCGGGCCACCCTTAAAGTTCAGATCTCCTACTTGCTCTCTCACAATAGAAGCATCAAACTACTGCACTCAAAAAGGGCGAAAGATGATGAAGCGCGCTCGCAGCGCCAATATTCCAGGTGCGATTCTGCACTCTTTGGCAGAGCTGCAGGATGGCCTGAACGCGATGATCGACCCTTCCTGGCGAGCTGCTCGCTCGCTGGACAATTGGGCTCTAGCCATCACGATGGAGTCCACGGAGCTGCTGGACTCCTATCCGTGGAAGTGGTGGAAGAACGTCAACGCTACGCCTGATTTGGCCAACGTTAGGATTGAACTGGTCGACATCTTTCACTTCTCCCTTTCCGGTGCTATGCAAATGCGCTCTACCCCGGACGATGAGATTCCCGCCGCTTTTCTCAAGCCTCTGAAGGAGGTCATGACAACTTTTCTGCCGGCGAAGGAGTGCACGAGCGACCCGTACGGCTTTGTGTTCTTTCCCCTCACTGATACGCAGAACGCCATTGCGAGCTTTCGTAACGTCATTCAGCTCGCAAACGCCTATCGCTTCGATGTCATCATAGAGAGCATCATATACGCCGCTGAGGACCTGGGGTTCAACTTGGTGGCGTACTATATTGCAAAACACACTCTGAACTGCATTCGCCAGCTGAGTGGCTACAAAGACGGCTCTTACGTGAAGGTGAACAATGGTGTTGAGGACAATGCACTTCTGCACGGCTGCATCAAAGACGTCTCCCTCGAGGAAGTTCTCGACGCCGACAAGTATGTCCAGGCGTGGAACAGCATCATGGCTAACGTTTACGAGGCTTTTCAGGTTAAGGAGTCTGACCGAAAGGATGCGGAGCGCTGGTTTGCCCTCGCGAAGGAAAATCGGCTGGCAATCAAGGCATAAAACTATTTTTCCCAAATCCTCTCATGTGAAAGGATCGACTTTTTTTTCTGTTTGACTACCAAGCTTCAGACAGTCAATTTGTAGACATGCGTTTTCTACCGACATTCCTTTTGTGCCTTTAGGGGGGGAGCTCATCGAGGAGGTAAGGGCTTCTTTTTTCTCCTCTCTTTTTTCGTCTCTTCGATGTCTTGTTTTCGCCATGAGCATGACCATCATCGAGGATCTTTCTCCTGAGAGGGTCAGAGGATCTCATCGATATGGAGTGAAGATGCTTACCGCTTTTCGTCTCTGTTTCACTCATCCATGCCCATTTTCTTTGCTATATATGTATATATATATATATATATATGTACATATATAAAGACATAGAATTTTATAAAAGAAGGAGGGAAGCGAAAAGAAAAATGAGCGAGGTAGTCGAACGGCCGTGCCCTTCGCAACAACAACAGAAAAAAAAACCATGAAACTCAACACTGTGAAAAGGAGAGATCTGATTTTTTCGTTTTTTTTTTCGCACAATCTTCACCCGCATGCTTGGCACGCTGGAAGGGTGTTTTCAAAACGTGTGATTGGGTTTGGGGGATTCTGCCTCAACGGCGTGATCTCCCTGTCTGCGGTCACAACATCGTGAGGGCAAACCCAACCGGATGTTTTTCCCTCTTTTAACTACGCTATTTCTCGCCCAATACCTGTGCACCAGCCGATTGCAGCTCAGACCTCACACCGGGTGTTTCAAACTCAGCAGCCCGTTGCGAGCTAACTGGATATCTAACAGAAATACCTTGCAGCTGGATTGATTCTCAGTTTTTTCCTCACAGGAGCAGATTCAGTGGGAATACCTTGAAGGCTTGTTAGCTCTCCGTGCTCGGCAAACTCACAGAGTGTGGGTGATGCTTCAAACAACATCTGCGTTCGACCAAAAAGCAATCAGTTTGCTTAGACGAATATGCTGAGTCTGCTCTCCCCCTTTTGTTCGAGAGTCTGCTTGGGCCCCTCATAGCAGAAAAGAATGCATCAATAAGGTCGCCTGGTTTTGCTTGCGACGTGGGCCCCGATATGTTGTCGGTTATGCAAACAAGAAGGAGGCACTTGAAGGAAAGTCGAAGCCCTTCGATTTGCTGAGTCTCTCACTAGCGTTTTCGCATCAACGGTCCAATACGAAAAACAATGCCTGTGCCACGCATGAGTGTACTGCACTTGCCTGTATGCTATTGTCTGTATCTGGGCCCCACTTTCCTTTTCTCCTGCCCTCTCTCTTTTCCCTCAACACCTTTTTCGCTTTGGCGTCTCACATCATTTCAAAAACGGCTTCTCGCTGAATCCAATTTCGCGTGCTCATTTCACAGCAAACATTCATTTTCATCATGCCTCCTGCTCAGAAGACCGCCAAGAAGGCCGCGCCGAAGGATGCGAAGGCGACCAAGGTCGTCAAGGTGACGAAACGCAAGTCGTACACCCGCCCCCAGTTTCGCCGCCCTCACACCTACCGCAAGCCGGCAATGGCAAAGCCGAGCAACCGCGTGACCGTGGAGTCGAAGGATATTGCGGCCTTCAGTGTGATCCGCTACCCGCTGACGACAGACAAGGCGATGAAGAAGATTGAGGAGAACAACACCCTGACCTTCATCGTTGATTCCCGCGCCAACAAGACTGAGATCAAGAAGGCGATGCGCAAGCTGTACCAGGTCAAGGCCGTGAAGGTCAACACCCTGATCCGCCCGGATGGTCTGAAGAAGGCGTACATCCGCCTGTCTGCGGCCCACGATGCTCTGGACACCGCCAACAAGATCGGTCTCGTCTAAGCAGAATTTGGATGATGCGATTACTTGAGATAATTTCATTTTCATCAGCAAAAACGAAGTGCAACGGTATCTTTGGTTCACCAGAGGCCGGCAAAGCTCTTAGGGTGGTGTAATGGGCTGTTAGCGCTACGGTACACTGAAGCGATCAGCTGCGGTATCTGTGTGAGCGTCAAGGGTGCGCTGGTTTCTGCATCTCCGAGTTTTTGATTCGCTCTGAGGATGTATCGCAAAAAGCACGCTGCGGTGCTGCTTTACTACTCCTGCGCTGCTGCTCCTTCAAATGCGTCGACATGTCCGATTTTCTGCAGCTACTCGCCTCCACTTTCATCTCTCCCTCTTCCTTGTTGTTTTCTGTGTGTCCATGCGCCTTGTGTGCGTCTCAACTTGCGACAACTTTTCTTTCGCGTCTCTGTGGAATAACATCTGAACAGCTTTAGGGCTTCATTCGCAACGGATCATGCCTCTTGCTCAGAAGACCGCCAAGAAGGCCGCGCCGAAGGATGCGAAGGCGACCAAGGTCGTCAAGGTGACGAAACGCAAGTCGTACACCCGCCCCCAGTTTCGCCGCCCTCACACCTACCGCAAGCCGGCAATGGCAAAGCCGAGCAACCGCGTGACCGTGGAGTCGAAGGATATTGCGGCCTTCAGTGTGATCCGCTACCCGCTGACGACAGACAAGGCGATGAAGAAGATTGAGGAGAACAACACCCTGACCTTCATCGTTGATTCCCGCGCCAACAAGACTGAGATCAAGAAGGCGATGCGCAAGCTGTACCAGGTCAAGGCCGTGAAGGTCAACACCCTGATCCGCCCGGATGGTCTGAAGAAGGCGTACATCCGCCTGTCTGCGGCCCACGATGCTCTGGACACCGCCAACAAGATCGGTCTCGTCTAAGCATGTTAGCTGACACTTCTTCCATGGACAAAGTTTTGAGATGACTTGAGGTATCTCTCCCTCTCTCTCTGCGCCTTGCCTCGGACTCACCACTTACTTTGCTGCGAGAAGCTCTGGATGCGCCGTGGCCCTCTTTTTCATTTTCTCAGTTCCTGCGCCTTTACGAAAAAAAAAAGAAAAAAGAAAAGTGAAAGAAAGTAGTCAGCGCTGTGAAGCCGGAGGAGAGCCGGAGCACTTTGATTGCGGGAGGAAAGGGGACAGCCAAATCTCTTCTTTCAAGCGTCACGCTTCGCCGCCACTTTTCCATCTCTTCAAGCGCTGGCGAGACGCCATCTCGCGACGTTCTATCCCTGCTTCGCCTCCCGATAGGAATGAGCTGAGGAAAGAGGGCGCTATGAACGTCCCACCCCTGCTTGCGTTGCTGCCTTCGGCACTGCAGCAGCAGGAGAGCTATCGTCTGCCAGCGGCTTGAGGAGAGGCAAACATTTTTGCGATTTTTTCTGTAATGGGTGCCGTTATGCAGCCCCGCACATCACTTTCACGCATTTGTTTCCATCACCTTCCCGTTGACCGTTCCCGTCTCGCTCTCTCTCCCTCTCCCTCTCTCTCCATCTTTTGATCTGACACATATTCTTTCTTGATTTTACTGCGTGGGCGTACCCTCTTGCACCCACTCGCATCTGCACTCTATGATTCCTCGTTATATATATATATATATTTGATTTTTTGCGGCTTGGAAAATAAATCAACACATACTCGGACATTGCGCTTTTCGTCTCGTGCACGCGAGCATCATGTAAAGCTAACCACGTACTCATCTCTTGGAAGAGGGGAAGAGGAAGCATACACCTTCCACAACGAGAGCCTCGCATTCGTTGTCGGCGATATTATTCCCTCTCCACGGAAACTGTTTGCCTGTCTCGTAGTGACTTCTCCCTACCCTCGCTTGCCTGTTGTGTGCACAGCTTTGAGTCAGCGTTCGCCGTGTACAAGGGAGGACGAGGAAGGAGAGAGCGCTTCGGCGGGGATGTCGGACCGCCTCTGCGCCCCGTGTGACGAACGCACACCAAGGCGCGCACTCACGCACCTTCTGCCTTTCCCCTTCTGTCGTGCTTGCGCCTAGATTGGGGCTCGCCATCACAGACTCTCGAAGGGAAAAACAGAAGGCGAGAGGGCGAGAGAGCGACAGGAGGAACGCACCGGCGTTGCCCATTTTGTTTTGCTTTGCCTCTCTTTCTCTTGCTGGACTCGCAGAGTCGATAGAAACCTGCCCCGGCGGCGTGTGTGTGTGTGTGCGTGGCGACATTGATCATCACGCCGCCTCATTTACATCCCCGCTCGTCTCTTTCTGGTGTGGCGCCTTTATCGGGTGCCACGGGGGAGCTGATCGCTCCGAGGACTACTCTTCCCCCTCCCCCTCCGAGAGGAGGGCGAGAGAGAGTGTGCCTGAGAGCTGGATAGAAGGCTGCACACACAAGATTGGGGGAGGGGGATCGGCTAGGGGAAGGGAACAGGTGCCGCACCACATCTGTTGTCACCGTCTTTTTCCTTGTTTCGCCCTTTGCTGTCACCCGCCGCGTTCCTTCCGTCTTCCTTTTACTCGCGCGCGCTTTGGTGGTCCTTTCCGACGCAGCGCACGATGGACATTAGACGTATTCTGCGCATCCCCGATAGCCGGGGATGTGTACCAGCCGCGCACGGTGATGCACTCAAATCCTATCCTGATAGCTACGTCATGTGCGAGTATCTGAGCTGCTCTTCAGGCATGAGGCACTCCTCGCGTGATGATCAGGCGGCCGTAGTGTCTAAGTTGCATGTGCTCGCCTCCAAGTACGCTCAGTTTCAGCGCAGCATCGAAGGCTGCGTCTTCGCCATGAGCAGCGGCATCGCTGCTTCTCTGTGGGGGTCCGCACCTGCGGCACGCCAGGCGTCCTCGCGTTCACCCAGCGAAGGACTCGCGCCTTTCAGTGCTGCCGACAAGGGACGAGCGGCAGCTGCGAGCAGGATGGGGGCCATCGCCACATCGGTATCCACTGGATCGACCTCACAGGTGCCAGACTTGGAGTCGTGCTGGATGTCGACCTCTCCGCTTCCCCCGACGGCGGTGCTTGCGGCGCTGTACGGCATGACGCCTCTACATAGGATTTCCTGGAGCGGCAGTGGCGGAGGAGGCCCCGATGCCGGCGCCGGGGAGAACGTGGGCACTGTGCCGACTGTGGATGCCAGCAACCTCGGCGAAACTGACTCATCGACGTCTTCGTTCGAGCTTCAGTGGTCGCTCTGTCGATGCGCCACGGACGCGATGGCAGCGCAGGGGCGGTACCAGGTCACTTTCAGGGACGCGTTTGCCATGACGACGGTGGTTGCCCACATGGCGGCCGCTAGCGCTGACGGCGGCAGTAGTTGGCAAGGCTCTACCTCGCTTCTGCCGCCGCCGTCGTCGTCATCGTCAACGTCGTCGTATTCCCTCGCGCAGCAGCTGCGACGGGCCTCTGCCCTGCTCGGTGTGGACAGTGAAGGGCCGCTGCCAGAAGCGTCGGCGGCCGCGGCACCGTCCACCTCGTTGCTGGATTGGCCAGAGGAGTTCTTGTGGAACTTGCTGGTGTCGCTGTTATCCAGTCTCGCGCTTGTGCACAGTGCCGGCCTTCACTTGTTCGGTCAACTGACCGCAGCTGATGTGCTGTGCGTGGCTTGCGCGCCAACACTGCCGCGGCAGCTCGAACAGACGTGGGCTGATGTTGCCGCAGCGACGGCAGCGGCGGCCAGCAAAGAGGATGCGAGGAGGGCAGTGTCCGGCACCGTCTCCAGCAACATTGATGATGATCGTGTGCCGATGCACAAGGAGGAGGATGCCATCTTCCGGCGCTTCTGCTCGACAGCTGTGCCTAGCGTGTTGCTGCCGCAGGCGACCGTCACCGCCGCCACTCCGTGTCATCACGTCTTCTTCGTCCTTCATCCATCGCCGGAGTTGCTGCAACAGCAGGGCGATGGCCGCGCACATGTTCCGCGGCAAAGCGTGCCAAGACTCTCCGCAGCGCAGGAAGCAGAGCAGGCGACACCGGCGCAACAGGCGCAGCACCAGGCGTCGGACTTGGCGAGCGTGGGCCGCTTGATGAGCCTCTTGATGGAGCTGCGAGCGCGGGGGCGCCAGAGTCGCAGCGGGCACGCGGAACCAGCAGCAGCAGCCCCTAGCTCAGAGCTGGCGTTTCTGGTTGGGCGGCTGTGCGAATGTGGTGGGGCGAGCGCGGGCCCTGCAGCGCCAACGCAGTGCCCTACCGCTCTGCAGCTTCTGCAACTCCAGGCGCTGCGGCTGCGCACGGAGTCGTGGTACTACCGCCGCCTGGCCGAGGAAGCGTGCGATCGCCTGCTGCTTGCGCGGCGGCGGCTGGAAAACACAGATGCCACACTGCCGCAACCCTCGTCTGCAACGCTGCCGCACGCGAGGGACACGGACACGAAGGGGCAGAGTCGCGAGGCGCAGCTGGCGGACCGCGAGGCGCAGCTGGCGGAGCGAGAGTCCAAGTTAAATGTCCTGCTGGGGCTCTACGAGCTCACGCATGAGCACTTGGACGCGCTCAAGCTGCCGCAGCTGCCCCCAGCTCAAGGGGGGACAAAGTTGGCAACGCTTTCGTCAGCGTTACCATCGGATGCAGCGGCAGCAGCGGCGGTCGATGCCTCGGCTACTTCGACGGCGCGCAACGGGAGTACTCGCGGCGCTGACAGCGTTGAGGCAGAGCAGCGAATGGCGTCGCAGGTGCCACAAGGGGACTCGCTAGACCGCCTGCTAATTCAAACTCTACTCCAGCAGCAGCACCAGCTAGCAGGTTCCGCGGGCGCACTGCTTGCAGGCGTGCCTGCCGCATCCGGAGCGACTCCGGCAGGCGTCCGCGATGGTAGCCATTTGAGTCCCCCAGCCACCACCACGGCGGCCTCCGTTGCTGCTGCCGACGAGTTGCTCGGCTTGTCTCCTCTTGCGTGTCGCACCACCGCGGATGACAGACTGCTCTCGAAAAGCGCTGCTACGCCGTCAGTGGTGGCGGAGACACTGCCAGCGCTCACCACGGATCGCCATGTGGACGTCGAGAGCGTCCCTGGAGGCGGTGTTGCGACACTCACGGCGGCGGCATCGACCGGCCATCACCCCAACAACGAATCCCGCGTTGCCGTGGTGGAGGTAGACCTGGATGCAGCAGAGAATGATGGGCGTGGCATCAGCATGGCAAGCCAAGGGAGCGCAAGTCCGACGGCGATTCACGCTACACCTGCTGGAGGATTCGAAACACGCGCGGCGTGGGGGTGGGCGCCAACGACGACGTCCCCGTCTGCGTCGCTCTCGGTTTCAGCTGCCGCTACGCTCCAGCAGGGGGCTCATGGCTCGCCACTGCCGACCTCCCAGCAGCAACGACAGCAGCGACAACTTTTCTCGCCCCCGCTGCACGCCTCCCCGTGCCAAGACATGGAGACTCCCATGCGCTCCCCTGCGCTACCCAACATGGGCTACGTGGGGGGTGCAGCCGGCGGTGCCGTGGCTTCCCCTGGCGCAGGCTTCAACGGTGGCAGTGGTCGTAGCCACAGCAAGTACAGCGCGCTGTCGCTACTGCGCACGCCTCCGTCGGCCCGCCGCGCTGGCACGGGGCCGGGAGCTGCTGCCGATGCTGCAGTAGCCACAGCAGCGACCAGGGCCGCGCCTTCCTTCTTCCGTTCTCAATCGTTGCACTCGCCAGACAGCTATCGCTCCTCCACTAGACCGCATAACGCTGCCACGGTCGATGCCTCGGCTAGCGCCGCTGCGGCGTCTTCTCCACATGACACGGCGGAACGTTTCCTTCCGCAGCCGCGCCAGCAGCGACGCCGATCAAGCTCTCGTGGTAACACCAGCAATAACAGCGGTGGCGCGTACACGGCGACCTTGGGTGGCCGCTCACCACGCACGGAGGACCATCGCCAGCACAAGGATGGTGTCGCTGCATCATGGGCGCATCAGCAGTTGACAACGCTGGAGGAGATGCAGACGGCGCTGAGAGCGCAACAGTCATCAACGCCGCGTAGTCGTGCGTTAGCCGCGGCGGCGATCCGCAGCCGCAGTGCAGACATGGCGGCGCCTCCGCGCATGCAGTCCCCGGCGACCCCACCGCTTGCGCCGCGCGCTGCACCGCGGCTGTATTCCTCGTCCACGCTCGCATCCTCGGATGTGACACCGGTACGCGGCACAACGCCATCGTACTACGGTGATGACTCCGCAGAGATGTTTCGCGTGGAGAGCGCTCACATGCGCAGCAGTGACAACCGCAGCGGAGTCCGCCGTGGTGATGACTGGGGCGGTTCCGTTGGCGCGTCTCGCGACTTTGGTGGCGTCGTCATTGCTGAACCTCCTCGGGTGCTGTTGTCCTTCACTCCTCCGTACAACACGCCGCCGACGTCGTCGCATTACATCTACCAGGCCTCCACAGCGACGACGACGGCCGCTGAAAGTGGTGCGAGCCTCGCCTACGCAGCTACTGGACCCTCAGCAGCACGAGATGGTGCCGCCGGGCAGCATACACCACCGCAAATGCAGAAGCCTACCGCAACGGCGCTGTATCGGAGTGCGCCACAGGAGCCCGCCTCCTCTCTCTCGCCGCAGATGCTGGCGAAGTTTGTTGGCAGTGAGACCGCCGCAGCCACCAGACGAGGCAACAACAGCCGCAGCGGCGCCCCGAATGCCTTTCACGCATCTGCCCCGTCAGCGCGCGGGGCTTCAGCACGTGGCAACGGCGCAGCTAACCTGCACCAGCGCAGCCCGCCACATCACGCGACCTCGTCTCCCGCCATAGTGTCTACGGTGAGGGCGGCGGCATCCGCTTTCGGTGTCTCCGCTGGGATATCTGCTCAAGGTACGGGTGGCAGAGGCTCTCACCGCTCTCTTAGCTCACGAACAGCGTCCGCAAACGCCACCGGACACAGCGCAGGTGGCACGGTCGCTCGAGGGACCACAGTGAGCACCTCTAGCGGTCGCGCCAGCGGTGGCCATGGCGGTGGCGGTGGTGGACCACTGCAGCGGTTTGGCGATGCCTATTCTCCGTCACCTTCGTCGGCATCCTTCGTCCATGCCGGCGCCTCGCGTACGAGTTCCACGACGGCGGTGGAGCTGCTGCGGCGACTGCGCGCCAACACAGGGGCGTGATGGGGAGAAGCGTGGGTGGGCCTGCGTGTACGCTGCCGCTGGCACGTACAGCATACACGTACCTAGCCAAACGGAGGCCGAGTTTACCGCGAGTAACGTGCAACGCGTAGCGCATGGGCACACGCCCGCTCGCTTGGGTAGCGTGTTGAGAGTTGTTCAAGTGGTGAGACGAGTTGGCCGCGGGGAGGGAGAGGGTTTGGGACTCCGTCGATGACGGCAGCTAGCCTGTAACGGCGGCCGCCACCTTTCGACCCCCCTCTCCCTGCCTCCTGCCTTTCTCTCTCGCCCTTTGTGACTATGCCCCCCTCCTCCCTCCCCACGTCATCGCTGCCTCCTCCTCCCCATCTCTCCCATCTTTCCGCCGGACCACTACCACCGGCTTTCATCCCCCCTCACCTCACGGCGCACCGCAGCGAGACACGCACACGCACGCATAGGCGTACACGATTCGATAGACTTGCATCAAGACAGATCCGCGTACCCCACGCAAGGCGCGCATCACTGAAACTGCTGCTGCGTGCGGTGTGGGCGAGGAGAGGAACACAAGCGCGTCGATCCGCGGTAGCAGTACTGTGTGCATCCGCCTTTCGTGTTGCCGACCAGGCGGACTTCCTCTTCATCGTAGCACACACGCACACATGCAGGAGCAGTATGTGCGCAAGGCGTGTGTGACCATTGCTAGCCAGATCATCCTTGTGACGGCTGGCGATGGCACCAAGCACACGAATACCAGCACAGGCAACAACAACAACAGCGTGGTGGCAGCGACGCGCGTGGCTACCACTCACCCTTCAACGACATCAGCGGAGACCAAGGCCGTCACTGGTCTTGATGATCTGCAACGCGCCTGCGACGCGGTGGTGCGGCACGCCATGACGCTCTACCGGCTGTGTCGCCGCCCCGGTGGAAGCACCATCGACATCGTTTCCGTTGGCACGAGCAGCGGTGGCAGCGGCGCCGGGGCGGCGAGTGCGACCGAGGAGGCCGCGTATTGCGTCTGCGCGGCAGTCATGGCGCTGGAGCCGAATCTGTGGGCGTCTCTGGTGCGACGAGCGCAGCTGCTGCGCCCACGCAAACCGAGCTTTCTCTTCGTCGCCCCTGTCGCTGTCCCACCGGTCGTGGTGAAGGACGTGGTGCGTTTTTTTGGGCGTAGTCGCCATCTAATGCGCTCCACCGCAGCACCTACAGTGCTCGCAGGTGGCATCCCCACTAGGGCAGCAGCAAGCACTGGCGCCGCAACGTCGTCCTTGGCTTGCACAGGGGTGGTAAGGGCACCGGCACCAGCCGCTTCCGCATCCGCTTCGCCCTTTTCCACCACCACTTCCACCACCAGCACCGCAGCCACCGCTACCGCGACCTTTGGACTGCCGGCCCGGCAGGCGGAGGCTGTTGCTGCATGTTTCTTCTTCAAGACCATGTCGGCAGCGGAGAGACTGCGACGTAGTGACGTCTTTGAGGTGCACGCTCGGCTGCCCGATGCAAGTCGCGCTGTGGGAGCGTCGGCCAAAGCAAATACGCTCACGACGGCAGCAGCACTCGACAGCACTCCGGTGGGCGCGCCCGCCGTGGATGAAAGGGGTGGCGTCGTCGTTTCGTCTTCTCTGCAAAAACTCACCGGTGCGGTAACGGTTGCCACGGCTACGAGCGCGCAGGAGCTGACTGCAGGCCCGGGGAAAGGAGGGCGCCGGTCCGGGCTTCGAGCAATGGCACGTGACGCTGCTGCTCCGGGTGACACCGATCGCTCCTTGCACACACGTCCGACACGATCAGCGGCTTCACTGCTGCCGTCGCACTTGCCTGCTGCATCGATGCTGTTCAACGACGGTTTGGGTGGCTGGGGTGGCCAGCAGGTAGCTGGCAGCACTCGCACGAATCCCTTGCCGCTCTCGAGTACGCGCAGACCCGGCTGCGTGGACGGCGCTGAGGATGACGCCGGGATCGGTGGCTGGCCAAGCGGGATCAGCAGTGAGAGCAGCTCGCAGAGTCGGGGCTCGAGCCCAGGCGACGGCGACATCGGCACGGGAAAGGCCCAGGGTCGCCATCCGTTGGCCGTCAAGGGCGATTCTGCACACGACCGGCAAGCGGCCGACACCGCTGCCGTGCTTACGCGACTGTACGCGTTGGCACTATCGGCAGAGGACCCAGCCGCTGATGTGCCTCTGAATGCCGAGGCCGCCACACAGCAGCAGCAGCAGAACAGTTGTGGCAGCGACCAACATCGGGTCGGCGATGCGGCCGCCTTGTCAATGGGCACTCACACCCTCTTCTCAGCCGCTGTCCCCCCAGCCATGCTCTCATCGGGCAGCGGGCTGAATCTTGTCGCACTCGGCGCCTCCGTCACGTACGCATGTGATGCGCTGCACTGGGGTCGACTCCAGATGATGGTGCGGTACCCGCTGCTGTTTCGGGCCATTCCAGCTCCTGCCGAGACGAGCACCACTATCGCGCTCGCAGGCGGTGGTGAGGCACTCACGGTGGAAGCGATGGCACGCATGAGTGGCACCTTAGGTATGGCTCGCACCGCCGCCACCGTTTTCTCGCCGGCTTCAGAAACGCCGCCTGACTCGACTGCAGGCAACTGCGACGCGACGCCTCCCTCCTCTGCTTCTCTTCTCGCCTACATGTCGTCTCTGTATGGTGCTGCCGGCTCCATCTTCAGCCCGGCGCGTCTGCGCACGTCATCACCGCCGCTGCTCCTCCCTCCTTCACCGAGCCTCGTCACGGATGGCTTCTTGTTTACTCGGCTGCTGATCTGCAGTGCGTGGCTTCTCGTCTACGCTGACGGTCTCTTTGGCAGCGACGACAGCGTAGCGAGTGTGGAACCGACCCAGTCTGTCACTAGCGGCAGAGGCCGCGGTGGCGGCGCCTGGCCACGAGTACGCCCCACCCCAGCCGTGCAGGCCATCGTCGCCTACTGCGTTGCAGTCGTCCGCGAGGCTCGTGAGATGAGCGCTGGCGTTACCGCCGCTGCCCGCTCAGGTCACGGCAGCCTCAACGGCACTGTTTGCTGCCCCGTGTGCGATGACCTGGTCAAGGAGAAGCAGCCGGTGCTGTGGTGGTCAACGCTGTGTGATGACCGCGCTTCATGGCGAGCGCAAGTTCGCTCTGTGCTGGAGAACAGCAGCACCGACGGCGATGAGGCGGAGATTGCGGCGGCTCTGACAGATCATCTCGCCTGCGAAGGACGTGGCCGCCGATATGCGACACCGTTGCTGAGTGGCTCTGAAGGGGCGCCGTGCCGAGTAACCGCGCTGCAGCAGCGCTGGGGGGCGTACATAATGCGGGCCGATACTTCGGCGACCGATTACCGCTCCGCCGCCGCCACTTCTGTCACACGCAGTGGCGCCGAGGATACATCCGTTAGGGTTGACGCTGTGGAGGCTGATGCGGACTTGCAAACGGGCGGCGCCGCCGCTGACGCCCGTGGCACAGCTGGTGACAGCGCGAAAGAGGCGGCAGCGTCAGCGGAGGCGCTGTGGACGGCGCTCACGCAGCGCATCGCAGCCGCCACGGACTTCTGTGTCTTTCTCTCGGCGCACCCGACCGAGTCCGCCGCCTCTGATTCTCCTGCGGCAGCATCAGTGACCAGTGGCCGCCCGAAGCGTCCTCGAGCCGAGTACGACAAGGACGCGGCATCCCGAACACTTCTCCGCCATCGGAGGCAGGATAGGCACCACCGTGGTGAGCGCGCAGTCGGCTCTGACGACAGCGACGACAGTGAGTGGGGCGATGAAAACGGTACTCGCGCCGACAAAGCCTCGCGTGCCGGCGTCGCGCTGCGGGGGAGCCGACACGCTGTCGAGGAGGCCGAGGAGTGGAGCCGGCTGCTGTGCCGGTGCGGCTGGGCGAACGCGGCCCCACCGTCTGGCGCGACCTCCCTGCGCGTGTACGAGGAGTGGGCATCGTCATTGTTCTTGCCGTCTGCCATCCCGACACCTCAGCAAGCGGCCACGCTGCGTCGCCGACTTTCGCGCTACAGCCTCGAGGAAGTTGTGCGTAAGCTAGTGCTTGGCCGTGGAGGCAGCTGGGATCGCTATGCGCGGCTACTGTTTGGCGACGACGTGCGCACCGATTCCACCGCATCACCGTTCTGTCCACCACCAGCCATGGAAGTAGGTGCTGCTGCCACGAACGACGCTCCTGCGCAGCCGATGGCACAATCACCAGCGTCACATTCCAGTCCGCGGCCAAGGGCGCCGTCTCTCTCGCTACTAGAAGAGGCAGTGCCAGACACGGAAGGCGTGCACGTACCACACATGCATGTGAACCCGCGTGCTACGCAGATATCGCCTCCCCCGCGGCAGCTGATAGCCGCAGCGCAATCAACTCCGCACTGTTCTTCAGGCCTCGCGCTATCCCCACCGTTGCCCTCCGACGCAGCCCCTACCAACGCGGACGCCGACGCGAACCACGCCGTTGCTGCGGAGCGGTGGGCAGCAACGCCAGTCGGTAAGGGAAAGGTGCCGTCCATCCCGCTGCTCGTCTCGCCGCTGACGCGGCAGCACCAGATGAGGGCTGTTTTGGGTGCTGCTGCAGCATCACCACCACCGCTGCCGTCGCCGGCAGATGCGCTTGATCGCGCGACAAGCGTGGTGCCCGAGTGCGTTTCCGATGCCGACGCGGCACCTGCGCGGCGGACGGATGCATCGGCGAGAACGTCTCTCTCTGTGCCTCTAGAGCAGCTTCGTGCTCAGCAGGCTGCTTTGTACGACTTGCTGCGCTTCCGGCCACGCCTGCCGCCGTTGCGAGAGGAGGACGCCGTGCTGGAGTGCGCCTCGTGCTTCTCGCTCTTCCACCAGGAGTGCATTGCGCCGGTGCAGCGGAACTTTATGGGGCAGACATTCCTGTGCCACACATGCCGATTGCGGTGGGCGCGGCCCTACGTGGCAGGATGTGGGCTCGCGCACCAAGCACCAGAGCAACACCACGACCCTGAGGTGGCAGGTGGCCGCTGTGCAGCTGATCGGCCTTGAAGCCTCGGTGAGGAGGGAGGCACCGCTCGCGATGCTTCGTGAAGCGACGTGCTTCACTGGGAGTTGTTCTGCAGCGCAGAGGTGCATCTGCTGTGCCTCACTTGCCTTTTCACACACGCACACGCACACGCATATATATATATATATATATGCGTGTGCGTGTGCGTGTGCGTGTGCCTGAGTGTGTTGTGCGCCAGCCAGATGACAGCCGCCACTGCTTCATGGACAGCTGCTCGGTGATACATTCTGAGCGGAGCTGCTTCCCTCCATCGTATTAGTCCAGCTACCCCTTCCCGTCGGCTTCTCTTCATGTGCTGCTGCTTGCCAACGGTTGTGTGCGCGCCGCGTACGACTCTGTGTGCTGCATCTTGGCGCCCGCGCACGCACACAGCGCAGCTCTGCTGCTTTGCTTCGCGGGCCCTCCCGGTTTCCCACTGCTGCAGTCCCGGCCATCACCATTCTGCCCGATTTCTCCGGCTCTCTCGCACCGTTTCTTGCCATTTTGGACCCGTGTATGTGTCCGCGCATGTGCTTGGTGGCGCGCCTAGTTCCGATGGGCACTCCACACAGCTGCACCCTCCGTCACGCACACTATCTGCCATACATGCGCGTCCCTGTGGATTAGTATCATTATTCACCGACGCACTGCTAGCAGCCGGCATCCGGCCTACACGCACACACAGACATGCTCGTACCTTCGCCACGCGCGCATTGCGGCTCACTGCTGTTCTAGACGCCCCGAATGCATCTCTCACGACACACACACACACACACACACGCGCGCAGACGTTGACTGCTCTCGGCTTACACTGCTCTCCCTTCTCCACTCCCCGACTCCTCTGTTATCACCTCGCAGGTGCTGCTGCTTTCCTGTGCCTGTTTCCTCTCCGTCTGGCCGTCAACACTCTCGTTTCGTGTGGGGGAGCATCACCTTCCTTTCGGTCTGCCGCGACGCGACTGCACACGCTTTATACTAACACCCGCACGAACTCTTGAGCACATGCTCGCTAAGCCTCTCGGCTTGGGTTCCGGGGGCGCGCTGCGTCGCACTGCCGGCGCCGCGGCTGGGGTCGTTTCGATGCTCCCATCGGCGGCGGCTGTCGTCGAGTCGCGTCGCACGCACTCCAAGGTGACGCATCCACCGTATCCTTCTCCCCACCAGAACGATCGTGCACGCCAAGCTTCCGCAGGGCTGTCGCGGAGCAGCGACCTCTTTGCTGCGTCACCCTGCAGCGCACCCATGTCGCTGTGCAGCTGCGGCTGCCCGCACCCCACGAAGCCGACGCTTGACGTGCCTTCCATGTACTTCTCCACCACACCGGAGTTGCTGTGCAACCGCAACATGTCGGAACCCTCGGCGAATGCGACTCTCACGAAGGAAAAGCTTGCTAGCCTCGTTGGCGGCCGCCTTGTTCAGTCTGTGCAGCGTGAGCAGCCGCCGCGCGGTAGCGGTATCCAGCCGCTGCTGGACTTCAACAAGCACTGGGCCGGCGAGATCGTGCAGCTGAACCCGGACTACTTTGTGGAGCTTGCGAAGCAGCAGAAGCCGCAGTACCTGTGGATCGGCTGCAGTGACAGCCGCGTGCCCGCCAACGAAATCGTCGGTCTCTACCCCGGCGACATCTTTGTTCACCGTAACATCGCGAACATCGTCTGCAACAGCGACCTCAACGCGCTCGCTGTTATCCAGTACGCAATCGACTGCCTGAAGGTGGAACACGTGATTGTATCGGGGCATTACAAGTGCGGTGGCGTGACAGCCGCCCTGCACGAGGACCGCGTGGGTCTTGCTGATCACTGGATCCTGCACGTGTCGGCAGTGAAGAAGCGCCACTGGCGGCGCATGCTCACTGAGCTTCCCACGCGCAACCACCTCGACGCCCTGTGCGAGCTGAATGTCCTGGCGCAGATGGAGCACGTTGTGGAGACGCACCTGATCCAGCGTGTATGGTCAAGGCAGAACGCAGAGGATGCCGCGGCGAAGCGCGAGAACCGCCCGTCGCAGAACAAGCCCGAGAACGAGGTGGAGATTCATGGCTGGGTATACGGGCTGGAGGATGGCTTGATTCGGCCGCTTCTGACGCTGAACCGCCGGTCAAACGCGGAGAAGGAGCTGCACAACGCCGCTGATGCACTCTTCTGGCGCTACGGGCAGCTGTAGTTGCTCCTTTCCTCCTCTGCGCGTTCGCCTGCCGGCTGCTACGTGACGTGCGATACATGCAGATGGAGAGGCAGGAGGAGGGGGCCGAGGATTGTCCTTGGGGAAGGGGTGATCATGGATGGATGAAGTGGCGAGCTTGCGCGGGGGCAAGGGGGCGCTGAAGGGCAGAGGGAGGCCGCGGAGTCGAAGGTTGCAGCGGTGCTGCACGTAAACGTACAATAGGCTCTCTCTCTTTCCGTTGGCACCGTGCATGTGCGCCAAACGCTTACTCGGCGTGGTCCGTTCCCCTCGACGCGCTCGCACAACTCGCCTCTCTGACTTCGCTTCTTTTTACTTTCGCCCCTGCCCCCTTCGCATGCCCTCTTGCTGTGCGCCTTTCATGAGCCCACCACCTCTGTGGGTGCCTCATCACCTTCCCCTCACCCCTCGGTTGGCGCTCTCTGGCCCTCTAGCATCTCTGAGTGCCTGCACGTATGCTTGCGTGCACGTTCTTGCCCACCCTCTATGGAGCAGCTGACGCCCTCACTTTCGCTGAGGAAGATGATTATCATCTCTGGAAGACGAGGACACAGCCACCGCCAAGGCATGCGCGCGTGTGCGCGGGGGCTTGAGCACAGGGAGGAGGTATGAAGGGTTGAGTGGGGGCAGCTGCGCGAAGCGACGGCCTCTTCTTTCTCGCTCAGCTACCTCTCCCCTTCCCCTTCCTATGCCTGCCGAATGCCGAACTCGCCTCTGGTGTGTGACAGGGTCAGGTGTCTGTGACGTAGGCGGAGGTCCGCGCGATGCATCGCTGCTGATGTCGGCGGTGAGGGCCTGGATGGCGTTGCGTCGGGGCGACCTGCGACCGTGCACACGCCTGCACACCGTCTATGTGATGGGCGAAGTGCCAGCGTGGCTCGAACGCACCCCGCACGGCCCTCACACTGACCACTGGTGGGGGGCAGCCTGAGCGCCACGCCGAGGGGGATGCACCAGGGGTGGCGACCGGCACAATGGGGGAGCGGCTGTGAGGCGACCTGCTCAGCGGGCATGTGGGCTGGGCTCGAGGCAGAGGCGGTGCTGAGACGACTGGGTCGGCGCATTGCTGCCGTGCGCGCGTGCCCCCAGGGCTGCTTGGCACCAGGCGGATGGGGCACCTGTGGCAGGGGTCTGTGGTGGTGCGCGGTGGGCGGAGCGGCATGGCGTGACGTTAGAGCTCGCGTTGCATGGCGGAGAGTGAGCATGCTGGAGGGAACGTGTATGTCGCTCTCTGGCAGGCAATGGGCACATCGTCTCAGCACTCCTCCCCATACTTCCCTGTTTGGTGTCTCTCATTCTCTTCAGAATTGTGTTGCTTTCTCCAACTCACGCACCCACACACGGGGATAAGAATAAAATCAGAGAGGACAACTAGCAAACGAGGAAGGCTCTATTTCGCCGTCGTGCAAACTTCCCCCCTTCCATTCCCCCGCTCCGCTGTCGTCCTTCTCGTTATCACCATCGCCGCCATCATCCGCATCATCCGCGGCGGTTCTCCACCTTCTCCCTCATCTCCTCACATTTCTGTGCTGATGCCCCCCTTTCGTTCTCTTTTCTTCCGTTTGGCGAGTTCGTGGCGCCCTTCCGACGAGGGTTCTGTCGATTGGCAGCCCTTCCCCTCGCCCTCACACACACACGCGCACGCATCCATCTTCGCCCGCATCGCTCACATATACACACACACACACGCACACCAGAGAGCTTTTCAATGAAGGGCATCGGCCGCCAGTCTTTCCTCGTCGTGTTTGACTTTGACCACACCATTGTCGACTGCAATACGGATGAGGTCATCCCAGCGGCGCTGGGCCGCCGCGACATGCAGCGGCGCATGATGTTGGAGAAGAATCGAATGCAGTGGACGAAGCTGATGGACACCATCATCGCGCCCTTCCACAAGGAGGAGCTGAGGAAGGCGGCGCAGGACAGTGTTACCATCGACCCGAAGATGCCCGAAGTCTTTCAGTATCTGAGAGATGCACAGAAGCAGTACGTCGTCGCGGCGCCTGGGCCGGCGTCACCTGGCGATGCGCGTGCGGCGACAGTGCAGGACAACATGCCGGGTTTTATAGAGATGAACATTGCCAGTGATTCGAACCTTCTGTTCATTGATGCGGCGCTCGATGCGCGCCTCCCGGGTGTGAAGGAGTGCATGTCGCAGATTCACAGCAACCCGTACTACGACCTGACAGCGCCTGGCGTGTCTCAGAGTGCCGGCTTGGACGTTTGCTATGGCGCAGACCGGCCGGCCGGCAGCCTCAACGTGAACGACGAGGCGGACCGTAATGCAATGCACAACCCGGGCATGACGCGCAAGTCGCGCGTGTGCTGGTACGAGCCGCACGGCCACCAGTGTCAGTGCTGCCTCGCCGGCGGAAAGCCGAACATGTGCAAGTCCATTATCATCGAACGTCTACTGCAGACAACGTCGCTCATCGATCCAACTGTCATCTTCATCGGCGATGGCGCGAACGACTACTGCCCCGTGCTGAACGTGCTGCGGCCGCGTGACTACATGTTCGCCCGCCGCGACTTTCCGATCCACCACATCCTCGCCGGTGCGCCGCATCCGGCATCCAGCAAGAACGGCGTCGCCGGCGACGTTGGCGGGTGCTGCCATATTGGCCTGTGGAGGAACGCTGCGGAGCTGCGAGAGCTCTTCCAGCTTGCCATGGAGCACCCTGGCGCACGACTCCCGACGCTCGTGCGGTTCCGCGATGCGGCTGCAAAGGAGTTCCGCTCCGTCACGATGGTAAAACGCATACCTTCCGTGCTGAGGCGTACCTTGGAGGAGCTGCGCAACGCGTCCGCGGCGTCCGAGAAGGGACGCCAGCGTGCCATTGAGCTCATGCGCGCTGTAGAGGCGAACGGCATGGTGCCGCCGCTGCCGGGTCAGGCGTGCGTGCCGGCGTGGCTGCGCAACTACGCATACGTCTCTGAATACGACAAAGTCAACGCCACTGATGTGGCACGGCGAGTGAGCCCGCCGGCGGCAAAGGGCAAGGAGCATCTTATTGTGCCGCGCTGGGGTCAGTTGCCGTGGCTGCATGGGGAGATCTACTTTTACCATGTGCTGTGGCAGTGCTTAATGATGCAGGACGTGGCCGAGGGGGCAGCGGAAGAGGATGTGACAGCCGCCGCGGGGACGGCGGCCACCTTCAACGTTGTCACTCAGCACGCCTTGCACAACCCGCTGTTCTCGCAGGAGTGCCGCGTTACGTCGACGCCGGGATTGGTCAGCCCGCCGGCGATCGCGATGCAGAGCGCACGGAACGTGGCGCCGCTGGTGTGCCGGCCTGCCTCGATCGCCGAGAGTGTCGTGGTACGACGCGTGCAGCCCGGCAGCGATCGCCCCGCTAGGCAGGTGCCATACGCGGAGATGGTGCGGCAGCCGAGCGGCTGCGTCATCCCTCCAGCCGCAACGTTCTTCTCCCAATATCGCGACATCTTTGCCCACGAGAAGCACGATGTCTTGATGGACTTCTTGAAAGTACGCGTGGTGCCGATGCTGGCGTGCCAACCATGGGGCGCCGATCGCGACTACGGCGGCATCTTGCTGCGGTGGATGCTCTGGGGCAACGGCATCGACCTCTCTATGTTCACGCTCGATCAGCTGGCCGACTCGCATGGCAAGGCAGCGGGCGGCGAGGACAAGTCACACGCAGGCGATGTGGCGGCGCTGCGGGAGGCCGAGAAGGCTGCGTCCCTGGCGCAGGATGCGAACCTGGTTGGTAACGAGGTGGCCAAGGTGGAGGCCTACCTGCAGCGGCTGCTGGACCCTGGCGACGCATGCAACGGTACTCGTCAGGTGGACGTCGTCATGGACAACGTTGGCGTGGAGTGCATCTCCGACCTGTGCTTTGGTTTGTGGTACGTGAACCAGGCGGCCAAGCTCGGCGCTGCCGCTGCTGCCGGCAACGCGCGTGTCGTGTTTCACGTCAAGCCAATGCCGTACTACGTCTCCGACGTGACGCCGCGCGACTTCGACCTCACACTCGCCGCTTTGGAGGATTCCTACACAAGCGAGGCCTTCGAGCCGGATGCGGCGAGGCGGATGACGCTGAAAGCCGTGCTGGAGCCGTTCATTGCGCAGGTGCGGGACTGCTTCGCGCGTGGCGCCTTCGCTGTCGACGCCGACACCGTGTGGACGCAGCCGTCCGAGTACCGAGACCTGCCGCCGCGTGTGATAAACCTGTACTTCTTTACCCAGTGCGTGTCGGCACCGACTTCTGCTCGTGATGCTGCCACGACGATGGCGGTGTCGGGTGTGGCTGCGGCGCTGGCCGACACGGCCTGCCCTGCCTCCTCGGCGGCCGGGCTCTACCGCATGAACAAGGCGCACGCCCAGGCCCGCAGCGGGTTGGTGCTCTTCAAGGGCGACCTTAACTACCGCCGCCTGGTTGGCGACCGCTACTGGGACCGCACCGACTTTTTGGCGACGCTGGCGAAGGAGGAGAGGCCTGACCTGCGCAAGGCGCCAGAGAGCTACAGCGCACTGGAGCAGTCCATCGTGGCGGAGTTGACGCAGGACACGCCGGCAACCGCGCTGATGGACGCACCGACCTTCGCCGAGGTGATGTCGGCATATTGGCCAACGCAGGTCGTTCCAGTGTGCTCGATCCGTACGATTAAGAGCGAGTGCTGTGTCGGCGTGCCTGGCGACGTGAAGGCGAGGCTGGACCAGGAGCTAGGGCTGCCGTGGCGCGTCAGCGGCAAGTATGGAGAGATTCTCTTTGCTTGCTGAGGGCAGTCGCGGCCCTGAGTATGAGCACCGTGAGGGTCAGGAGGTGGAGGGCACGGGAGGTGCGTGTGCACAAGTGAATGACACGCTCGATTCCTTGCATTCCTTCGCTACCTTTTCGCACCCTCCCCACCCCCTCCACGCACGCACACGGCGCGACTGATCATCGTATGATGCGCCTGCCTTTTCTTGTTGGATGTCGTCGGCATCCTCTCCCGCCTTCTGGGGGCGGCCAAGACAGGGAAGCTCAGCGAACGACGAGGCCCGCCCCCACCCACTCCTCATCCTCATTACTTGCCGAAAAAGCAGAGGACCTCGCCGAACGTAGACAGGCACTTCCGCCTCCAAAAGGGAGGCGCACACGCGCCATGTAGGCGCACGCGCGTGTGTGTAGGGCCGCTAATGCCGCGCGACTGTGGCTTTCGCGTCCCCTTGCTTGCTTAAGGGGCGCTGCTTCCCTTGTTACCGGATTCCTGGCCTCTGCCCCGCCATGACGCACGTCCGTTGGAGGCACGCGTGCTTCTCTCTCTTTTCCTCTCTGTCTGCCGTTGGTATTCATCTTAAAGAAACATGTCGTACGTGAGCAGGGGCGGGAGCGCGCTGTAATGGTGATTAACGCGACTTCCCCGCCACACCTCCTGCCCGATCTCTCGCCACCTTCTGGGGACCTTCCCCGATCTCTGGCCCTATCCTCCTCTCCCTGCGTCATGGGCCTTGATGGATCGGCTGCCCACCCACCCACGCCCACCTTTCATTCTCTTCATTTCGCTTGACGGTGAACACGTCTTCTCACCATTGCTCCTCCTCCCTGCTCTTGGCGTACGCGCTTCGGTCGTTTTTATGTGAAGGATGATGATGGGGCCGAATCCCTGATCCGCCGGTCCAGTCACGAAGTTCATGCGCGCATGCGCACAATCATTAACTAACACAGGCGTACACAGCTATCGTTTAGAAACCCTATCGCAGGAGAGCGCTGCCGACCGCGACTGCACCGGCGAGCACCGAGGGAGAGGGCTCGAACCCCTCTTGGTGCTACTACCTTCCACTGCTACTGCCTATACGCTAGAATTGTATCCCCCCTCCCCCCATTCCCTGCATCAGCCATCTTGCTCTCGCTCTCTCCACACCTCTATCACACTGTCCCACACCCACACAGACACACGCGCGCACACCACTAACTCTCTTTATTATCGTTCCTCCTCTCTCTTAAGCGTACGAGCACGACTTCACTAAGACGACGATCACCGCCACCGCTGCTGCGTGCGCGCGCGCGTGTGTGTGTGTATGCGTCTGAGCTTCTCTTCGTTTATGTTTGTGCACTGTTCTCTCTCGCACACTCTCTCGCACTCCTATTCGAGCTCGTGGCTGAGTGTCGCTGGACGCCCTTGTCTGATTATTCTCCATCGCGATCTCTCTCTCTCTCTCACTCTCACTCTCACTGAGGGCTCCGCGCAAGTGTGTGTGTTCTCTGTGTCTTCTTGTCCCTCCCCCTTTCTCCTTTCCAGTTCCCCCGGCAGCGTTGGCAGAGCGTCTCACGTCGACCACGCCATCAGCCAACTCCCGTCCCGCTGCACGCCTCTCTTCCTCTTTTCCATGCCTTTGAGCTCACTTAACAACAGCGTACGAACACATGCCGCGACTTCATCGACGGCAGACGCGTGGTGTGCGTACTTTGTGCGCCGCCGCGCCTCCTGCGCATCCGTCTCGTGCTCTCGGCAATGCCGGCGGCGCAGAAGTCAGCCGTCGCCGTGTTGCAGTTACACCCGAAAATGCCCCTTCGTATGGCTCTTCATCGTTGTTGCAGTCGTCATTGCAGTCGCTGTCGCCTCAGTCACCGTCGGCGGCGCCGGTAGGGCGGGTGCGGTTGTCTTGCAGACACCAAGGGAGACGCCTCAGGCATCGATGGACACTGCTCTGTGTCTCGTCCGCTCTCGTGGTGCTGGTCGCCCTGACACAGATGCTTGCGAGACCGGCAAGTACAAGTACCAGCCACGGCTGCGGCAAGGATATCCTCTCCAGCGGTCTTCTCGGCCGGATGGAAACCGCCACGGCTGTGAGTGCGCACTGGTTACGTGCGCAAGATAAACTCTCAGCACCCGTGCTGCCACAGTGTAAGGACTTTGCACCTAATGTCTCCAGTGCAGGCGACGCGCTGTGGAAGGTAGATAACGCAGAAGGGCATCTCGCCGCATGCCCTCCGCGAGACGATGGCGACGACGTGAGCGACGCCGACGCCGACGGGGTGGTGGAGCACATGGAGGAGGTGGTCTGCGGCGGATCAGAGGCACGGGGGGACCGCGGGCGCGGCCGTTACGAGGACGCTCGGCAAATGGACGGCTGCACTCCCACCTTTGATGGATCGTGGACCCGCCTGTGCTCGCCTTCGTCATCGTGGTGGTTTTCACACAGCAGATCCTCCACTGGCCGTAACGCTGCGCCGCCATCTGCAACGCGACGAAGCGTGTCAGGTACTCCCGGCGCCACTGCGTCCGCCTCATCGGCTGCCGTGAACCCCGAAGTCGCACCGCAGAATGAGGTCACCCTCAACCTTGCGGGCAACGTGCAAACCCGGTGGCGGGAGTACCGCTCCAGCTACCCGACGCTCCGTGAAATCGTACACCAGCTTGCGCAGGCGTACAAGGAGGAGCAGCGGATGAAGCACGCATGTTTGTCCGCCATGAAGGCCGCTGCGATCGCGCGGTATGGCGAAAGGACCAGTGACAACGGCACCAGCAGCTGCCGCTGCTGCGGAGGTGGAGATGCACACTACGTTGTTAACAGGACCCGTAACGATGCGTCACCGAAAGCATCACCGGCGGCAGCCACGTGTGCCGCTCTCCCAACCCTTCGCACCTCTCTGGACTGGGTGCGGTACCTGCCCTACGTGCCCATGCACCCCATCGAAGAAGCGGTCGAGCACCTCGAGCACAAGCAGGACGACGACATCCTCTTGGCTCTCTTCTACTCTCCCGACTTGTTCAACGCGTACAACTACGTGCAGTGGATTGGCTTGATGGTGAAGACGACCTGCTCGCTGCTGCGGGCTGGCGTGCTGGACCCGATCACGCACATCCGCGGCGACGACGACGTTGGCGGCGTCTTCTCCAGCTGGTTTCCGCCGAGTAATTCTACGGGAGCTATGATGAATAGCGGCAACCGCAGCAGCAGCAGCAGCTGTGGCGGTGCCCATCACCGCTGCCAGCCTCCTCTCTTCTGCCGTGATCTTGCGCTGCCATCGTTGGAGGGCATGCTTGGCCCGGCGGACATCACGCACATGCGTGACAACAAAGTTCGCGTCGCCATCATCGATGGCTATTATCCTCTGCGGAACGTCACGCACACGGTGTGGCGGCACATGGACCGCGACACGTACCACGTGCACGAGCGGTATTGGGGGTTTGGGTCAAGCGACGGCGACGACAGCGACCACTATGACGAGGCAGATGCGACCGAAGCAGCGGAGACGGTGGAGGCGCCAACGGCGAACGGCGCCGGCAGCCTTGGCGTGACCCGCGATGCAGAGGGGCATGAGGAGCTGCAGGCACATACAAGCGCGGCGGCGTTCACTGGCTCATCTACATCAACCTACTCGTCGACATTCGACTCAACATCGACCGCGCCAGACCCCGCGGCGGCGTTCCCCGCGGGTGACTGGGGTCTGACGTCTGTGCAGCACTGCAATGCCCTTCTCCGTCTTCTCGCCCACGAAGGTGGCCGGCCGGACGACATTCGTGAAGCACTGAGGTCGATGTCGTCGCCAGCTCAACGTGGTGACGCCACTAGCATGGCGGAGACCGCCGAGGACGAGGTTCACGACGCGCGAGCGCAGCGCGACCAAGGCCGCGGTGACAGTCTGCAGGACTGGAGAGAGCAGCGGCGAAACACTCATCGGCCGCAAGCCCGTGAGGATGCAACAGTGCAGACCGCAACGGTGACAGAGACGAAGGCAGGCAGTGGAGAGGCAAAGGAGTACACGGATGCGGCGCGCAAGGCCTCCATCACCGCCGCAGCCGCCGACACCTCCTCCACAGCTGCTTCGTCTTCGTCGCTTCACCCTTTCATGAGCGCGGAGGAGGCACGCTTCTGTCCGAACGACCGCATCCACTTGCTCGCTCGCTACATCATCGACGAAAGCAACACGTTTCCGCTCAACCGCCCCAGCGTCCTCCTCGACGCGCTGCAGAATTCTCTTCACCGCGTGCGGCATCGAAAGCAGCTTCTGGTGGAGCGGATCTTCAGCTGGAGCCAGAGAATGACGTACCGGCTTCACGTTAACATGTCTGCGCAGCGCATTGACGCGTTGTTCTCAGACCACCTGTGCGATGTGCGCTATCAGGCGATGCCGCACACGAGTGGCGTTACTGCCCCCACCGCAGGAGGCGACAGCACCGAAGAGGAGTTGGAGGACGAGGAGGCGATGGACAACGACGTTGTTGTCGATGCTGCACTAGTGCAGAGTGGCTTGGGTGCCAGAACGAGCTACTTCTATCACCAGCGCCTGTGCAGCTTTCACACGTCGGCAGCGCTCGACTCTGCATCGGCGCTGCAGTTCAGAAAGAGGAAGCGTATGCATCGCCGGAATGGGCCCTCCGCCTCCATGTCCCCGTTGACTGAAGCAATGACTACGCTGTCGACGCCGAAGCAGCAGCAGCAGCAGCACACCGCACCGGCCTCGCCGCCACCTGCTGCTCTGTCGCTCACGCACGACAGTGCCGACGGGTTATGCGAGCCGCTTGATGTGCGTGTTGCAGACGCCTCTGTCGCAGCTACTTTGACGACTTTGGCGACGACAACTGCGATGGCCTCAGGGGCGCAGGGCGACGGCGGCGACAGCCGAGGCGCAGAAAATGTCAGCGACGACGCAGCTTCCGTGCAGGGGGATGGATCAGCGGGCGGTACTGGCGACGCGAGTGGGAGCGCAACCGGCACGCAGGGTCTTTCCGGCACGCCGGCGTGTCGCCACTACCTGCTGCGGAAAAGCCCGCCGGTGCTGCTCTTTCCACGCAAGCAGGGCAGCCGCCCGTACCTATTTCCGCAGACGCTACTGCGCCTCACGCCCCTGAGTTTCCCAAAGTCGCGAGGGCAGCCGCCGCCGCACGAGCACGCGCGTCGTATGCGGTCGCGGTGGGGCTGCATGCCTGTCGTGAACTTGTCCACCACGGAGGGGGTTGCGGGAGAACCGTCGATGCCTTATGGCGGCGCCGCTGCCGATGGCGGCGGGGATGGCGACAGCGGAAACGTTCGTAGGGGGCCCAACGGTGCATGGGCGGCGGCAGAAGGCGAAGGGCAGCCACAAGACAGCTCGACACGCTCGGGCCCGCGTCCCCACAACGGAGATGACGGCAGCAGCGTGGGCACCAGCGCAGCGCCTTCGTTGGCGTCAGAGGCAGCCTCGCCGACGCCGGCGACGTATCGCGTGGTCAGCGTGCTTGACAACCCGTTCAGTCGCATCGGGGTGGAGCATCTGCACTACGACTTTCTGATCAGCGGTCCGTCCTCGCCGATGTCGACCGTGCAGCTGCTCGTGGAGGAGTCAAGGCGAGCGTCGACCCCAGGCGAGCTAGAGACTCGCACGCATCGCGAGTCTGTCTACCGCCTGCAACGACGGCAGTGGATGGAGGCGCGCGCGAAGGCGGCTGTGGTGGCTGCCGCGGCTAGCAGCAATGTGGGGGTTGACAGCGATGACGGTGTCAGGGGTGCTGGTAGCGCGGACACCGATAGCCCAGCGGAGGCAGTGTCGCGGCAGCTCAGCAGCGAAACGGCTTCGTTCTTCTCGCAGCAATACCCAACGCACGCGACCAGCACGCCAGGCGACCACGGCGAACCCTGCAACACCACCGACAGCCACCGATCGCATGACCGACTTCACCGCAGTCGCCAGCACCGCCTCGACAGCAGTGTCTGGACCCGTTCCGGGGTGGACGAGACCTTCTTTGAGCACGACGTCTCCTTCCGCCCTGACCCTGACCGGTTCATTGAGGGCGCCCCGCTGACGCTGCAGTTTTTCCTGCGCACGCCAATGCACATCATCGAGGAAGCGATCATCGAGCCGCTGCGGAAGCAGGTTAAGACACTGCGTCAGCGCTTGCTGGACGCGATCGTGGAGGAGGCGCTCCGCTACGGACGCTGTGAAATCAGCGGCCAGCGCTACATGCAGCTGCTGGCCGACGGCAGCAATCCCATGTGCGCCAACGGCACGCGACAGCCGGCGCTGGAGAATAGGGTGACGAAGCCCGTGGCTGAGTGCTCGGTGGAGGGGGTCTTGGATGCGGTCACGGAGAGGAGTGCCTCGGGCGGGGTGCTGGGTGATGAGATGTCTGCCATTCCATACGGGTACACGGACGACGGCAAGCCGCTCCTGCACTCGCTTCGCCACAGCGCCGCGCTGTCCGTATGGCGCTTTACAGCGGACCTTCAGCGGCAGTTCTTGCAGGCCCTTCGCGGCAGCCGCGCCAGAACCTCGGCATCCGCGTCGCACCCTCCATCGAACGACGACGAGATGCGTGAGCCCATTCCACTTCCGCGTGATCTCGCTTCTGTTGTGGAGCTGCTGCACCAGCCGCACGATGTGCTCCAGAGTAGTTCTCCCCAGTTCCGGTCGTCGTCATCGTCATCCTGTTTTTCGAGGCTCTCAGCGTTGCGGGCCACCGATGCCGCAGACCCCGCCACGGCGCCAACAAATGACGCCAGCAGCACGAGGGCGGGCGAGAAAGACGGCGACGGCGACGACGACGCGGACACGCCATTCTTCCTCGCCCATCTTTTCGGGTGGGAACATGGCCCCATGGACCTTGACACGTCCCACGGCAGGTTGGCGGCGAGGCATCAGACGCTCCTCCAGCGTCGGCAACTGCAGGAGCGCCTGTCCATGCTGCAGCTGGCGATGCGCGCGCTTCTGGAGCGGTCGAGCCCGTGGTCGACGGACTCCTTCTTCCAGCTGATCTCGGCCGAGCCGGGGGCGGCGCTGCTCGTGGAGACGTCGTCGACACGGCCACCCGAGTCCGCCACCACCACGACACCGGACGACGGCTCTGAACCGTCTCCGTCACCATCAAAGCCACCAGATTGCCTGGGGCAGTTCAACGCCACGTACCTCGCGGTCGCGTACCTCTTCTTCAACGGCACCGCCGAGGCGTACTTCCGCACCCATTCCCTCAACCAGCGTCGCATGCACTTGCTGCAGCGGCTTGACGAGGCGGTGCGGCTCTCACTGAAGGCGCGCTTGATCCTATTAACGGCGACGGAGGAGGACTACCGGGCGCGCCACGTCGAGACCGCGATTCAAGACGCGGCTCGACGTCACTGCATCTTTCGGCGGGATCGCTCCCCTCACGAGGAGAAGCAGCCCTCCCCGTCTTAGCAGAGCGGCGGTGTGTCGACGCGGGTGGTGGCAGTGCGCTGGAGAGCATCGCGTCGTCGTTGGCGATCATCACCGGGGCGGGCGACGGCGATGGCAGCGATAGCGGATCTGGTGCTGTGGACTCAGTCGCCGCGAGGCAGCGTTCTCGACCATCCGCAGCCACACTGAGCACCGTGCGCGACACGGGCGATGACGAGGCCAGCATCTTCGAAAGGAAGGACATGCACGGCCTCTTCGCCCGCCTCTCGTCGTTTTCTCTTCATTGCCGACTAAGACCCCCGACACGAATGACAGCGCCGCCAATGTGGCGGATAGGACGCCACTTCCTCATTGATTATCGTCACTGGTGCCGAGGAGAGAGCGAGGGCCACAGGAGGGATTCTGCTGCGCGAACCGCGGTGGCGCGCGACGATGACAACGGTATGGGCGGAGCTCAGCGCTACCACCTCGACAGCACCGCCTTGATCTACGCCTCGACTGGGACCCCGATCGCCAGCAACGGCCCGAACTAAGATCGTCTTATCGGGCACTGCGTGCGTCGTCTGGCGAGGGTGGACGAGGATTCGGAGAGATGTGGCGTTTCTTGGGGCTTCCCCGACAGCGGCGCGAAGGCTGCCACCGCCGGTGACGGGAAGAAGGCGGATGACGACGACACCGAGTCGCATAGGCTGGAGGCACCGCCGCCGTCTGCGGTGATCGCGGATACAGACGTCACCAAGCGAAGCTTATTCGAGGAAGAGATACGGAGGGCGCCGACATCGGCGACAGCGACGACGACAAGGATGGATGACGTATGGCAGGTGGAAGCAAAAGGCGGCTCGGCCGGCGCACACCACTTCGTGGACGACAGCAGCGACATTGAAGCAAGGGGTCTGCGACGACGTCGGCTTGCCGAGCACTACCGCCACGCCCCGAAGCTGAAGCAACGGCTTATTCATCAGCGACTGCGTTGGGTGGCTTCCCTTTGGGATGACCAGCACCGTCGATGGGCATCGGCGCACGCAGAGCAAACCCACTCGCAGCGTGGCTGCGAGGCGGCGCAGCGGCAGCTGTGCTTCATAGGCTTGTGTGTGTGTGATATAGTTTTCGGATGCGAGTGTCGCTCATGCGCCGTTTCTATTCTCTCTCGCCTCCATTCTCTTCGACGCTTGTGTCGTCGTTCTATCGTGAGATGCATACAAAACAAGAAAAAGAAGCTCATCAGCAGCTGCAGCTGCAACGGCATCAACGATGCCGACGCGCATTGATGTGATGACGGCTGCACGCGGGAGTGATGATGAACATGAGAATCACTTGACCAGGGGGGGGATAGCGTATGCGCCAACGTCCCCCGCATCACTTCGGCTTTGCCTCTCTGTCTTTCCTCATTGTCGTTGCGCATGTGCATGCGCGCTCGTGGGATTGTCCTCTCAGGGGGCACCTCCCGGCGTCACTGACGCCGGGGGCCTCGCCCGCATCTCCTCTCCACCTCTCATCACCTTCTCTTCTGCTCTTCGGTCGCTGTCCCTCTCGCTCTCAAACGGACTCAACACGGCACCATTCACCGCTGTTCCTTCCTTCTCTCACCACGCCCGGCCCCATCCGGTACCTTGCGGGCTCGCTTCGCCCTTCCCGCTCTGCGTTGCCGCACGCGCTCTCCCAATCCTTCTGACCCTCTCCACACGTGCATGCGGCGCCCTCAGCATTCTTCGCAAAACGCCTTCCATTTCCACCACCACCATCACCACTGTGCGCACACCGCGCTCGCAGGGATCGAGCGTGGGCAGAGTTGCTCACTGCACATTGACGCGTGTCGCTTGCTCCCTCTCTCTCTCTCTCCGCGCGTGCTGGGATTGGCTCACGCGCGTCTCCTCGCCACAACCTCTCCTCTCCTACACTTCCAATTGGCACCACTACACTCAGGCGGGCAGTCTCGTTTCCTCCCTCTCGCCCTCTCTCTTTTGTGTGTGCGCGCGTGGCTGTGTTCCAACGCTACATCCGTTGTAGCCACCGCGACGGCCAACATCACTCTTGCTGCCTCGCCTTTTCTCCTTTTCCTTCTGTCGTTTCCGCGCCTGCCGGTCCCTTTCCTGCTCTCATCAGCACCCTCACCCCCCACAGAAGACAGAGAGGGGCGAGGGTGGAGGGGAGAGAGGGAGGAGGGGTCACCTCATCACCATCATCCGTATCAGACGCCGTCTTACACGTGCGCCCCTGAATGTGATAGCGGGCTTGTGTCTTCTCTGTTCGTCGGTGCTTCCCTTTTGTTTTGTGTGTTGCTCGTTTTCTGTGCGTCACACCCCGTTGGCTGCTGCTGTTGCATCTCCCTCTGTTAGATTTGCAGGTACCTCTTCCCCTCTCTTTCCCTCCCTCCCTCCAGCCCCGCCTGTGCTGGTGCCTGCATGTTCTCCTGTTCGCCTGTCAGTGCTTCGTTGTCTTAGCGGAGAATGCAGCCGCCTCAGCTCAAACCTGCGCTAGCGGGTACGGCCGATGTGGCCCTCCCGGCTGCCTTTGCGGGGCCCAGCATGACCTACGATGGGAGCAGCGGCAAGTGCGAGAACTTAGATTCGAATCCGCGCTCATGCGAAGGGGACGAGGACGCCGGCACCTACTCGGCGGACTACCGCGTCTACCAACAGCGTCCCGACGACACGCACAACGCGACACGGCGAAGATCTTCATCGGTAGGGCAGCTCTCCGTTGAGCAGGTGCTGACATCGGTTGCCCCGCTCTCCTCTCCTCCTCAGCCTATGGCCGCGCGAACGCGTAGCAGCCACTTGCCGCATGGCAACGGCACCTCTGCGGATCGCTCTGCGTCCGTATCACTGCCGCCAGCCTATCCGGATCGATTCAGCACCCATGCTGTGGGCGACTGCCCAGCGCATCATGGCACCGTCTCCTCATCGTGGTGCTGCGACAGCACCTGTGCGACGCGCACAGGTGAAGCGAATGGAAAGGTGCCGCCAGAAGGTGACGGCTGTAGCGAGCGCTTCTCGCCGCATCGCATCGGCTCAGCGCTGTTGAGCTCCACAGCGGAGACTGCACCCGGATACCTGTTGGCGCTGATCGGTGTTGTGACAGGGATGCTGCTTTTCCTGCCGTGGTCGTCGAATCCGGTGCACATTGCATTGATGGTGCTGTCGTCATTGGTAGGGTGCGTGTGCGGCCTGCTCTACTGGATTTCGGAACGGCGGTGGTACCGACGGTGGCGGCATGGCTTCTACGACGCAAGCGGCGCAGCAGCGGCTTCCTGCAGCGCCGGCGGTGCCCGCGGCTGGCACGTCGAGTCTGCCGTTGGCAGCGCTGGCCCTCGGTATCACGACCACGATGCCGATGATGAGGTCAGCAGCGTCGGTATGTGCTGCTGCGCTGGCTGCGTGAGCCACCTTATTGATCGCCAGCACTTCCGCGTTGTGCTGCCGACGGCTCAGCTGCTGCTGCTTGGCACCTTTGTGCTGGTGTCACCCCAGGTGATGGCAACGTGGACGGCCCCGATGGCGTCAACGACTGGCCGCGGCGGCGGTGCCATCCTCGCCGACCGCGGAGCAGGACATGCGGCTCGCTACGGGGCCACGCTTTATCCTGTCGAGGCGGTGTGGAAGACTTGCCTGCTGCACGCGTGGATTGGCATGAGGTTTTCCCTGCCGCTCCTGTGGAGCTTGCTGGTTGGCCTCGTGCACATGGCGGTGCTGCTGGCCCAGTACCAACACGCCGGCCCTGGCACGCTGCTCACGCTGGTGGTGTGGATGAGCGTGCCGCTGCTCTGCTTCGCTTTTGCGATGTGCATCACCAGGCCCCGACCAGCAGTCGTGGAGGAACAGCAGCATCACCAACTGCTGCGAGGCCGCGCCTCTGGTGGGGGAGCTGCTGGCTACTCAGCCAGCTACGGCGCTGGTGTGGGTGAGCCGCTGCCGCCTTTTGTGAACTTCTTCATCGGCCGGAGACGTGACGCGCTCGAGGCCACGTGTGCTTCCGTGCCATACTCCAGTCCTTCGACGGTGACAACAGCTGCTCCTGCCCCAGCCACGCAGTACAGTGCCCACCCATCTCGCCGGGTTGTCCTCCCTCCGCCACCGGTCGCGGCGTACTCGCCTGCTTCATACGCACAGATGTTCTCCGCGGAAGGCATTGACGGCAGTTACCTAGCCAGGCTGAAGGTGGGCGAGTTCGGGAGTCTCGTACGCGGCGGCAGCGGAGGAGTGGGCATAGCAGCTGCCCGGTACCCCCAAGCCAACTACGGTGGCCTTGGCACGGTAGTGCCCAGCCGTTATGAGTCCGACCAGCGACTCATTGCGCCGCAGCGGCCCGTGCGCCCACGCTACAACGCCGCCGCACGATCGCCGGCGCCGTCTGTGCAGCAGGGCGCGCCGCTGTTGGCGCCAAAGTTCTTTGACAGTGCGGGGGTGCCGCCGCACGACGACCTCATCGGCCTCGCAACCCCACATGACATCACCCTGCCTTCGCAACACGGGCGAGCACGCGACCTGTCTGCACCCTTGTACTCCCCAAGCTCTCTTTCTCAGGCAGTGCGCGAGGCGCGCTACGAGCCTGCCCATTACCCCGTCAACAACATGGATGAGGTGACGTATCCCACGACATCAGCAGCAGCGATGCTCCCATCGTCTGGAGACGGCACCCATCCATCTCTGCCACTCCCGCAGACGTCGCGCCAGCTCGCTCCGCCCTCGCGCTTGTCTATCGTCAGCAGCAGCACCCCCTCGACAATGCTTGTGAGCAATCTCGAGCCGGCGCCTCAACCGCGGCGGCAGCTGCGCAAGCACGTGCAGCAGGCGGCGGCTGGAGAGGTCGAGGAGGCCGGCGCGTTTCGTGACGACGCGGTCGACAGCGACGGCGCCGCGGCGGCGATAGTGCCAGCAGACTCGTCGCATCAGGAAACTCGGCAGCATCGGCGAACAGGATCGGCGACCGCCAAGGGGCAGAGAACGTGGAGCGGGGTCGCCGCCACCGCCGCAGCCGCTAAGAGCATGTCTGCAGCTGCACCCGCGGCGGATGACGATGGCTGCGCGAACGGCGTTGATGTTCCCAATGCTCCTGTCCACGGCCGCGGTGACGACGGAGAGGAGTGGGACAGCGAGCCGCCCTTACCGGCCGGAACCTCGCTGGAGGACGCGTGCGCACCGTACCTTGTCCTCGACGCTGCCCTAGTCATTGTGGACGTTGGCCCGTCCCTGTGCCGGCTTCTGGGTACCACCGTCGACGCTGTCTTGTTCCGCCGACTGCCGGACGTGCTCGCGTGGCTCGATGTCGTGGAGCGGGAGACGGCGGTGATGCTGGTGAGCGCTGTCGCGCAGCCTCTGCGCACCGCAGCCGCCGCAGTGCGAGGCGAGAAGCGCGGCGCGGGTGCCCACTCTACCAGGGAAGAGAAGGCGAAGAAGGGGAAGGACATGAAGAGGCGTCACAGCGGCGCCCAGGACGGCATGCGAGATAACCATCACGACACGAACGAGAACCGCAACGCGCCATCGGGGGCGGCGAAGCAGCTCCAGAAGCCGTCGGAGATGGAGGTGCGCGACAACGTTGCCGAGGGGGCGCCTGTGCGGCGGATCACGCTGCGGGGACACTGCCCCTACTACGCAAAGGCCAGCGGCAGCACGAGGGAGATCAGCGCGGGTCGATGCAGCCGACGGCCGCCGTTTGCACTTTGCTTCGACGTCTGGGCGGAGCGTCTCGCCGCGCCAGCACCCAGCACTGCCGGCTCTTGGCGGAGGCACAGGTCCTCGGCGGTGGGTGGCGGCCGGCCGCTGCCGACGCCCTTCGTGATCATCCTTCGGCGCCCTTTATTGCATGGCTTGTGCGATGCGCTGCCGCTGCCTGTTGCACTGGTGCACCCCCGAACGGGAGAGGTGCTGTGCTGGAATCGCTACGCTGCGCGGCTGACGGGGTGCACCGCTTATGACATGCTGGGGACGCCCGCGTACGGCAGCTTCGTGTACGAGGGATTGCCCGGTGCTGCCACGACGGCGGCAAGCCAGGGAGGCTTCTCCAGCACTGGCCGCCATCTCCCGCCGCCGCCGCCATCGCCGAGTGTGGAGTTTGCGTCCTCCACGCATCGGCGACAGCAATCATCTAATACGGCTGCGCTGTCCGCGGCGACAGCGGCCGGCACCGTGCCCGATGGCGAGGTCGCCTCGAACGGCTTTGCGCCTCCGCCTGTCAAGTCAACGTCGCCCACTACCGCGGCGCTGCTGCTCTCCTCACAACAGACAACGTCGACAGCCTTTTCTCCTCTCCAAAACGCTCGGCTGCAGCGGCAGCACGGCGGCGCCGGTAGCCCAACCTTCGTAGACCAGGCATCACCGCCGCCGCACGCGGCTGGCCTCTATGGCACTTTCACCGTTGTGGCCTCGCAGCAGCATCGCGACACTCCGCTTCCTGGCTTCTTTTACGTGCCCTGCACACGTGCTGCGGCTGCGGTGGCAGGCGTACCGCTCTCCGCTGTTGGCCACAGCGGGGAGCTTGCAATGACGACCGCCATTGGTGGTGGCGGCGCTCGACCAAGCAGCTCCTCGAGCACTGGCGGCGGGCCGCACCAGATCTCGTCTTTGCAGCTGCCTTGGTCGCTGGCCGGCCGTGGCGGTACTGTGGCAGCGGCTGCCGGGCACGCAGATCGAGTGCCCTCGCAGTTGACCGCTGCCTCACAGTCTCCTCTTTCCTTCGGAGTCGGTGGCGGTGGTGGCGACAACAAGAACAGCACCAGCGGCGTAGCAGTGGGTGCGCGCTGTCCTCGCCCACCACCGCCACCGCCCCTCGCGGCAGGACTTGATCGTGGCACCGACCCCTACGACGAGGCCGGAGTCGCCACCGCCTTTGAGACAGACGGAAGCAAGGAGGCGCAGGGAGACGGCGACGAGGACGTGATGGCGGCACCGTACTGCTCTTCACCTGTCATGGTGCATGGACTGCTGTTTCGCGCCACCTTGCGACCACTGCGCGGCGTTCTGTGCAGCGAGGAGGGTGGCGTAGTCGAGAACCAGCTCGGCGGTCCGCTGCGGACGAGCGCCAGCGCCGTGGAGGGCGAGCACACCGGCGGCCGTGGCGCGGAAGGAAACCCCTTCTTCAATCAGCCGCCGCGTGCGGCGCACGAAGAGGACAGTGCGGCGGTGGAAGGAAAGGACGCAGAGGAAGGGCAAGCGCTCGCTCGGGAGAAGAACATGCAGGCCCATGGCGACGACAAGAGCGGCAGCGACGACAGCGTTGAAGCATTGCTGTCGGAGCGGCAGCCGCATCACCGACACCACCGTCTACACCGCACTGCTGCAGGTGCACGCATGCCGAACAGCGAGTGTGAGGAAGACAGCGGCGCCGAGGACCAGTCGGACATGGACGACGACGATGACGACGACACTCCCTTCGACGAGGACGACCTCCCGAAGGCAATGGCTGGGACGATGAACGGCGGACTGACGCTTGCGGCGACGCTAGAGCAGCTCTTCGCGACCAAGGCGATGGCGTGCAACTTCGGGTTGGACAAGGAGCCCGCAGCATGTCCACGCCGCAGTGCGGCATCGACCGTGACAACGACGGCGACCGCGGCCTCTGGAGCGCTGCTGAGCTCCGAGCTGCTGCCTCAGTACAGCCTCCGTGAGGCACTTCAGCAGCTTGCCGCAAGTGAGTCACCTCTCTTGCTCACATTTTCCGAGCCTCCCCTCTATGCCACCACGTGTGCAAGCGCCGAGGCGTTGCTGCAGGAGCGACGACTAAGCCACCACCGCGTAAGCAGCCCTTCCCCGGACGAGCACGGCTACTCGGGCGTGCTCACACACGCGAATAATGGTGGCGTTGCTGCGGCGGCCAGTGGCGGTGACTGCACCAGCGTGCCGGAGAGCTACCTCGGCACCCCGCAGGCGCCTTTTCTTCGCCGGCAGCGCCCGCAGGTGCCGGCGTTGTGGGGTGACGGCTCATCCAGCCTCCAGTTCGTGGCGGCCGTGAAGGAGGCGGTGGATTCGTACCGGGAAAGCATCGAAGAAGATTCGAGCGGCTACACGGACCTCCTCGGCCTCCTCTCACTCAGCGGTGCCAACGGCGGTTGCTGCCCCAGCAGCGGCTATGCGGCGCGTAACTCGTCGTCCTCTCTGACGCCCACCTCCTTCGGCGGCGCTCCGGATGCCGCCGTGACGACTGCCATCACCGCCGACGCAGTGCGGCAGCTACGCCTCCTCAAGTCCCTATCTGATCAGCTGCTGCAGGCGACGGCCGCGTACAACCGCACGCGCCAGTCGATGAGCTCCACCACGTGCGGACTCAGCGGCGGCTGCGGCTGCGGCGGCGTTGCCGCGCGCGTGTCCCCTTCATCTTCCTCCCCGTCGCTCTCACTGGGCCTCTTTGCAGCCCCTTCCGTGCCAGACGCCGACGCTGCACACGAACGCCACCTTCACGCGCGTCGCCACGGCTCCGCCACAACGCCTTCGCCGCACAAGGACCCCCCCGCCGGCGGGCCGCTTGGATTCTCTGCGCACCAGTCCCCGTTCCAGCCACCGCCGCCGCCTCCACATCTCGCTTTCACCAGCGAGGAAGCGAGGGGCGCGCATCGGCGCCTACAAGGCGGCGGCCCACACCGGCGTCAGCCAGGCGAGCCAGCAGCGAGTGCGAGCACAGGCGGCAGCGGGGCACATACGGGCATCTACCGTGACCCCAACAGCACGCCGTTCTCCGTTGCATCGGAGGATGTCACCGGTGTGGCCCCCAGCGCCGTCGGCGACAGCAGAAACTCGGCACTGAAGGAACCACCGCCGCCGCCACATCACGGCGCCACACGCACCAGCGGCAGCGGTGGGAGGAGAGACATACAGGATGGCGGCGCGTCTCCCGTAAAATCGCGGCCACGCCATGCAGCGAAGTCGTCCACGGCAAGCGCGCCGCTTAAGGTGAGCAGGGGCAGGCATACTGGTGCTCGTCACGGCCGCCGAGGCGGCGCCGGCGCCGGCGCCTCTACCCCGGCCCCCAGCCCGCCACTCGTGCCCTTGGACGCGGCGGTGGACGTAGCGAAGGAGTCGCGCAGCTCTGGGTACATGGGGGAGATCAGCGGCAGCACCCCGTCTTCTGCCTCGCCTTGTGGTGTCGGAGGGTCGGGTCGCACCGCTGCCGCCGCCCCTGCCGCGACGTCTTCCTTGAACGCCAGCACATTATTAGTGGCGGCGGGGTCTGTACCGGCGATGTCTACCCCTCGCCCGCACGCCACAGGTGCCAGCGCCTCTGCCCTCGATGTGGCAACGCCGCAGACGGAGTTACACTCCTCTCCGCGACCCTGCGACACTGTTGTGGCCTCCGGCGAAGGCGAGGCGAGCGGTCGCGGTGGCGGAGCGGGCGAAGACGCCGCCGCTGCGGGAGGCGTTACCAGCCGCTTGACGACCTCGCCGCGATACCAGGGTAGCCTCTTGCTGAGTCCGTCCTTGGCCGCAGCAGAGATGGGCGAGCTGGAGGCCAGCTACGGCACCGAGTCGCGCCAACAGCGGCCGCAGCATCGTAGCAGTCCCAATATCATTTCTGGTGCAGGCAGTGGCAGGGGTGCAACCCCAGTCAAGCGAGATGCGTCGCCGCGGCGTCGCTCCAGCGCTGTGTACAGGCGGGAGAGCTCGCTCGACGTACTGCCAAGCGCGCCGCTTGGCAGCGGCAGCTTCCGTGGCAACGGCGGACTCGTGCCAACGAGCAGCAGCGCGTCACCGTCGGCGGGTGCGGGCGCGGGAGGCCAGGGGACAGGCTCGCCATCGCCGCATCCGGCCCGGACTGGCAGCGGTAGCCTCAACGCCAACGCTAACGCCGCCGCGGCTGCCACTGCCGCGGTGCGGTCGACACCGCGGCGGCCCGGCGAGGGCGCCGTCTGGGCAGTCCTTGTTTCGCGCGATGAGGCGACGATTCCGTCGTGCTGCATCAGCGTCAATCTCGGGGACGAATTTCGGCTCGGCCGCAGCAGCAAGTGCACGGCTGTCGTGTCGGACAGCTTTGTGAGCAGCACGCAGTTCTCCATTGTGCGAACCGTGTCAGCGTCGACAACGGCGCAGGACTCGCAGTCTCCCGGCAGCGGCCGCAGCGAGCGAGGTGCGCGTCGAAACAAGGCCTTCACGGTCACTCTATACGACCGCAGCGCCAACGGCACGTACGTCAACGTGAAGAAGCTTGGCAAGGACAAGAGCTGTGTGCTGCGCGACAGGGCTCTCATCACGTTCCGCCTCAGCACCTCGCAGTTCTTCTTGGGTTTCGTCTTTATGCTGACTGACGAGCGTGGCGTGCCGCTGGACGACCGCACTGGCATGGGGGGTGGCAGTGGGCTGCGCAGTTTGCTGGACGCACGGCTCTCACCGCAACCGCAGACAGGGCGGCGAACTAACGCCTCGTCGACCGGCGGTGGCGGCAAAGAGAGCAGCAGCAGCCAGAACACGGTCATGGCCTCACCCAACGCCCTCTCCACTAGCGCTGCCCGCCGCAACACCCCGCGCGCGCTCTCCACCCCGGACAATTCGAGCTTCGCGAGCGGCACCCCGAACGGCTCGCGGCGCGCCGGCGGCGGGGCCCCGCGCAGCAGCCGCCACGCTCATCGCGAGACCATCGAGTGGAAGATCGGCGAGGAAATGCTCGGCAAGGGCGGCAATGCAGAGGTGTACCTTGGCATCAACCTGACCAACGGCCAGCTGATCGCGGTGAAGCGGGTGCGGCTGCCGACGTTTGCACACGGCAGCGACGCCGAGCAGGACCCGGAGGCAAAGGCGATCCTGCAGCAGTACCGCTCTCTACAGGAGGAGATCAGCGTCTTGTCCAAGGCGACGCACCCGAACATTGTGCAGTACTACGGCTCCTCGCAAAACAGTACGTACTTCAACATTCTGCTGGAGTTCGTGCCAGGCGGATCGCTGCGGCACCTGCTCGACAACTTCGGTGCCCTCAGCCCTGGGGTCATCCTGTCCTACGTGCATCAGGCTCTCGAGGGGCTGGCGTATCTGCACCGGCACAACATCGTCCACAGCGACTTCAAGGCAGCGAACATCCTCATCACAGAGAAGGGTAAGGTGAAGCTGACCGACTTCGGCACCGCGCGGCTGCTGACCCGACCGCATGCAACAGCCGCCCGCGGCGGTGGGGAGGCGCAAAGCGTGACCTCGCGCACCACCCCTGGGCAGCGCAAGGACGACCCTGTCTCTGTTGGCGCCGGAGGCACGCTGCACATCGCCGGCACCCTGCGCTGGATGGATCCGGCCCTCTTCCACAACCCCCACTCGAGCGGCGCCGCCGACGTCACGGCTGCCGCCACGGCGAAGGACTCGTCCGACAAGCTCGGCGGCCCTACGAAGGCAGGTGATATTTGGTCCGTCGGCTGCACGATGATTGAAATGATGTCAGGCGAGGCGCCATGGTTCGAGTACGACTTTGAGAGCGAGGAGCAGATCGTGAACTTGCTCACCTACACAGCGGAGCCGCCGGAGATACCCGAGTGCCCGGAGTGTCCAGACTTGGTGACCATCGCGCAGACGTGTCTCAAGATGGACCCAGCACGGCGCCCCACATGCGAGGAGCTGCTCCGCATTGTTGAGGAGGCGACGGCACGGCTGCAGGCGCAGTCGACGAGTCCGTCAGTGAGCCCGTCGCGCGAGGTGTCGCAGCAGCACCCTGCAGTCCCGGGCTCTGTATCCGGCGCCGGCACGGGTTTGCGGTCCAGCAGCACTCTGTTGTGTCCTCAAATGGAACCTGGCACGAATAGTGCATTCGCGTCTCTCACGGCCAACCCGGCGGTGGCCGCCTACGGCCCAGGGACAGACGACCGCCGTCGGGCAGAGCGTGTCGGTCGCCCGAGCGACTCCACGCCGATGTCATTTGCCGTTGGCGGCGATGGAGGCAGCTCCGCTCAGCTGTCTGCCCGCGACGCCGCCTTGCCCACGGTGCTCTAGCGCCCCTCGGGCGGGCGAGCAAGAAGAGTGGGGTTGGGATGGCTGATGGTCTTTGTGTGTCTGTGTCTGCGTCTGCGTGTGTGTGTGTGTGTAGGCTGCTCGTGGCACGTAATCGACGTGTACGAGCATGGTGGCTGCCGGTGGCGATCCTTCCTCCACGCCTGTGTTGCCGCCATCGCCCCCACTCCCCCGCTTCTTTTCATCCGATCGGTGTGCCCGCGTGCTGGTGCACGTCCAGGGCGCTTTGCCTACGCTGTACAACAAGACGAACAAGCGAGTAGGGCGGACGGAACGCATGCGCGGGGCGGGGATGGCGGGGGGTGGTAACTGTATCGCAGGCGGCAAGTCTCATGTGCGCGGCGACGGAGCTCCTGCTGCGCTTGCTGTCATAATGTCTCTGCTGTGCAGGTGCTGCGAGAGCGACGAGGCGGGTGGGTGGTGGTGCGACGGGACAGAGACGGAGAGGAGGCAGGTATGAACTTGCTGAACGCAATACTATGCGTGCATGTGTGTGCTCTTGAGCACGGCTTTCTCTCGCTCTTGCTACCGTTAGCGGATAGATAGCCTCCGACAGAAGTCCTTTGCCATGCCTCTCCTCTCCCTCTCTCTCCTCATCCTGCACTGCCACTGGAATGCAATCATCTTTAGCTGTCCCCTACGCGCTCTCGCTCTCTCGTACACTAATCCTCTCTCCACGCCTTCCACGCTTGCTGCACAACAACCCCTCGCTGCGCACGCATGCATGTGCGCGCCTATATGTGCGCATCCGTTCTTTGCGCGCCACCCCGACGCCCACGCCTCCACACCAACCACACCCGCTGCGACACACGCACGTCGATGCGTCTGCAAGCAGCTTGCGTATTCGTCCGCTCATCACTCCTTTTCTTTGCCTTGCTTCTTCGTTTCTTTGCTTTTTACTTTTTCCGTGCTTCGCCTCGTTGCGTGCGCGTGTGCGCAGGTGCACGCCATCGTTTCTTGTGTGCGTCTCCGTCTCCCCTCGTCTGTACGGCCTCTCTCTATTTCGCTGTGCGTGTGTGTGTGTGTGCCGGCAGTGTAGGGGGCCTTTCGGGGTAGGTATATATAGGTATCTATATCTTGTTGCCCTTCACCAGCCGTGCCCTTCTCACGCTCGCCTTCGCAGTCAAGCCTGTCCACGTTACTCTCTCTCACACACACACACACATAGGCAGACAGACACTCGCACACTGTTACGCCGACACTCGTCGGATTCCGCTTCGTTCTCCTCCCTCATCTCGCTTGATCTGCGTCATCTCACATGTGAACATCCGCGGCCCATTCGAAAGAAGGACAAGACAGCAAACAACATCGACGAGGAGACGCCGTCGAGCCCTCCTCCTCATCCTCCTCCGCTGGCGCTGCATTCGTGCACACACTCAACTCACCGACTCATCCGCTGACGACGCCATAGCAACGGACGACGTTCATTGTTGGCTGCTCAACCACTTCCACGCGCGCGCGCGCTCGGACACAGTCACACACACGCACAGGAAAGACGCGCGAGGAAAGTATGCACACCAACAAAGGACAGTCCTCATCATCGAGGGCCGCCGTGTCGGGTTCACCGACCAAGCCACACGATACACGCGTGAATGGGCTCACCACCAGCAGCTGCGGCAAACAACGCGACCCACCGCGAGGCGCCGTCACGAACGCCGTTGAATTCGTCTCGGACATCCTGCGCAACCTCTACGCGCGTGTTGCGGCCATTGCTCAGCCCTATGCGGCAGAGCACGCGTCCTTTGTCGAGTACCAGCGTACCCTACCCGTGCGCACCGTCGTGCCGGAGCCGCCGAACACGCTGCGCGACTACATCCGGCGTCAGCTGTGGCGCGTCGGCCGCACTTGTCTTCTCTTTTTCTTTTTTCTGTTCACGTGGCCGGTGTGGCTGACGCTGCATCTGCTCCTGAAGCTGCTCGACGCGCATCAGCGGCGGTTGCGGCTGCAGCATCACCGCGCTTGGGTGCACCCAAGCGTGCCCCACGTCCGCGCCAATGTGCACAAGCACTCGAAGGAGTTCCCGCTGGGCTCGTGGCACTTGCGCTGCGAGGATGGGCGCCAGCGGTGGTACTTTGGCGAGCCGCTGCGCGAGGGGGAGGAGCACAACGAGCTCGCCATGGCGCAGCTGTGTGGCTTGCACACCGTCGGCGACTATCATGCGCTGCTCCGCCAGCGCGCCGCATTGGACTCGGGTGGCGGTGACGAAAAGCAAGACAGCAGGGGTAGTGGCTTCAACGGCACCGGCCTCAACGGCGCCGGCGTCACCAACAGCCGCGTGCCCTGGCTGCCCGACATCCTCCAGGAAAAATGCTCGAAGCGGTCCTTTGTGGAGCGTTACCACATCGGCCTCATCCCCGCCTCGCCCCCGCAGCCGCGCACGACATCGGAGGCGGCCATGGACGACGGCATCCGCTTCCTGGTCAAGCTGCAGGACCCCTTCTCGGGGCACTGGCCGAACAACTACAGCGGCTGCATGTTCCTCGTGGCCGGCTTCGTCATCACCAAGTACATCGTGGCGGGAGGTGAGACAGACCGCCTGTTCCCGCCGTTCCCTGACCACCACCACGTCCGGCTGGACTCCAACGGCACGAAGCGGCGCGGCAATGGGGGCGACATCCCGGAACGTATCTTGGGTGTCTCTGCCTTCGAACATGCCGGCGAGGTGGGCTGCCGGTGCGGCGAGGCCACGCGTCAGGAGCTGATTCGGTACATCCGCAATCACCAGAACCCTGATGGCGGGTGGGGGCAGCACACGGAGGGCCACAGCACGATGATGGGAACGGTGCTGAACTACGTCAGCGTCCGTCTGCTGGGGGTGCCGGCGAGCGACCCGCAGGCGACGTGCGCACGCAACTGGATCCTGGCCCACGGCGGCGCCACCAAGACGCCGATGTGGGGCCGCGTGTGGCTGAGCATCCTGGGCGTGTACAGCTGGGACGGCGTGAACCCAATCCCGCCGGAGATGATCTTGATGCCGGACTGGATTCCATTCTCGCTGGGTAAGATGTGGTGCCACAGCCGCGTCATCGCCATGCCCTTCTCATACTTCTACGGCTTGCGCTGGTCGGCGCCGGCGTTCCCGACGACGCTGGCGTTGCGCAAGGAACTCTACACAGAGCCATACGACGCCATCCCGTGGCGCAGCTTCCGCGGCGTGGCGTGCGAGCTGGACGTGTACACGCCGACCTCACCGCTGCTACGCGTCGCCACGGGCCTGTTCGACCTCTACGAGCGGCACCCCATCCCGTTCCTGCGGCGGTACGCACTGGAGGAGAATTGGCGGCACATCGCCTACGACGACGAGAGCACGAGTTTTATATGTCTAGGACCTGTGAATAAGTGGCTCAACATGCTCGCCACGTGGGTGCGCGAGGGCGAGCACAGTGCCCGCTTCCAGAAGCACTGCCATCGGGTGCAAGACTACTTCTACTTGGAGAACACCGGCTTGTCCATGAGCGGGTACAACGGCTCACAGTTGTGGGACACGTCCTTTGCCGTGCAGGCGATCTGCGCGTGCCGCCGCGAGATGACGTTCCCGGCGGAGATGGAGCTGGCGCACCACTACATCGATGTTGCCCAGGTGCAGGCGAACCCGATGGCGGCCGCCGACTTCTACCGCCATCGCACGAAGGGGGCGTGGAACTTCTCTACCAGGGCGCAGGGGTGGCAGGTGTCGGACTGCACGGCGGAGGGGCTGCGGGTGCTGCTGCTCCTGCCGCAGTACGAGTTTCCAGTGCGGCGCATATTTGACGGCGTGGACGAGGTGCTGTCGCTGCGCAACAGCGGCTTTGGCGGCGATGGCGGGTGGGCGTCGTATGAGCCGACACGCGGCCCGGCGTACTGCGAGCTGCTGGACTGTGCGGAGCTCTTCAAGGACGTCATGATCGACTACAGCTACGTCGAATGCAGCAGCAGCTGCATCCACACGCTGTCACTTTTCCGCGAGCACTACCCGCACTACCGCCGCCGTGACGTGGACCGCGCCATCAGCGAGGGTATCGCGTATGTACTGGGCCAGCAGCAGCCGGACGGTGGCTTCTACGGCAGCTGGGGCATCTGCTACACGTACGCGGCGTGGCTTGTCGCCGATGCCCTGCAGGCGTCGAAGGAGCTGCCGGACATGGCCGTGCACCCGCACTGCGTGAAGCTCGTGGACTTCCTTCTCTCCCACCAAGGTGCCGACGGCGGCTGGAGCGAGGACGTCAGCGCATCGGCGCGGCAGACGTGGGTGGACAGCCCGGACGGAAGCCAAGTGGTGAACACGGCTTGGGCAGTCATGGCCATTATCTGCGCCGCGGGAAAGGCCGCGCACACGGAGCCGACGCGGCAGCGCAACATCCGCAGCGCCGTGGACCATGGGGTACAGCTCATCATGTCCCGCCAGCTTGCGAGCGGTGATTGGCCGCAGGAGCGCATCAGCGGCGTCTTCAACGGCAACAACCCGATTCACTACCCCGGCTATAAAAACAGCATGACCGTGTGGGCGCTCGGCAAGTACAACAGCTGGAAGCGCGAGTATGTGGTGGCTGCGTAGCGGTGGATGCTGGCGGGTTGATGCACATGTGTGTGTGTGTGTGTGCTTAGTCAACGCGGCCGTTGATGGCACTGTCGGCGGACGCCATCCTCATCGTCTCTCAGCGACACACGGCGGAAACACGTGAAAGGGGGGGAAGGGGGAGGGCGGCGCCCCACAGCCTACACCATGCAAGGCGAAAACATAAGCTATATATACATATATTTATACAAGCGGTCCTCCTGCTCTACAGACGCAGTCCAGCATCATGCGCGCAGAACAGCGCCTGCCTGCTGGCGTGCGTGCGCGCGTCTCTCGCGTCGAATCCTCCTGCTATTTGGCGCCTGGAAGACGGAGGGAGGGAGAGCGAGCGGGGTGGTGGTTGGGGAGGGTGAGCGCAGGGCCGCGAAAACAACCGCACACGAGGAGTGGCGAACGGGATGAGTATCAAAGCGACGACAGCTGAAGATGAGCGGGGGGCTTCGATGGTGACGCTGACGACCCTGACTGACATCTCTGGCCTCCTCCCTCCCTTCCTCCTCCCCTCTCGCACACAGCTCCATGCGTGCGAGCCTCGTGCCCACTTTAGCTACACGCAGTGAGGTGTCTCTCTCTCTCTCTCTCTCACGTTCTCTCTGCGGGCCCGTGCCGACGGCGAATGCATATTTGGCATTCAGCGTGTGCGTGTGCGTGTGTTTGTCCCTGCCGTTCTCACGTCACACTCTACCTGTGCTGAAACGGGCCTTCTCGCCTGCTCGACACACGTGCACACGCACACATGCCTCTCAGTGCGTGCTGTCTCAGGCTCCAGTACAACCCCACTCTCTCTGCCTGGGGAGAAGCCAAAGCAGCCCCCCTCCCCTCCCCTCCTATGCCTGCCGAATGCCGAACTCGCCTCTGGTGTGTGACAGGGTCAGGTGTCTGTGACGTAGGCGGAGGTCCGCGCGATGCATCGCTGCTGATGTCGGCGGTGAGGGCCTGGATGGCGTTGCGTCGGGGCGACCTGCGACCGTGCACACGCCTGCACACCGTCTATGTGATGGGCGAAGTGCCAGCGTGGCTCGAACGCACCCCGCACGGCCCTCACACTGACCACTGGTGGGGGGCAGCCTGAGCGCCACGCCGAGGGGGATGCACCAGGGGTGGCGACCGGCACAATGGGGGAGCGGCTGTGAGGCGACCTGCTCAGCGGGCATGTGGGCTGGGCTCGAGGCAGAGGCGGTGCTGAGACGACTGGGTCGGCGCATTGCTGCCGTGCGCGCGTGCCCCCAGGGCTGCTTGGCACCAGGCGGATGGGGCACCTGTGGCAGGGGTCTGTGGTGGTGCGCGGTGGGCGGAGCGGCATGGCGTGACGTTCGAGCTCGTGTTGTGTGGCAAAGAAATGGAAGCGTGGAACGAAGGGACTCTCCTCCCCATGATGGCGGCTTGGAATGCACGTGGCGCGGTCCACCTGCATCATTGCCGCCTCATCGCTGTTCCGCCCCACACGTGCACCGATCAACCGAGCACAACTGTCGCATAGACGGACATGCGAAAACGCAAAGCCGCTCTCAGGCTCACGGCTATGCATACAGCGTCTCGCATCCCCCTCCCTCCCTCTCCTGCTCTACCACCTTACCGCCGCGTAGTGCCGCCTCCGTTAAACAGCGCGTCGCTTTACTCTTCCTTTGCTTGTGGGCACCATCCACGACGAGCTTCCACACATCAGCGCGGACGTACCGTAGACGCTTTCCTTGCGCAACCCCCCCTCCTCCCTCCCTCACCCGCTTCTCTGTCGTCTCTCAAGACGTAGGCACCAACACGTGATCTCTTTACCAAGTACCCATTCTCGCCCCGTCGTCTTCCTTACTTCCTCTGCCTCGCTCACGACCCTCTTCGTGGGCCTCCCCTCGCCGCTGCGCGCCAGCACACCGACACGCACGCGAGCAAGGAAGGTCGCTCACGAGACACGAGTCACATCAACATCAACGCCATCACCGCCACGAAGGCGACGCGCGCGCTCCAGTTGTATCTACATCTATATATATATATATATATATATACGCATACACGCGAGGTTTTTCGCTCTGCCCCGTTTTCCGTAGCCCAAATCCTCATCGACTCGCTATTGTGCCACGTGTGTCGCCTGCCACACCTCTGTTCCCCTCACCCTCCCCCATCCCCCGCCTCTCTCTCGTGCGGATACAGCAACACACGGCGGTGCTACACACCACGCCCAGTCACCGAAACGACTCGCAGAAGAGGGGAATGGGCTGCAAGTGCACAAAGACCAAGGATAAGAGGAAACACGAGGGGCTGCCCGGGGCCTCCGCAGAGGACGCGGGGCACGAGGCGGTGCAGTACGCCGGCACCTCCGAGCTGGATGAGGCGCTCGTGAGCGAATCGGTGCGCCCTTCCGCGACAGCGAGCGCCTCCCACAGGAGGGGTGAGGGGAGCCCCAGATCGCCGGCGCGACTGCCGGAGGAAGCGGTAGCGGAGCAGCAGGCAGACGATGCGGCAGCTGCCGTTGGTGCACCTGATGACTCGACGCAGACGACGACAGAGATGTCGGTGAAGCCGAAGCAGAGCGATAATGCTCCAGCAGAGGCCGACGACGCCTCCAAGAGCGTCGGTGTGGTGCCGCACTCGTTCACAAGCCGCACCTGGACGCCATCAGAGCAGCAGAAGCCCGAGCGGGAGGTGCCAAAGGTTGGCAGCCAGTTCGACTTTGAGGCGGAGAGCACCGACAGTGAGGAGAAGGCGGCGGCAGATGAGTGGGAGGTGGAGCTCTCGCAGCCGTGCTCCTTACCGCCATCGACGCAGCAGCAACCGGAGCCCGCGCCCGTCCCGCCAGCGGCAGTGACAGCGACGTTGAACGACGCGGAGGCAACAACGCCGGTCGCCATGGAAAGTGTCCCGCAGCCGATACCGAAGCGCGAGTCACCACGCTCGCTGCCGGACGTTGCCAACGGTCAGAGCGCGAGCGCTGCAACGTCGTTGAACGCACCCGCTCCCGCGCCGCGCCGCCTTTCGCGGAAGCCGAGCATCGCGAGCTCTTCGTCCGTTTCCGTGCGGCCGTCACGACGGCCGTCTCAGCGCAACCTGCTGCAGCCATCGACGCACAACGGCGGTAGCCTGCGGGCTTCTCAGTACGTCGCCTCTCCCGCAGCTGCTGCTCCACCCCCGCCTCTCGCCCTTCCTAGGGACGAATATCGCGCTGCTGCAGCGGCGCCGCCGTCGCCGACACCGTCGACGGCCTCGACTTCAGTGACACCCATCAATAAAAAAGCGTTGATACCGGTCGGCAAGCCGTCTGAACGCATGGAGGCACTTCACCACGGCGCTGACACCGGCCGCGAGACGGTGGCGTCGCGACAGCACCTGAACCGGTTTCTCTACCGCGAGAGCCCGGTTGGCCTGTGCACGCCACACTCGCAGCCGCCTCTGCGGCCTGTGTCTGGACAGTGGCGGCGCGGCTTTCTCTCTCCCATTCCGTATCGTCGGGGCTACACGAACCCGAACCCGGGCGCTGCCCCTCACAAGCACCGCATATCAACGACGTACATGCCCCCGCCTACGGCGTACGTCATGGGGGCTGCCGGCGGTGCGCCGCCACGGCTTTTGTTCGACGCTTCAACGCTTGCCACCATCGAGGCATCCACCACTAGACTTATCGAAGCGCACACGCTGCGCCTCGCCGGCGCCCACAACGGCGCGGCGGCGATGATAACGGGCAACGGCCGGGCGAATGGGGCGCCCGTTTCCGCGCCGCAGCGCTTTGTGGCGCCATCGATGTCGGTGCCACTCGCGTCACGACTGCCGACGCCGAACCTAAGCGATCCCGTGCCCTCCCTCGCTGCGTCGGCAGCAGGGGTGTCTGCTGGTGCTTCCGCGCCACCGTCGACAACCGCTGGCTCTTCGTACTCGCGCGGCAGCCAGAAACCAAAGTTGGCCATGCCAGCACCTCGAGCGCAGCAGCAGCAGCGCTTTCCCGCCGCTCTCCACGCTGCAGAGCAGTCCTCGGAGCAGCACACGTCTAATCGCGCAGGCATGCCAGCACAAGCTGCGGTAAACCAGACGGCGAGGTACGACGACGATGGCGTCGACGCCCCGAGTGCGGATGTCTCGTACGGCGCGGTGCAGGAGCCGGGCGTGCACGAGCAACAGTACTGCAACACGCTCGAGCCCCGTGAGGACAGTGTCACCACCTACGAACCGTCGACAACGGATGAGGTGCCGACAAACGCGGCCGTGCTGCTGCCGGTAGGCTGCGATGAAGGCAGCTCACCCATATTCCAGTATCCTTGACGACGCGGACGCCGACAACACTCACGCCCGAAAAGGCGGCGGCCACGCACCCGAATCTCCGTCAGCGGGAGCCCCATGGGGAAGCTGCGGCGCCTAACACCGCCACAGAACGAGCTGAAGTAGCCTGCGGCAGTGGCCACGTGAATGGTGCACAAGGACCCTGCGTTGCAGCCGCTGCCGCCGCCGTCGCCGTAGAGGGGGAAAAGCTTTAGAATTTGGCCAAGATCGTGGCGCAGATGGGCACCATCACGCCCATGTAGCTGGAAGCAGAGAAAGGACTGCGGGAGAGTGTAGATGTGTCGCAGCTGATAGGAAGCGCAGCCGCCTCGCTCTCCTACGGCACCATGCAGCCGTGTGGGAGCGGCGCCATCGACGCTGGGGCGGGTCGAAGAGGGAGCGAAAGTCTAGTGGCAAGCGTAGAGCAGGCCTCTCGCCTTGCCAGGGCACATGTGAGCGTGCTTCGCCGGGCCTCTATCACTGTGCAGCTGTCTGCGTCTCTCTGCTCTCTGCCTGTTTTGCTCGCGTCTCGCTTCGTTTCCTTACTTCCATGTGCTGTTGCCATTCTCTTGTTGCTTCGGTTGTTGAATTCGCATGAGGGAGCAAGAGAGGAGGGTGTGGAGAGGGGGGTGGGGCGCAGCACCTTCCTCCGGCCCTCCGGCCCTCCTCTGTCGTTGTGTGTGGGTGTGCGCGTGCCTGTACCGATGTTCCTGTGTTTCTTCTGCTTCGCTTCCCCAATACCGCCGCCGCCACCGCCACCGCTTGTGTGCGTCGTCTCTGAATTTGTATGTTTGGTCTCTTAGAAACTCTCTTTCCCGTCGTGCTGCGATGGCGGGCCTGCATGCAGCAAGCCCCCTCCCCCACCTCGTGCAGCTCCCCCTTCTACTCACCGCCTTTGCAGCTGCGCCGATGGACGGATGACGAGTGGATGTTTTGGAGCTCGCGACGTTGTGGTAGGCCATGTACATGCTTGTGCTGTATGCAACGCCTTCTTGGTGTGCGTGTATGAGTGGAGGGGGAGGAGTCCATCTCTCTCTTTCTCTCGCGTTCTCGTTTCGTTTCTTCGCATCTCCGTCGCTGATCTCCGACCTCGATGCGCGTGTTCTCTATGCGCCTGCCTCGCCTGCTGCGTGCGGCGGCATTGCTGCCATTGAAGCTGCACCTCGCCCTCCTTTCTGTGGCGCCGTGCGGATGCAGAACGCGCATGGTTGGTCGGCGCGTAGAGGCGTACGTATGCTTCGATAGCCCTGCTGTGAGGGGCCACCCCACGCCACCCTACCCCACCCCTCTTAACACCTCTTGCGCCCCTTCGGTGCCTCTTCTCCATCCCTGACGACACACCCACGCGAGCGCATTACCAAAATCTGCTTCTTGTTATCGAAAACGTTTGACACACCCTCGCTGGTGCAGGAATTCCTGAGGTGCTTGGCACACACCTTCCCCCACACCCAACCAAATATATATATATATATACGGCAGCACGCGGGTGCAGGGTGGACATATATATATATATACAGGAACGAAACGGGGACGCTCATCACAGGAATTATACGAAGCAGCAAGCACACGCGGCACTCCCCGCCCCAGCCCATACAAGCCAGCGCACGCATCTCTCTCTCTCTTTATCTGTCTCGTCTCCCCTTTTATATCTATCTGTCTATCCCTCTGTTTCGCCTCGCCTTCCCCTCGCCTGAGCGTCCATCACCACCGGCTTCCACAACTCCTTCTTGTTGTGTTCTCTTACCTGTCTTTCCTCACTTCCTGCGCAGGTGTGCGTCTCTTTTCACGCATCACACCCACCACAACCACCAACACCCGCCACCGGAGGAGGAGAACGTGCTTCTTTCCGCCTTCTTCCGTACGCGTACCACAGCGCACTTGCCGAGACGGGGCAAGTGCGAGAAGGTGCGACGTGGCAAATCTAGCGTGTGCTCACCACCTAACACACAACACACACACACACACACACACACAAACACACGTGAACGCTGACGCGTGCACAGAGGGAGAGCGCGCACGCCATATATCGATTACCTTCTCGCCTCTTTGTCTCCTTCACTTTCCGTGGCCGTGCCTGTAGGTGCCTCACTGCCGCCACTACCACCGCTGCTCCGCACTCACAGACCGCGCACACCGACCGCCCATCGTCGCCTGTAGAAGCGTCGCCATCACCAGTGCTATCATCATCACTGCCGTCGGTGCTGTTTTCCATCATCCACAGCGCCGCACGCATCGCGGCCGCTTTATCAGCGCATTACGTTGTCGGCGTCGTTGCCTGTGCGCTCCCCGCGCTGCGCCTTTCTCTTCCATTCTAGTGCGTTTCGCTGTCGACTCTTACCACATCCCAAGACGGGAGAAGAGGAACCGACGACAGAGGCGAAGCAGCACGCGTTGGGCAGTCTCCGCCCATCCCCCCCCCCCCACTCCGCCCCCGGTCTTATCACTGCCAGCTCAACCGCTGTTGCCATCTTCAGTGTCGTGGCTTTCTCCTGGACTGCGGCTCCCTTCAGCATCGGTAGTAGTGAGGGATAAGGCGAAAAGATGGGCGGCGTCTGCTCACGTGCCACGGCGAAGCGCGCGCACCACGACCGGGGAAGCGCGGCTGGTAAGGACGCCAACCAGAACCATGCCAGCTTGCCAAAGTCACCGGCTGCGAACGCTGCGCCGGGCGGGAGCTCGGGCACTTACGTGCGCGTCACCGACCGAAACGGTGGCGCCGGCAATCCAGAGGCCGGCGTCCCGGAGCGGCCGCTCAGCGGCAGCGCCTTGGTTCTCCCCACCAGCGTTGACGCCCGAAGCAGCAACGCCAGCAGCGACTTTACCAGGAACATCGGCCTTCTCTCGGCGAAAGCACCGTTGCGTGACATGGAGACAAAGACGAGCAGCGTCGCCACCGCCATCAGCTCCGCCGGCGGTAACCTGGCCCCGCTGATGAACAACGGTGGCGCATGTCCAAGTTCGGCGCAAGCGGGACCCCTCTACGACACCTACTTCCCTCCAGGCCACGACGCAGGGATGAGGCTAGGGACTGACAAGTACACCGGCGTCGGCGCGAGCCCGCTTTCAGCGGTCAACTCACCCGATCTGCAGAGTTTCGCCTCCACCGTGTCCTGCGGCAAGGAAAGCAAACCGCGCGACCAAGTCGCACACTCCGGCATCGCGCGGCCGCATGCGAACCCGATGATTTTCACGGACGATGACACGTCCGTGATGGAGACCGCGAGCTCGGCGTTTGCCACGCCGAGGGAGCTACGCAAGAGCTCGAGCAGTATTGCTGGCTTCCCTCGCAGCGCCTCCATCATTAGCCGCGGCAGCATGATGAGCCAGCAACCACACGGCTACAGCTACTATAACAGCAGCGCGACATGCGCGGAGCACCGCCCGATGCCTCCGTCTTCGTCGCTTCCACTGAGCGCGGCCCCGACATCCCTCACCCCCGCCGCGCCGAAAGGAAGCCAGAGGCAGCAGCTTCAACAGAAGCCGCAGCCCGTCTCCCCTGGCCAACACTCCAACACGACCCTCACGAACGTGCGCGCGAACCGGCAGGTGCTGGCGACGAGGAGCTTCGGCGGCGGAAGCACGCCGCTCACTCGACAGGGCTCCATCGTCGGGTCGGACTGCTTCCAAAGCTGCTGCAGCTACACCGACGTGATCTCGTCCGCAGCTGGCCACCTGACTCCCGCCACCCCAGCAGGTGCGGCTGCAGAGGCAGACGTGCGCCTCCTCTCTGGCGGCTACCCGGCGAGCACAGCCGGCGGAGCCTCTTCGATGGGGCGACAGCTCTACACATGCCGCAGCGCCTACACGCCCTCCACTCATGCCCGATCACTCTCTTCTCCTGCGGCGGCCACCACGGGCTCTGCGCACCCGCTGGCAGTCACCCACAGCCAAGGCGGGACGGTGCTGTCCAGCGTGCAGGACGCGTCGCTGTTGCCCCCACGCTCCCCGCTGCAGACCCCGCGTAGCGCCGCGGGGCCGTGCAGCACACCGAATGCGCAGCAGCTGTACCTGAGGCGGCAAGCAAGCCTCTGCTCCGGTATCGAGGACGCGCCTGCGTCTGAGGACTTCTTCTCAGTCCCGCCGAGCGCCCGCAACTTCTTCCTCGAGCGGTCCTCCGCAGCTGCATCGACGCCGGCCAACCACTTTGCCCTTGGCAGGGGCTTCACCGATACCGCGGCGGCGGCGGCGGCGAACGCAAGCCACCAGAGCACCACCACCACGCTCACCGGCAGCGGTAGCGCAGCAAGGAAGTCGAGAAGAGTAGAGAAGTGCAACGTTGCCTCTCCCGAGTCACGTTACTCGCGCTCCTTCGACGATGCAGCAGCACTATCATCGTTGAAGCCCTTTTCAGAGTCCTTCAACTCCGGCTCCGCTCCGTCGTCGTGGACGGACGCATCACCGCTGACCAGGAGGGCGCTGCCAGAGGAGCAGCAGCTTAGTCACACGCCCGCTGCGACCGGAAAGAAGGCCGCCAGCCATGGCAAGAACAACAGCGGCGGCAGCAGAAAGGGAAGGCGGCTGCGGAAGCGACCCCACGCCCGCAGCGACTTCCTGCTCGACCTGAATCCGCCGCCACAGGCGGCGCTTGAGATGGCGGCAGCAGCGACCGGTAAGGCGAACCCTTCGCCGTCGTCCACCTCTGCAGCAGATGCTATGGCGATGCCGCCGCTGCCGAGTGTCGCCTCGAACACTGTCGCGTTGGTCGACAACCACGGCACTGAAGCGGCCTTTGTATCCTCCTCGACCGCGAGCAAAACAAGCACGCGCAAACCCGACGCCGCTGATGGCCATGTAGCTGCAAGGGGAGTACGGTTGACTCAGGCATACGTCGAGACCCTTCCGCTCGCGTCAGATGCTGCTGCTGCTGGTGGCGGTGGTGGCAATACCGCGGTGCTGCCCACCTCGCCCTCTGGGAGCATGAGCTCCTTCTCCACGGTTGCCTCGTCGTACCGGCGCGACGTCCGCGTGAGGGCGTCGTCGCGGGGTTCGTCGGAGGTACCGCAGCAGTCGCAGCGGCCGGAGAGCGACACTGCTCCTTGCAGGCGGCGGCACTCCTCCCGTGGCGCAGGCGGTGACAGTTCGAAGCTGCGTTCAAAGGAGGCCTCTGCCGCCTTCAGCGATTCCGCGGAACATGGCGGGATGGAAAGCCACACTCCGGCTGCCAAGGCCACCAGGGGCGCCGGCGCTGCTGCTGGTGCTGAGGCAACGTCTGCGTCATCGGTGGTGCCGCTCACGACGAACCCAAAGCCGTGGGTGCCGAGCGGTAGATCGGCGGCGGCTAATGCCGTCCGTTCTGACCCACGCAGCACCGCCGCCACCACAACAGGGCCGCCTGGTGACACCAGTCGTCGCTCGTCGCTGGCTCGCCGCAGCTCGACTCCAAAAAAAAGTATCGGCGCGCGGCCCGCTTCTGCAACGATGGCTGCGACTGCGCGTCGCTCTCCTGGCGGCGCTGCCAAGCCTGGCTCCGGGAAAGGAGCGCCGCGGCGGACCTCGGCATCGGGCTCCCTCGTGCCTCCGTCGCCCACCGGTGCGCGCAAGCCGACAGCGAAACGGACAGCCGCGGCCGCCGACAGAGAGCCGTCGGATGCTGAGAAGTCCGAGTCCGTCGTTGAGTACGCCATCGGTATTGGCGATACAGAGGAGAGCGAGGGGCCAGGGATGGACGTCGTGCACATCGACGGTGGCAGCCGCGACAACGGTCTGCAGACCGCGCTAGAGGCCGCTTCTCCACAACAGCCGTCACCGCAGCAGCACGCGGACAGGACGGAGGATGCCGTAAAATTCAACGACGCCAAAGATGGCTTCCCGGAGCCAGAGCGCGTGCCGCAGCCGTGTGACAGCAACGCAGATGACGCTGATGAGCCACGTCTCGCGGGCTTCCGAGCCTCGCCTGATGTCTCCAACGCCACGGTTATCACGTCGTTGGCGGATAGCGCCTGCCTCCAGTTGTACACGGAGGCGCAGCTGGTTACGATATTCGGCGGCTCCGCAGCTAGGCTGCACGGTTGTGACAGCGACGATAAACACCTTTGGGCCTCTGATGAAGGAAGAGGCGGGGGTGGCGCGGCCAAGGATGGCGACGACTCTGAGGACGACCGCGCCGCACTTCCCGCCGACTTGGAGATGGTGGTGGAGCACCGAGCGGTGTTCTCCACCGACGGCGACGGACTGGGACCGTCCTCGGTCTCCGCAACATCTGCTGAGGAGGTGATGCTGGCGGCGACACCCAGTAGCGCTGCACGGAGTAATGCCGAATCACCCACCGCAAAGTACAGGGACGCACCAACGCTGACGAAGGAGGATACGGTGCCCCCAGCGCTCGCCGTCAGCAACGGCGGCAACAAGTGCGAGGAGGCCATGGATTACTCACCGGTGGAGATATCGAGCCGCTCTTTTTCTTCGGGGTCCGACTCGCACGCCTCAGAGATGCAGGTGACCACACTGCACTGATGACGCCGCAATCGAAAAATGGATATAAGTCCGTTGCTTCTTTGTCCGCCCGCTCCCACTTGCTGGATTTTGTGTGTGTGCGTGCGCGCATGCATGCATTTGTGTGTGCATGCGGAAAGAGTGCCTCATCTTCGTTTTCCCTCCCTCCCTTCCTCTCCATCGTGGTAATGCCGTCCTTAATCGACTCACCTGCGCACGTCGCTCTTCACGGTGCGAGAGCACCAAAAATTCAATGATGATTGCATGCAAGCATGTGTGAGTGCGTGCACTGCCCCCTTCCTTTCTTCCTTTCCTTCCCCTCGACATATCCATCCCTTCCTTCATCTTGTGGTGTAACGGTGTGTGTCTTGTGGATGCCGATGCTGCTGCGGCGCTTACTTTTCCGTCCCATCTTTCTCTGCGGTTGCTTCTTTCTCCCTCTCGGTGTGTGTGTGTGTGCATGCGCCCCGCCGTCCGCTTTATTTGATCGATTTTGCTTGCGCTGCTTTCTGATGCCGTCGTCTTCCGGCCACTTCCTTTCTTCGTAAAGAGCCTCCGTTCTCCCTCTGTGCGTCTCTGTATGTCTGTACACAACGTGTGCGCACACCGTGTGCAGTCGGTGCGAGCGGCGCGCACGCATGCGCACCTCTTTATCTCTCTCGCTATGCACGTGTCTGTCTTGGTGCTTTTAGGGGGGCCTTCATGGAGTCGGCGCAGATGGGCGGGCGGCTCTCCAACCGCACGAGCACGCGCGTGCACGCTCGACACCAGCGCCCATCCAGAGGTCTCGCGTGGTGGCGCGGTGGAGGCGTGCACGCACGCGTGTGTTTGCATTTTCTCTTTGGTTACTTTGGCACACCTGCGCTCTCCCTCTCTCTTCCTCCCCGCCGGCCTGCCTGTGGGTGCGCGTGCTCATGTGCACAGGTCTGCCTTTGTCTGTCCGCCAGCTGTGAGAGGGAGGGAAGAGGGGAGGGAGGCGGCATGTCGCGTCCGGTCGCTTTCCGTCCCGTCTCGCTCTACCTCTGTCTCTGTCTTGTGGTGTGCGTGTGTGTGTCTCTGTCTCTGTGTGTGTGTGTACCCTCCATCTCACGTAGATAACGGAACAAAGGACAAGGGAACCCTCAACTACTCTTGGAGAGGATGGCAAATCACCACAGCGCATGTGCGAAGACGCACACATGATCCCCTCTCTCTCTGTGTGTGCCTCCCCACACGCCATTCTGAACGCATCACGCGCTGCTCTCCTGCCCCTCGCACAACGTTCCGGCGTCTTCTCCATCTCCGCCCTCCCCCCCTCTCTCTCGCGTCTTCCTTCTGACATCCTCCCTCTCTGCCGCTTCCCCCTACCCCATAGAGTAAAAACGATTCGGAAGCGGCGAAGCCACAGAGTCTCCCCCCTCTCTCTCTCTCTGCGCGTGTCTGTGTGTGTGCCTGCGTTCTGCCGCCACCGCCGCCCTCTCTGTTACCCCCCCCCCCCCCGACCACCTCCATCACCGCCATCAGCGGATCTACAAGAAGAGCGCATTCTCGCAAGCCTCCCTCACTTCCTGCTGGCCGACTGGCGTCTGTGCTACCAACACAGAGATGGGCGCCAAGGGCTCAAAGGCGGTGTCCTCGTCATCGGCAGTGCCGGCTGCCGCGACCACCACTGGCGACAACAAAGGCACGAGCAACTGGTGGGATGGCGCGGTGAGTGATGCTAGCGACGCCGACCTCGGCCTCACGCCAGACGTCTCGCTCAGCTCAGATATTAGCACGCCAGAGGAGAATGCGGCGAAGCGCAAGGCCTACGCGCACCTGAAATCGCCATATGCGAGGCACCGACCAGCAGCATCGATGAAGGGGCGTGGCAGCAGCGGCAACAACGGGGCGGAGGCATCCGCCAACGCACACGTAAACCTCATCGAGCAGATCTACAACGAAGACTTCGAGACTATCGACCACATCCAGGCACTGCGCCTGCCGCCCATGGTGGCGCGGCAGCTGCAGAACACTGTGCGAGACGAGGCGGAGAGGCACTGCGCGGAGGTGGAGAAGACGATGGCACGCTGCCTGCAGGACAAGATGTGGACCTCGTGGAAGTGCCAGAAGGAGCGCGACACGTACTACCACTGCGTCGAGGAGATCGAGCAGCGCAATCTGCGGCCGGACCCGACGAACCCGCACTGGGTCGACATGCTCACATCCTTCCGTTGGAAGTATAACCTTGGCGTCTTCCATGGCGAAATTATGGGGCGCAACAACATTATGAAGGAGATTTGGCGTGAGCACTACCCAGATCGCGAGTTGCCGCATCCTTGGGTAAAGGACACATAAGCCGTGTAAGCGCATGTGCTGCGCGTCCCCATCCCCTCCCGCGTCGTCGTCGTTGTGGCCAGCCAGAGAGGAGGGCGAGGGGGCGCGCCCCTCTCTGTCTTGCTCCTCATGTCAGTGCTGTTCCTCGCGTGTTTTGCGCTTGCGTTGTGGCGTGTGCTCTGTTCTCTGTTCGACGTCCGTAACACGTCCCACCTGTTCACATCCGCACTCTTCGCCGGTGTGCCCTGGCACACACACACACACACACACAGTGGTAGCTCAATCGGAACGTGATGGGCGATACGCAGGCAGAGAAGGGCGCTCGCGCGCTCGCTTAGGTGTGCGTGCGCGTGCGTGCATCCGACCACATCTGCACTCCCATACGTGCTTGCTCTCCTGCGACGATGCGCACCGCACGCGAATCTCCCTCTCTTACCCTATCTTCCTCCGCCGCCAACCTTTGCTTCTCGCGCGCGCATGCTCTCGCCATCTCCTCTCAACCGCTCCTCGTGCTTGCTTCTTTGGACCCCTCCCTCCCCTCCACCCCTCCCCCCACTGGCTCGCATGTGCGCGTGAGCTGGTGTGGCCGATGTGTCGTTCATCAGCGGACGTCTACAGTGACGGCAACAAGCACCGTGCAGTGCAGCAGCACTACCAAAATAGTATTAGCGTGAGAGCACAATAGAACCCTTCGGCAACACGAGCCACCGTGTTCACCCCTCACCCCTTACTCCTCACCCCTCACCCCACCCCGCCCCAACGGATGATCCGCGTCTTTGCGAAAACAGATGTGCCAGTGATGGACATCATCGAGCTGCAGGGCAAGATCGTCATCACAGAGGAGGCACTGAGGGCCGCACGAGACGCCAAGGAGCGACGACGTACGTCACGGCGTGAGCGGCGCAGGAGGGGGGCAGCCAACAGCGGCACCGCGGTAGGAGAGGACGCCAGCTGCACGGGCGATGATCTCATGCCTCTGTCTTTGGTGCCGTCGTCATCGTATCCTTCCTCCGGCTGCAGCAGCAGTTGCTCTAGTAGCAGCACCGGTGGTGATGATGACGACGAGGGCGGAGATTGCGCCACGGCAGATCCCGGCGAGCTCGCAGATGTCGATGCACACTGCTATTCTTCACACAATAGCGGCGATCAGCGCGGTGCTGCAGACTCGACAAGTGCAGCTGCATCAGCGCCGCGTCGCACATCGTCCCCAGGCTGTCCTTCTCCCGCCAGCCCTCGACGGCCGCGACCGAACTCGCCCTCCGCCTCCCGTCGCGCCGCCGTCGTGGAGGTGCCGCTCGGCCACGTGGAACAGGACCGCCTCGACGAGAAGCGATGCACCCTCTGCATCGACACGCTGCGGGTGCACGGCAGCCGGTCCAGCTTCAAGCGCCCGTGGCTTGTACTGCGGGAGTGCACGCCAGCGCGTATGCGAAAGCTGCGTCGGCAGGTGGTACGGCCACAGATACCGCGTGATGTCACAGAGCCGCGCGAGTTGCTGGCGACAGGGGATGGTGGTGGTGGTGGTGGGGGTGCAGGAGTCGCGGAGTCGGCCGATGGCGCGTCACCGTCACCGACGCCGGAGACAACCATACTGTTCTCAGAGTGGCTCGGGCAGCACCCAGACGCGCTCTCCCTCAACTCGCTTTTCCTCGATGACTTTGCTACCGGTGATGGGGACGACGTGAGCGGATGTGGGCCGACTGCAGCCGGTTCCGCATGTGCTGCGTCGGCATCGGCGTCTTCGGGGAGAAGCGGTAACGGCGTCGGGGCACACAAGCGCCCTCGCGAGGCGGAAAATGTCGGGGGTACCGCACTGGACGGCCCACCGTTCTCACCTCAGTCACCACAGAGCGCCTCCGACGTCCCCTCAGCGGCACAGACGACGGCAGCGACGGTGTACAAAGACTACGAACTGGTCGGCGTTGTGCGCGGCTCGGTCCTGTTCAATTCTAAGCCGGCACGTGTCTTTCAGTGAGGACGCGGATGCTGTGAGAGGCGTGCGCCTGTATGCGTGTCTGTGTGAGGAGAGTCCTGGCGGGCCATGCCAGATCAGAGGGGAGGTGGCCGATAGTCTTCTACTGATATATATATATGTGCGTCTGCCGCGACAGCGGCTGCCGTGACGACAAGTGGGGAAGAGTACTGCAACGACAAGGGGTCGCTGGCCCATGTCGGTGGCTGCCTGCCTGCGTACGCACTTGCGGGCGTGTTTGTCTGTCCGCTGTTCTTGTTGTGCCGCATGGTGGCGGGGAAGGCACACGGTCATCATGTCCTACCTGTGCTCTTCCTTACCCCGCCTCTCCCTAAAGCGTTCGCGCCTGCAAGAAGTGCACGAAGGCAACTACGCAAGCACGGCTGCTCACCGCTGCGCTTGTGCGGAGCATCGTGTGGCCGCCGCATTCTTCTCTCGGGACGCCACCCTTCCTCGCTTTCACAGACGCGAGCCCACCTCCGTTGTCGCCTGCCGTTCAAGGGCCCGAGGGTGGACGTTGATGGCGTGAGGGTTGGAGAGGTGCGGCATCGTTCTTTTCATGTGCTCGATGCTGCAGACGTGTATGCTTTTTCCCCCTCTGTGCGTTGCGCTCTTGCGCCATTCCGCCCTCTCCTCCCCGCTCTCTCGTTCCATTGTGGGGTAGTAGCCGTAGCAGCAGGGCGTGCCTTGCTCACAAGGCACGCACCCCCCCTCCTCCAGCACCCACACCCACACACACGCGAGCGCGCAGAGTCACCACTATCGTCACCATCGTCGTCATCTTTCTCGGCGCTCTCGTTAAGCTGTGCCGAAACACAAAATCGAGCCGACATCGCCGCCGAAAGCACGCACCCACCAACCTGCACACACACACACCCACACCCACCTGCACGCTTTTGGGGAGGTTTCTTTTTGTTTCAAGTTATTTTCCATCTGCACCACCGCACGCGCATGCGGCGGCTGAGGCAACCAAGAAAGAGCTTGCTCCTGCACCAGCGGAAGTCCGGCGACCCCCTTGCCACGTCGGTGAGAGTGCGCGCGCTAGCGGTACCGCCCCCTTCCTAACCCCAGCACCCGCACTCGTGCGTCACCACCGGGCAGTGGAAAAGCCCGACGGGTTCATGCGGCCCCCCTTGACGCTTCGGTCTTCGCCGTCGAGACACCCACAGTGGGCTTGGCGCTGCCCGACACCGCCGCCGTCACTGCAAGCTGGTTCTTCTGCGTACGAGACGACCGCCTTGAGTAGGTACGCTGCCATGGCCACGCCCACCGCTGTTGTAGCCGCTGCATACTCGGGACGCTGCGCCAGCGCGTGTGCAGCGCCGTCGCGAGCCCAGATATCGTCCTCCTCGCTGCTGACGGCTCCAGTGGGCTCAAACGGAGCGCCGCTGCCGTGCGGTGACGGTGGAGACAACGCTGTCCGCGCGCACGTGGCGCGTGCCGCGACCACGATGACGGCGGCGGCTTTTCTGCCGGGCATCACGCGGCTGGACGGCGCTCTGCTCTGCCGCGATGGCGGCGATGATGGTAGCTACTGGCACACGAGTGCTTGTCGGGGCGTGGCAAGGCTGCGAACGCTCGCCTTGGCGTCGACGATACTTGGAGCGTCCGCTGGCCTTCCCGCGGCGTTGCCGCTCGGCCACGCAGCGCGACACGCAAGCACCTACACCGGACGTAGCGGCACCGGCACAGAGGCGTCTTTTCACGAGCCTTCAACGCAGTTGCACGCAGCGGCCGCCCCACACAGCCGCGGCCATGTCGCGGAGGAACGTGGCGACGGCGAGTCCGTGCAGACCACCTTCGGATCGGCGCATCATCGAGGCCGCTCAGCACCGTCCGCCACATCTTCTCGTTCTCCCTCCACGACGCCGCGCCACGCGTCTGCTAAAGCCGCTGTTACGCGTGGCGGGGGCAGTGACAGGGTCTCTGGTGCGGTGCTTGCGGCGGCCATCATGCGGCATCACCGCCTTCACACATCTCTCCACTACCTCGCCATCTCCTCTGGCGTTGAGGTGCCGGAGTGCGCTGGCGGCGCCTACCACCTCCAAGAACGGCCACCGCTGCGCCACAGCGCCTTCGACACTTCTGCGGCTGCTGCCAGCGGTGACCGTGGCGGCTATCTCACCCGCTCCCGCACCTGTGCTAACAATGTGCGCATCTCTGTATTCCCCGCGGCGTCGTTGCGGCCTGCGCCCGGCACCGGGGGCGTTTCGTCCTCTTCTGCTCCCTCACCAGATGCGTGGTCTTCATCCACGTCGACGTCGTCGGCCACTGCTGCGCGCGCGTCGCCGACGGTGCTGCATCGCGATGCAGCGCACCTGCGCGCACAGCAGTACGAGCCCTTTGACCGCCTCCTGCACCGCTACCTCGAGCGCGGCCACGTGGCATACATCACGCAGCGACTCCTTCACCACCCTGATGCCCCCGCGCCGGCCGTCCTCCTCGACACGATCCTGCGGCATAGGCTTCCCGCGCCGTCGTTTGTGTGCCAGGCGTTACTCGCCACGATACACACGGCTCGTCGAGATCGCAGCACAGCTGCCGCCGCGGGCTTAGCGCTGGACCGCGTTGCGGTGCGCCTGCGCACCGACGAGAAGGCGCGCCTGCTCTACCAGACTCCCCAGGTGCGGGCGCTGCTACTGGAGGCAACGCTGCAAGAGTCACTCTTCGACACCGCTGTCGATGTCGTGACAGACATGCCGGCTGAGTGGATCACGCCGCATGCGTGGTCGCAGCTGGTGGTGATGGCGGGGAAGTCGAAGCTGCCGCACTCGCAGCTTCTGTGGCGGCTCTTGAGCCTGCGCGAAGAGCCTTCGTCGACGTTGCGGAGCTCTTCATGTGAAACGCCGATGTCTGTGCATCCAGTTTTGACGCGAGCCGGTGAAAGTGCGCTCCTCGGAGCACTGCGCCAGTGTCCACTAAGCGCTTCCCCGAGTGCTGTGCACCTTCGCGACGTGGCGGCGACAGTGGCCGCCACCGCAGTGCCACATGGGGCGCTCGACGCTCGCGCGTGCGCCACAGTCCTCGCACCTGCGAACGGTGCGATCGGAAGTGCCGTCTTCGCCGACGCGACTGTCGCAGGCGAAGAGCTGCCTAGCGACGAGGGGGATGAGGAAAGCGCGCAGCTAGCATCAGGGGGCAGCGAAGACCAGCCGTCAGCTACACCGGTGACGGCGGTTGTGCCTGCGGGCAGCGCTGCAGGCGGTGGCTGCGGAGTCCGCTGGTGCGCGGTAGGAGCGGTGGAGCTCGGCTACGCAGTGGAGCACCACAACGGCGACACAACCCCTGCGGCAGGCGACTTCCGGGCTACCGGTGCAGCCGGCGCGCTCTACAGTCACTCGTCCTTCCAAGCATTGCTGGCGGATGTGGAGAGGGGGGGAGTGCAGGAGGGCGGCGCTGCCGCAACGTCGCCGGCGGCTCGGGCGCGTACACTGTGGGAGACGACAGCACTGCGCATGATCAACTCGCGCCACGGCATCGTCTACGGCCTCAACGCCACGATGGCGGCGCAAGTGATGCTGCGCTGCGGTGTCTCCTTCGCGGCGCAGGCCTCGCCGCTGCTGGCGTTGCACGTGCTGCGCCGTTACCTGCGTAGTTGTCATCTCCTGCGCGATCAGGTGGTGGCGGCACAACGCCTGGTGGAGGCCCAGCTCGAGGCGGCAGCCGAGGGCTCTAAGGACAGAGCCTCAAGAGCTGCCACTACCACCACAGCCTCGACGGAAAACCCGCCAAGATCACACCACCACGGGGAGAAGGTGGCGGCCGCTGACCCCTACCCGCGCCTCTCGCGCGCTGCCATGCCACACCCCGCGCCTTTCCTGGTCTTCTTCAAGGTGATGCGTGATGCGCGCGACGTGCTTGCGCACGCCGTCTACGGTGGCGACGAAGAGGACGATGCGGTGACCGCGCTGTCCGGGGCGCGACGGTATCGTGGCACAGCCGCCGCTGCCGCCGGCCGAGCGCACGCGTCTCTGCCGATGATGCACTGGGAGCTCGTCTGGCACACGTTCCAGCAGCTAAATTGTGAGAATCCGCACTGGTACACGCAGCTGGATGTGCCGGAGGCGGGCGACCTGTGCCTCGACGCGATGGAGGTGCTCTGTCACGGCGCGGATCCGTGGATGACGCTGAACGTTGCACGTCGCGTGTCGGCGCGGCATATCATCGACGGCGTGGAGATGTCGCTGTGGTTGCTAAATCGCTTGGACCCGTCACATCACACCGACGAGGCCCGCGAAGTGGCGCGCAAGCTGTTCCGCTGGCTGCTCGTTGACGTTGGCGTGCACGTGCAGCCGCCGCTGCATCGCCACCTCGTCCCCGCCGCACGAGCGTTGATTCGGCTCGGATTGCAGGAGGAGCTGAGCACCCTGTACAACGCCGTGCTCGACAACGTCTTTCTGTTCACCTCAGAGCACCGCGACGCTTTCATTCACGTGCTGTGCGACCTCATCTGCCCCGCGTGCGCCAGCGTACTGCCGGAGGTCGACGTGTACGTCGACCGTGCGTGCCCGAACTGCATGGCGGTCGTACCGGCGAAGGACGCCGACACCATCCCGAGTTTTCGGCTGTCGGCAGAGCATGTGGAGCGGCAGCGCGCGCAACGCAAGCAGCGGCGACAGAGGACTCGCCAGCGACTCTCGGCCAGTGTGCGTCGACTGCAGCAGGGCGCCGAGGGATGGACGAGCAGCGACGCCGCACTGTGCCATCCGCCACGCGACGCGGCTGAAATTCTCCGGTGGCACCTTAAGCGTGACGGCACCGAGCAGGGAGGAGAGAACGGTGCACTTGACGTGCCGCTATCGTCGTCGCTGCTAGTGGCCACCGGCGCCGCTGCAGAGGCGCCTTTAGTCCCTGGTGTCTCCGTGTCGACTGAGTTGGCGCTGTTCCCCGTTGCAGGCGAGGCGGCAAGCGGTGTGCAGGTGCTGGACGTTCGGGCAGCCATGGAGGAGTCGTCGCGCCGGCTTGAGCTGCAGCGCGCCGCACGGCGGTACGTGCTGGCGCAACGCGGGGTGCGTGATGTCGCAGACGACGGCGCCGCCGGCGCGGCATCGCGCGTTGCCTTCGCGACACTTCCAACGACTCTGCCCGTCTCAGCACAGTCGCTGGATTCGTCGACACTCAAGTACCTATCCACTGCGGCGAACGCCGCTGCGGCAGCGGGGTCGACATTGACGTCTAAGCAGGCTGTTGACGGCGCCTGGGTGTGCGTGTGGTGCCATGAGAACAATACCGAGTGGAGCAGTCGAGTGCAATGCAGCGCGTGCGGGGCAGAAACCGGGCCCGCAGCGCCCTGGCGGGGCTTTGCGTACGCGGCAGCGAGCGGCGATGCCATGGAAGAGCTTCGCGGACGCATGTCTAACTGCGAGGCGCGTCCAGTTGACGCGGTTGTGGCCGGCTACTTGCTGATGTTGTACCGGCGCACCTTCCAGCTGCGTGCGACGCCGGCAGATCAGGACCGCCTGCTGCGGCTGGTGGAGGTACTGTGTCGGCTGCAGGAGCGCGTGCTAGCCGGCTACGTGTACACGAGGTTCATCCCTGTTTCTCAGCGGCGCCTCGGCATTCCGCTGTCCTCACTGGCGCAGGCATGTGGCCAGGATATGTCGCCTGCCTACCGGGCGCTAACGCAGAAAGACCTCACGCGGCCAGACGCGGACGACATCTTCTTCGACGCTGTCTTCGGCGCGCAGACGTGCCGTGTCTGCTTTGGCCAGCACGACTGGCGCCTGTGCCCGATTGTCACCCGAGACTTTGCCGCGTCGGCGTCGGCGGCCGGGGAGGGCCGTCCGCGCACCGCCATCAGCCTCAGCCCGGAGGAGAAGCAGCGCGCTGTGCTGGAGCGACTGTCACAACGCATCCATCAAGCAGTCACGTCACTGGCGCCGTCCGCTGCGGAGCCCGAGTCTGCGGCGGCGTCGTCTTCTTCCCCGCCGATGCTGCTGCCGCCGGGAAAGCCGAGTGCGCGGCTTGTCGTGGACGCCTACACGGCCTTTGTATCCTCGCCTTTCCGCGAGATCTTCGCCGAGCTGCACTCGTCCGACGCAAACCGTCTGTCGCTGCTTCTGAGCCGCGTGCAGCAGTACCGCCGCGCCGCGTTCGTCCTTTGCCACGTGCCGCCGCCGCAGCGCGCGACGGAGGCCTACCTGCGCATGGTGCACTACTTCAACGTCACGGAGGCGGAGGCGCTAGCGCTGCTGGAGCAGCCGCCGACACCGACACCGACGACGCCGTCGAAGGGACCCACCGCCAGCGGCAGCAGTAGAAGCGGCCACCCCACCTCGGCAGCGAGGCAGGTCAACTTCGTCCAGGTGACGCAGACGTGCTGCATGTGCCTTGACGCACGCCATGCATCACACACGTGCCCGCGCCTCGACGAGTGGCTCAAGGGGGTACAACGTCTGGCCCTGTCTGGCAGCGGCAGCACCAGCAGCGGAGCTGCTGGAGAGCCTTCGCGGTCACCCACTGCCGCGGCTGTACTCGACATCGAGGGTGACGCGCGCCTGCGGCGGCGGCTGAAGGCGCAGGTGGACGGCTGGACCACGGCGGGGCCGGAGCGGCTGCATGCCTTTTACCGGTACTTGATTGCTCACGTTGATCTTCTCCGGCCCGTGGCGTTCGCGTCTACCGGCGCTGGACAGCAACTGGCTCGCCGACGTGCCGACTTCGACGACCCGCTCGTGTACGCCGTGAACAAGACGATAGCGAAGCTGTCCGCGGTGGGACAACGTAGTGAGACGTACCGTCTCTACGCTCACACGCCGGTGGAATACGTGTCTACGGCGACGACGGCGACGGTGTTGCGCATGAACGGCTTCTCGGACGAAAGTGTGCGGGTGTTGCTGACATGCGCGTCTTCTTCCTCCACTGACGGCACAGCGATCGCAAGCGACAGCGACAGCTTTACCAGCTCGCATTGCTCGTCTCTGATGCAGCACGCCCCGGTCGCGGCTCGCGCGGCAGCTGTGCCGGTGCGACAGTGCTGCCTTATCTGCTTCTCGCCCGATCACGCTTTTGTGGAGTGTCCAGAGCTGGCGGCGGCGTCGACAGAGGTGGAGCGGCTGCTGCTCGTGCTACGCAACGTCGCCGGGATCGCCTGCGTGCACGACGGCATCGGTGCAGCCGCGGCGTACGTCTACAGCGAGTACAACCGCGGGCGGCTCTCGGCGGACATGATGCGCTCACACCCGGAGCTTGTGACGGAACTGCTGACGTTGACGCGCCGCTGCTTCGCCACGCGCCAGCTGAACCACGGCGTGCGAGTGCTGCGGCGTATTCCAGTGGAAATGGTGCCGCCCGACGCCGCCTACGTCGATCTCTGGCGCGCGGCTGGACTGCCGGAGGCTGAGGTGGAGCAGAAGCATGCGCAGCTGCTGGCCCTCTTGGACGCGGAGGCGGTGCGGCCGTCCATCGACCCGCTACCACCGCGGCCGACCTACACGAACGCTTTTTTGTCGAAGCTGAGCCGCACCCTGCACGACGACTTGTGTAGGCACTGCTACGAGCACGGCCACACCATCGCCACCTGCCCGCTCTTCCATGCGGAAGTGAGTTTCGGCCGCGACTACGTGGCCGCGTACCGCATGAGCATGATGTCGGAGCAGCTGGATCGCGCCTGGCAAGAGGCGTACTTGCTGAAGCTCGTGGACTTCTTCGCCGCGCACTACCTCTTCATGCCGTACCACATCGCCGGCGTGGCGAACGCCCTGAACGCGATTGCCTCCATGTGGAGCTTCCGCGGCGAACCGGGCATTGCGCTGCGCCATCTGCTGCGCATCCCGCCCGCCTACCGTCGCCGGCAAGCCTTCAAGCACGTACTGCACTGCCTGCGTGTGCCGCCGGCGGAGATCACGAAGCTGCTGGGCGACTTCTACTTTGCCCCCGATGGCAACGCCACGGCGGTGCAGCAGCAGCAGAAAGGTAGCGGCCCACACAGCACAAGTAGGTACTACGCACAACAGCAGCAGGAGGTGGTGATGGCACAGCATCTGCTGCTGCCAAAGCCCGCCATTCGCGATGTGGCTCGCAAGCAGATCTTCGATCAGGTCCCGGCGGCGATCGCGGCGCTGGAGGAGAGCGAGGAGCGCATGGCGGAGATCCGTACCCGTCACGAGCGGCGTGGCGAAGGCGGTGGCAGCATCACCGCGGAGGTGCGAGAGTGTCTTCTTCGCCAGCAGAAAAGCGAACAGCCGGGCCGGCGTTCTGCAGAAATGGGCGACGCCGACTTGCCGCACGCCGCGGCGTCCTTTCACGCCCCCGCGCTGCGGCACGTCATGCAGAGCGGCGACATTGCTCAACTGCGTGAAGACTTCGACCCGATTCTGTCCGAGCTGGAGGACGCCGTTGGCATGAAACTCGGCAGCCGCCACACGCTCTTCACAAGCACCGTCGACATATTGTCCGCTGCTACTGCTGCGGCTGCCGCGTCGAACCCGACGCCGGCACCGCCGTCACCATCAGCGCTCGCAAGCTCGGCTTCGTCCAGTGCGAGCACCAGCGAGAGGAGTGGCATAAATTCGACTGCGTCGTCGGCGGCAGCGCCCTCGTCGCCGACCTTCTCGCAGACACCCGAGGCGGAGGTAGTGACGGAGGTGCAGACGCGCCACGCTCAGCCGCGTCGCCCCGGCTCCTCGGGAGACCGGTCGCACAGCTCCCGTCAGCCAAGCGCCACCAAGGCGCCCACGACTTCGTCCGCTGCCGCTGCTGCCGGTGCGGCATCGTTCTCAGAGAGGATCCAACATCAGGCGGGAGAGGGTGATGCTTCCGAACCCGTGGGTGCGTCTCCAGGGCGCAGCAGCGGCAGCAAAGACAACGACCGTGGCCGTGGCAACATGAGCGGCAACGGCAGCCGCGCTGGTGATGGGCGGAATGAGCGCCGCGACGCTCGCGGCTGGCACAGCAATCGCGAACGAAACCCGCGACATCGAGGCGGCAGCCAGTCGCCGTCGCACGCCTACAACCACGACCGCGGCGGCCGCTCCCGCCATCACGGCAACCACCGCAATCGCAGCGACGCCTCGTAGGGTAACGAACAGCAGAAAGCGAGCGACGCCACTCAGGTGAGACGGGCGCGCGCCTTGACGACTCGTAAGTCGGCCTGCACAGACACAGACACAGGCGCATATATATATATATATATAGGTAGGTAGGTAGGCGGATCGAAATGGGTGCGCAGGCACCACCTCGTCACCGTCACCATCTTCCTTTCTCTGTGTGTGTGTGTGTGCATGCATGCGCTTCTAACGGGAAAATAAAATATATTCGTAAATCTCGTGTGTTTCAATGATCCCTAACCCGAAGTCCTCTTCCCTCGCCACACCACCACCACCCCCACCACCACACATCGGCAGCAGAGCTTGTACGTGCAGCTGTAAGCATCCACACGCACGCAAAGACATATCTATGTACATATATATGCATACATGTGCGCAGCCGTGGGTGTGTTCCTCTCTCCATGCCCCGTCATATATGTATGTATATGTATGTATATGCATGCATATGTATGTATATGTATATGTATGCATATGTATGTATATGTATGCATATGTATGTATATGTATGTATATGTATGCATATGTATGTATATGTATGCATATGTATGTATATGTATGTATATGTATGCATATGTATGCATATGTATGTATATGTATGTATATGTATGCATATGTATGCATATGTATGTATATGTATGCATATGTATGTATATGTATGCATATGTATGTATATGTATGCATATGTATGTATATGTATGTATATGTATGCATATGTATGTATATGTATGTATATGTATGTATATGTATGCATATGTATGTATATGTATGTATATGTATGCATATGTATGTATATGTATGTATATGTATGCATATGTATGCATATGTATGTATATGTATGTATATGTATGCATATGTATGCATATGTATGTATATGTATGTATATGTATGTATATGTATGCATATGTATGTATATGTATGCATATGTATGTATATGTATGCATATGTATGTATATGTATGTATATGTATGTATATGTATGTATATGTATGTATATGTATGTATATGTATGCATATGTATGCATATGTATGTATATGTATGCATATGTATGTATATGTATGTATATGTATGCATATGTATGTATATGTATGCATATGTATGCATATGTATGTATATGTATGCATATGTATGTATATGTATGCATATGTATGCATATGTATGCATATGTATGTATATGTATGTATATGTATGCATATGTATGTATATGTATGCATATGTATGTATATGTATGCATATGTATGTATATGTATGCATATGTATGTATATGTATGTATATGTATGCATATGTATGTATATGTATGTGTGTGTGTGTATGTGGCCTTCCTCGAACCTGGGAAAGGAAGGGGGAGGACGCCGACCTCCCTGCACAACGCATTGCATGCGTGTCTCGGTCACACTCCTCTGCAAAGAAGACGGAGTGCAGGCGCCACGCACCCTTCCCCCTTCCCCTGTTGCCGCCGTAGCTGCAGGCTGCAGGGGTAAGGACCACTCTTCCTGCACTGCCGCTCACCGTGCCGTTTTCCTTCGCTGACCACCGACTCGCCTCACGATCCCTCCCTGTGCTCCTTCACGGTATCACGACGCTCACTAACGTCCACACATCCGTACATACACACGCTCTTCGACTCGGCTCATCATTGCCATTACCTTATCTTTCTTTCTCTCTTACTTCCATGCGCACGCGCAGTCTCTCTCGTCTTCTGCGACTCTCTTCACCACCACCACCGCCGCGGCCGCCGCTTGCACGACAACCGTCCGCTAACGATCACCGTCGTTGTTGTTCCTTTCTTCCTTCCTTGCCCCCCCCCTCCCTCTCCCTTCCCTCTGATCAACTCTCTTTCCGTCTTTGCCTTCTCTCTTCTTCAGCCCCCACTCTCCTCCCACTCCTCGCCCGCCGCCACTTTGGTACGCCGCAATGCCGAACGCCGTTGTCACGCTGACCATTGTAAAGGCGGAGGCCCTCGTCGCGCTCAACCCTGGTGGCACGTCGAACCCGTTCTTCACTGCAACGATCGGTGCTCAGAGTGTGACGACGCCGGTGGTGTGCAAGACAGTGAACCCGGTATTCAATACGACTTTTACTTTCTACGGCTGCCCGCTTCCGGCCATGTTGACGCTGCGCGCCTTCAACAAGATCCAGTTTGTGGACATCGAGGACCCGCTCGGCACCGCCACGGTCACCCTCTTCGACCTGCAGCCGGAGACGACGACGAAGGTGGTTCAGCTCAGCCACGGCGGCGTCGCGGCGCTGGCGCAGCGCGCACTGAACGGGTGCGGTGCGGTTACCATCACCTACAGCGTCGCGCCGATGCCCGCTGAGGAGGCGGACCCCGCCGTGGAGAACGCGGCGTCCAAGCCGAGCAGCCTGCCTTCTTCCACCGCCGCGCCCATATCCGTGCCCGCTGCCCACAACATTGATGGCACCGGCCCGGCGTCTATCCCCGTCGCCTCAGTCCCACGTGAGGGCGCCGCCGGCACGCTGGGCTCCGTCACGCACGGCAGCAGCAGCAACCTGCTCGCCTCTGACCCCAGTGCCACGAACCCAGCCGCGACCACCGCAAGACTGAAGCCGAACGAGGGTGCGACGGCCGCTGCCAGGGAGGGCGCAGCCCCGTCTTTCTCAGTGCTTGGTGCGACACCGCAGCAGAGAAGCCAGCTTACGCCGCCCAGCCTGTCACCTGCTCGGCCGCCGGCGATCGCCACCTACCTCGTGCCGCAGGTAGCCCCACCCCCGTCATCTCCCGCCACTATGCACATGTCTGTGAAAACGGTGCCAACGAACGGGTATGAGAGCTACGCTGTGCAGGGCGCGAAGCTGCCGCCGCCGCCGCCGATGCCCGAGGAGGCCGCCGCCGCCGATCAGGTGCCGTCATCCACGCCAGCGGAGTCTTACTACGCGAACAACACCGCCCACAACGCCTCTGCGGCGCCGCCATCGAGCGCCGCTGACGCGCCGTCCTTGGGCAGCCTCGCTATGCTTCCGGTAGCGCCCAACATCCCAGCCTCGACTCGCTTCGCCTCCCTGCAGGAGTCCACGAGTGCCGCGCTTTCCTTTGACACCCAGCAGCAGACGGCATCCGCCAGTTCCCTGTACACCAGCGCAGCGCAGGCCCCGGCCACGGCGTCGCAAGCGAGGCTGCTCGTGATACCGCCGCACATCAACGGTACCGTGACTCCGACGTTCTTCCACGCCTCACAAGCCTCGTCTCTCGCGGGCTCGCGTCATCCCTCCGCCGGCCAGCTCCCGGCCTCTACGAGAAACCCAAGCGAGTGCTTTCCTGCTCACGCCCAACCGCCGCCACTGGCTGGCGCGCTCCCGGTGGCGACGGCACCTCGGTCGCCGCCGCTCACCTCGAGCACGACCAGCAGCCTTCGCTCCACCCCCGCCGCGCAGTCTGCGCAAAGACGCCACAATACCGTTTCCTTCGCGGCCAGTCCGTTTCCTGCCGAGAACTTCGTCGCTGCCCCTTCGTCCGCGTCGACCTGTGCTGCCGCTACTCGCCGTGGTGTCGCACCAGCGTCTGCGACCGCCGGCCTGCAGCACAGCGCTGGCGCTGGCGCCGCCTTTCCCAGCGGTGCCGACCGCTGCGCCACCTACGCGTCGGCGTCTGTGGCCAGCGGCACCACCTCGCCAAGGCGCCGCAGCCCCCGCAGCGAGACCGAGCCCGGCGCCGAGGCCTCCGCCATCACATCTGCCTCGCAGATCTACGCTGACAAGGAGTACCTGTTTGAGGTCGCCGCCACTGGTGCTGACGTCGAGGTGTTCCGGAGGCTTCGCCAAGTCGATCCCGCCCTCACGAACGGCTTCCTCGAGTGCTTGGACTACTCGGGCCGTAGCCTTCTGCACATCGCCGCGTGGAACGGACAGCTGCGCGTGCTGCAGATCCTGCTATGCCCCCAGCCCGCCGAGCCGATGATTGACCTGCGCTCGGTTGTGGCGGCGAAGAGTGGCAACACGATCCTGCACGCGGCAGCGTGTGGCGGCCAGGCCGAGGTGGCGCAGTGGTTGCGCTACTCGCATCCCACGGCTGGTCCACTGCTGCTGTCGATGCACAACGCCCGCAGCATGACGGCGGCAGAGTGTGCCATGGAGGCAGGCTTTCCGCATGTGGCACGCCTGCTGATGCCTAACTGAGCACTGCTCTTGAACCGTTTCTGTCTACCCTCAGCCGCGGGTGGCCAGTGCACACTCTGCACGGTTTGAGAAGACGAAAGCGGCGGGGGGTCTTGAGCGGCAGCAGCAGCAGCACTGCGGCAGCCACGGCGCGCCTGCCCACGGCTTGCACACGCATGCGCGCATACCTTTGTGCGTATGAGCGCGTATGCGTGTGTGCACGTCCGTGTGCCTGTCTCGCTCTCGCTCTCGCTGTCTGTGCGCCGACGGACGTGTGCACATCTTTCTCCTCTTACATTTTACGCGGCTGAATGGCACACGCGCATACTGTACAAAGAATGGGGAGTGTGAGCGGAGACTGTTGCGCGCCCGTGCTCGGAGGAGGATGGGGCCGGTAGTGGTGTGGTGTTGTATGGTGGGGACAGTGGACACGTGTGAACAAGGAAGTGGCGTCTCTCTCCTTCGACAAGCCACTCCATCGCGCCCCTTTTCCCTTTCGCACAGATGCTTATCGCACCTGCCTCTCTGTGTCGAGTGGCATCTCTGCGACGTGTACCTCGTGAGGTGCATCGTCGTCATCATGCCTGCATGTGAGCGGGCGCCTGTGTCTGCGCGTGAGTTTCGGTTACGCAGCACGACGCCAATAAAGGAAGCATGCGAGACAGCAGAGAGAGAAGGTGGACCGTGCAGCGGAGGCCGATGGCGGTGGATTGCTGTGTTGCTGAGGCTGTGCAGAGGGGGAGCGCGTGCACGCTCACAGTGCAGGAGATACCCGACGAGAACACACAAAGTCCTAAACAAAGGAAAGCGACGGTGCAGTGCCGATGGAGAACCGAGGAAGGAAGCGGAGAGTGACGCGGGGAGTGCGAGAGGGAGAGAGCGGTAGGTGGCTGTAAAGCGAAGAGACGCGCGCGTACGTGTGACGTCTGCTTGTGCGCATGTAAGTGCCTGTGAAGGGGCAATGCGTAGCCGAGGCAGACACTGGCGCAGGTTTAGGCGGAGGGCGCCGGCGGCTTCGTGCCTCTTATTCGCGTGCCTCGTTCTCGATGTCTTTCCGTGCCCGCGACTTCGTTGTAGCTGTCATGATAGGGAGGTGGTTGTGGTAGGGGTAAGGCGGCCGCGGAAGGAGCATCGAGAGCGGGAGAGCAAGCGATCGGTGTCTGGCTGTGCACGTGAGGGCGCTGATGTGCACTGTGTGCGCCAGCATAGGCGCGGGCGCCTCCTCGGAGACGTCTCTTCGGATTGCTGCTCTCTCTCTCTGCTACACGGCCTACGTTCCTTTTCCATCTCGCGCACACATGTGGCATCTACGCATGTGCGTCATCAACGCCGCTCTCTTCGTCTTTGGAGCGCTTCGCCTTCGCTCCCCTTGCTGGAGGCTTGCGTGTGTGTGTGTGCGGCTATCCGTGCGTGAGTGTACTCGTCTGCGACAGGCGGTGTACGCTGTGCGTTTTACGGGTCGATTCTCTGCGTCCTGCGCGTCTGTGGCGGTGTGTCTGTGCGCGTATACGTGCAACATATACGTATGTATGTGTGTGCACGTCTACATAACGGCTCTCGTCGTTTTTCCTGCTCCGCTGTCGAGGGCTTGTTGTTGTCATTCCACGCACCTCTCTTCTTCGTCGTCCCTGTTCTGTCCTGTAACCTCCCTCGCCTTTGCAGGGAGACCTCATCGATGTTGTTGTCTGTTATGTATGCGTGTGCGTGTGTATACTCTCCCCCGTCCTCCCTCCACACACGCGAAACAGCCGGAGAGGAGGCATACCTCTTTCACGGCACTTCCCCTCCTCTTCCGCTGTCGGCCTTGTCGTTGTTGCATCTAATGTTGTGCGCGGGCGTTGCGCGTTCGCCTTGGGTGTTATCGGTCGGTCTCTCTCTCTCTTTCGCTTACTACCTTCTCTATCTTTCAGCATGCGTTCACGCTAGCGGGAGGCGCACCGCGTCGACGGCGCCGTCCTTTACCTTCTATTTTGTGCACAGTGTGCGTGTGTGTGTATGCACGTCTCGTTCCTTCAGCTGTGTGTGTGTGTGTGTGTCTTTCTGTATAGCTTCGACCCCTTCCCCTCCCCTCCCTCCCCCATTAACATATAGAGCGAGGGCAGGCGACTGACTGATGGCGGCGGTGATGACGGCCATCCAGTGGTCCCCGGCTCTCTCCTCTCTCCTCTCTGTTTCTTCTTGATGATCTTCTCTGGTGCTGGCGATGCTCCCTCGCACTTTCTTTGCCTGTACGGGTTGACTGCTTCGTGTGGCGCTTGCGCGCGTCTGTCCACCACTCCTCCCCGCTATGGAGAGCGAGAGGGCGAGCGAGGCAGTGGTGCAGGCGTATCCTACACCCGCCCCTCCTCCACACAACGACAAATACGGACATACAAGGGGGTGGGGTTGGGGGAGGGCAGGCAGTCTTATGGTCTTCCGCTCCTTTACGCGCTCGCTGTTTAACCGACAGACGCAGATTAGAGTCGTCGCGCGCACACGCGGGCTCAGGAGGGAGAAAAAAACGAAGCACACTAAAAGGCAGCACCAAAGAGGGCAAGAGCAGGGGGTGGGCACGGCCACCCAGCCGGCGAGCACCTGTGGTGCAGTGGGGGCGAAGGCGAAGAGGGAGGCGGGAGCATGAGAACGGGTCGGAGGGGAACAGCGACAGTGCTGAGCCACAACGCAACTAGGGAGGTGCGCTCCTCCTTGCTTCCTCCTTCTAGCCTTCCCCCCCTCTTACCCCTTCTCACGTGCGTGTGCGTGTACGCTGGACAGCTTCGTCGCACACGCTCCTCCCGCTCTCCCTGCGCCCGCCTTGACGTGAACGACTCGGCCTCGTGCCCTCCTCCCTCCTTTGTGTGCTCGCATTCTTTTTGCATATCTCTGTCGATGCTTTCGGCTTTTTTGATGGCCACCGCGACTTCTACGCATCTCTCTCGCTCTTGCTCTTGTCGCCGATGTACGGGCCTGCGCCCTGTTTTCATGTAGACGCGCGCGTGGCATCTCTCGCATCGATGATGAGCAGCTATGTGTGTCTGCTCATCTCTTGACTGGTTTCACTTCTGGTGTGCGTGCTTGCGAAGGGCGACGGGGGGCATGAGGGGCGAGCCTGGCATCGGCCTGTCCTGCCTCGCCGGCCCGCATTGCTGTCCTCACCGCCTCCAGTGGACAGATGTTGTTCTGCATCTGTGCGGGTGCGCGCGAGTATACGTGTGTGTGTGTGTGTGGTGCTTCACCTGCATGCCCATCTATATATTTCTCTATATACTCCTTCTGTTGTTCTTGTGCTCCCCTCTCTCGCGTGCTTCCACGCGCCCGTCGGCGAGGCTCCCCGCCGCCGCCAACACCGCCACCGCCTCTCCGCTCGACCCCTGTGCACTCAAAAACAGCTTATGGCGCCCGTTGGCGGCAAGCGGTGGGGAGATAACGCGTGTTCCACAGCGCGAATGGGCGTTGAGTTGGGGGCTAGAACAGGCGCGCGCAGGCAGCAGCACACCCGCACAAGGAGGCACACATGCGTATGCACACGCGCGTGCGCACAAGTAGCGATGTTGCTACGAGGCAGATGCTGCCACACTGGGTCAGCAGTGGGAGCTAGAGAGCTACAGAAAGCGCGCGAGCAAGTGAGAGTGCGGCAGCAGCAGCCGCTTGGTGTGTCCGGAAAAGGGCACATGCACCCCCCATTCTTCAGGTGGCAGAGAGGGAGGGAGGCTGTAGCTAATCAAAGGGAGCGCGAGGGGAAAAAAGAAAAAAAACAGCTCGAGCCACCACCCCCTCCCCTTCCTCCCTCTCTCCCTCCCTCCCTCCCTCCCGCCTTCCCTCTCTGCACGCATACTCGCCGGAGTCTGCTGTAGTGTTGTACTACGACTGAATGCTTGCCTCTGTGTTTTGTGCGCGTTACGCGAAGGGGAAGCGGCGACGAAACCTGTATAGAGTGCGTGAGTGTGTGTGTGTGTGTGGGGAGGGCTGAGGGCGCCTGCCCTGCCTAGCTCTTTCGGTGCCCCTCCGCTCTGCCCAATTTCTCTCCTCTCTTTCCCTAGACTCGCCCAAGACGAACTCTCTATCATTTTTGTTGCTCTGTGGTGCTGTTGAGCTGCGGCTGACGTTTACGTATTCCCCTTTAACGGTGTCTCAGACACACACACACACACACGCACACGCTTGTCGGCGCCAAGTGAGTGCGTGTGTGTGCCGCAGGTCCGCTGCTCCTCCACATCTTTTCTTTCTTTCCCGTTTGGCCGATGTGCTCGGTGTGCGGCGTCCGCGTGACACATCTCTCTTCGAACACGCAAACATTAGTGTTGCGGTCCTGCCCGCTGTGCTTCCCTCCAGTTGCGCCTGTCGCGCTGCTGCGCCTCTCCTCCCCTCCGTTTTTTGTTGGCAGGATCGCTCACGCGTGCTTCTCGGTGCCTGGCTCTCTGTGCGCTTGTCCAATCGTAGACGACGACCACACAGAGCATCCAAGCACGCAAGGTGACGGAGCCGCCCCCGCCCTCCCCTCTCCTTCCCGTCCCTTCTCTTCCTAGCACACACCTGCACAGTCGCTTCGCCAACACAGTTGCGCAGGTGCACGCACGCAACGCCTGCCGAAGCACGAGCGCTTTTCTCCCTCGTCTCTCTTCCTGGACGCCTTTCGAGTGCTGTGTTTCGTGCGCCTCTGTGCCCTTCCTCCCCTCCCCTTCCTCCTCCTCTGCTCCCTTTTCTCCCTCCCTCCCATGCGTCTCTGTAGATTGTCGATGCCGAGCAGCTCTCTGTGTCCCTCCCTCTGTCCGTCTTCCTTTATCTGGCTGCTTTCTTGCGAAGACGCACACATAACAACAACAAAGAGGAGGAGGCGAGGAGGAGGGCGCGATACTCTTGACATCCGTTTTACAGATTTCCAATGCCTGTGTCGCCCCGCGTGCCTCTTCTCTGGAGTGCTTCCCGTGCCGCTCGCCGCCCTTTTTCTGTCCATCGGTGACGCAAACACACGGGGCCTCCTCTCTTCTCTTTTCTCTTGTTGCCGCCCTTTTATTTTAATCTTCACCGCCACATCTGGCTAACTAAAGCAGGCAAGCACACACACACACACACACATACACGAGCAAATAAGGATGTGCTTGTGCGTGTGTGCATGGGCACGCGCGCTGTACGCGCGCGGATGACCATTTCTTGTTGTGCCCCCACACGCCCTCCCTAACCTATGAAGGAACAGCAGACCACACGCAGAAAACGGCTTATCAAACGCACAGCGCCTCTAGCGGGCGCTGTGCTGGTGTGCATGCCGGCCGGCAGCAGCAACGACGCAACGGCGTTGGACGTTTCGCGTGCGCGTGCCCGCGCAGGCAATGAAAGAGCCGCTGTTGAGCGTCAACCTTCGTCACTGGCGGTGCGTGTGCATGTGTGTGTGCAGGAGGGCTTCAGCGACAGCGCGGCGCTCCTCAATCATGAGGGACATGGCTGAGAAGAGAAGACGCGAGAGTGCAACGGGTCGGGATCTGCAAGTGGGCACCGACGACACCGCCAAGGTGGCGAGGACACACACACACACATAAACAGACGCCCGCAGAGGTGTTAATCAGTGCCTTGCTCTCGCTCTATGTCGATCTCGTGCATCACGGCGACTGCTACTTCTCCCCCACCGTGCTGCACCACTCTCCCTCATGTGCTGACGCACGTGCTTGCTCTTCAGCTACTCTGGAATCTCTGTCGTCATCTCGCGCCTCTTTTCTTCGATCGTTTCTTCGCTTTTTTTTTTCGTCTCACGTCCCATATCGATGGCTCCACCTGGCAGACACAACTCACGCACGCAAAACACCCGGCACGGGGCCCAAAGAGTCGTGCAGCGCCTGCCCCTTGCCCTTGTTTTCTCACGATATCCTGGCTGTGCGTGCATGCGCCTCCCCTTCTACGATCGTCATTTTCTTTGTTGCTGCTCTTGCTCACGCTGATGCCCGCCACCGCGAAGCCACCACCACCCACCACCGCCACTGAAACGACCGCTGACGGCCTTGTGTGGCTGCTCCGAGGCCCGCCGTTGTGAGCATGCGAGGACGGTCTACTGCGCGTGCAGCCACGGTGCACCGTGACTTCAGAAGCCGCCAATGATGAGGGCGAGGGCAGAGGCGGGAATACCGACAGCGGTGGCGGCGATGGCAGGGCCGCGGACACGGTGCTGACCACACTATCTCCAACAATGGTCACAGAGGCGGGGGCCGCCAGCCGCGGCAGTGCCACGGCAGTGGATGGCGCAACGCGGACGAGGCACCTCTGGATGCCACTCCTCCCACTTCAGGACCTGGTTAAGCAGTTCACCACCCACCTAAACCACTACGGCCTCACGGAACATGTGCCGAAGGCGCTCGTTGGTGCTACGGCTATGGTCAGTGCTGTCACTGACGCCGCCAAGGACGACGCCGACAGCAGCGACGGCGAACTGCATCGTGCTCTAGAGGCCTTCGCCCAGTACGCGCACGAGACGGCCTCGGTCGAGCTGAGCGTTGATGTCTTCGACTCGATCCGGGGCGCATACATGCTGCACATGCACCCGCTTCGCGCGGCAGCAGCTCGCGCTGCAAAGTCTGACGACGCTGGTGAGACAGCATCGCTGCGGCACGTGCCAGGCCTGTCCATCGTGCGTGGCTGCAGCGGCTGCTTCCTCCACCCCCTGCCGGGTAGACGCGGCGCTTCAGGCTGGGCTGCGCCGGTGGCGGCATAGACATCCATGCCGTCACGCAAGGCTACCCGGCGGAGACGGAGGAGCGCATGTTTATGCGTTCAAATCTTCAGCGATGCCACGGACGAGGGGCTATCCGCCTTGCGCGAGTTCCAAACAGCGATCGCAACAGACTCGGAGGGGGCGGCCGCGGCGCCGGCTAACGAGGACGGGGGGGGGGCTCCGGCGCTGTAGCTGCCGACCGTCCTTGCACTGCATCAGACGCATCAAAAACCGACACGTCTGTCGAAGCCTCCGTGCCGGTGGCGGCCGCGTTGTCGTCTGCCCCCGAGCAGAGCACCGGGCAAGCACGCCAATGCAGTAAAGACCACGACAGAGCTGACTGGGCAGAACTCTTGGTTCGGTGGCGCCTGTCAGGGAGCGCATAACCGCGTAAAAGGTGCCGCACTCAGCAACGCTACTGCGTGCGTCTGCACGCTTGCGACCTGCTACTCTCCCCCAGCAGCTTTTCGCCATCTCGTGGAGGGAGGACCTCGCGGCGGCGCGCGTACTGCTGGCCGATGCATCCGCGCTGCTGCGGTGCTGCTACGAGGTTTTCGACACCCTCCCGGCCACCTCCTCACCTGCCGAGCCGTGGTCGCCTTTCTCGGCGTCCTCTGCATCTCTGTGCGGCCTCTCCGGGCTCCACATGCGCGCCGCCGTTCCAGCCGCACTGCAACGCGGTGCCCTGTTTCAGGTGCGCGGCTGCCTTACCTGCTCTTTGGCGAGGAGCCAGCCCCCGCTTATGCGACAGCGCCGTTCGGCAGCATGCCGGAAGACGGCTGTGGTGTGCCTGCGGGGGCCGCTGCGACTCCGGCCATTGACCTACTCGCCGCGGCGTTGATGTTATCAGCACCGTCCGCAGCAGCTTGAGCGTCGATGCTGGCCGCCCGTGCTCCGCTCGCTCTCGACCGTGTCTTCCTCAAGGCGCTGCCGAAGCTGCATCCGGCCATCCTAGTGCTCACGAGTGACGTCCGCGAGGACGAGGTGGTGCCGACGACACTGCCGGAACGCGTATACAGCGCATGGTAGGCGCGTGCGGCGGCAACGCCCGTGCAGGGCACGTGCAGCCCCGCCGCAGCCACCACGACCGCCGCTCCCATCACCGCATCTGCCCCGCCGAAAAGCTCGGGCACTAGGGCTGTGAGGCGCAAGCGTGCGGCTGCATCTGCTGGCGCTGGTGATGTGGGAGACGAGGAGAGAATGAATCTATTTCACCATCGTTACGTCCACCTCCGTGAGTGCTTCAGCTCTCTGGCCCACCTGTGCCCTGAGCTTCCAAAATTGCGCTTTAGGGGAACGGAGGCGTACACGATGGCACTCTTCTGCCTGCCGCGTAACGCGTCGCTGCAGGCGCTGGGGGGGGACACTGGCATATCGACTGGGCTGCTCAGCCGAGGCTCAGGACAACGTGCGTGTCGCCATCGCGCTCACAGCGCTGGAAGAGTCGGCTGGAGGCGCACTAGCCGCCAAGTTGGGCCGCCGCAGCTAACCCCCCCCCCCAACTCCATGCATCTGCCTCGTCGCCCGCCGGGGATGCTACCTTTACGCTTGAAGTCATCACTACCGCGTTGCCCCACGACAGCAGGGCGGACCTGCTCAAGTACGCCCATGCGTTTCTCGCTCGCTGAGGGGTCTGTGTGCGCCGTCGCCGCCGCGGCTGCCATTGACGTCATCATCGCACCTCTTCACCACTCTTCACATTTCGCTCTCCCCCGTTGTCGCCCTCGAAGCGTCGTGACACACACGCACACACACGTGTCCACAGACAGAGCCAGGTAGACGCGGATGCGCATGCGCATGCATCTCCTCGCTCTTGCACGGTGTTCCTCTTGCACTACGGCAGCGCCACCGGACCGGCGCTGATCATGATGCTGCTCATCAGCTGTATCGCACGCACGCTCTCTGTCTGTCTCTCTGCGCCCGTGCATGTGATGTGCGCTCCGTCGATGGCGAAGAGAAGGCGAAGAGCGAACATGGCGTGCCAAGCGCTCGCGAGCAGCAGCAGTAGCAGCAAGCAGCGAGGCCTTGGAAACGAAGAGAAAGATGGCGCAGCTGCAAGGAGTGCGCGCGCGGCCTCATGATCTGTAGGAAGAGGCAACAGAGAGCGGAGGAGAGCATGGCCATGCGCACATGTATAGTTGCGCCATTTTATTTCCACATAAAACAGAGACAGCACTCTTGCCGTCATGCTGCGCGCATCTGCGTGTGCGCGTCGCTCTCCTTCCTATGACGCGGCACCGACCTTGAGTAAACGCACTGCACGGATGCGTCACCACCACCACCTTAGCGGGCGATCGGAACCCCTCCCTTTCCATTCCTTCAGTGACAGCAGTTGCGTTGAAGTTCGGCCCTGCTATCCTCCTCCTCCTCCTATGTATGTGTCTTCAGCTGCCTCTTAGCCTGTGCTGCACGTCACGACGACGACGACGATGGCATTGCACAACACTTCATTGCCCTTCCGCCCCCGCTGTTGCTGCTGCCACCCTCTCCCTTCTCCCCCTCTCTCGCTCGGTCTGTATGTCTTGCCCAACCTCTGCCGCAAAACCTCCCCCTGCCCCCCAACACACACAAACACACACACACACACACACACACACACACACACGCATGCGTGATCCTCGGCAACAAGCATTCACGCGCGTGCCGTTGCCACCCCTCCATCGTGACCACCTCTCCCTCAGCGCAGCGTCAAGAGCGAGTCAGCGGAGGGGACGCGGAAACGGAGCCCAAGGCGGGGACGAGCAGAGAAGTGGAGGCTGGACCCCCTGACACGGGATCACTGGCGCGCGGCCGGAACACACGCACGCACCCCTCGGCGTCCTTCTCCCGCTCTGTCCGCGTGCGGGTGCGTTTTTCCGTTACCCGCCAAGCGCACGGCGACCGAGGGCTGAGCTCAGCCGCCGCCGCTCCTCCAGCTGCTCCACCTCTTCGTGAGCACGACAGCGGCCTGCCTTCAGGTGAGCTCTGTCCTGCTGCTCATCAGCGCGCACACGCGTAGAGGCACGCGAGCAGTTCCAGTAGGAGACCACCACCAGCCATGTACCACCCTCTCCCGCACGGGGGTGGCGGCAGCTCGAAGAGTGTTGAGCTGCACGTGGACGGCCGCGTCTCGCAGGTCTCCCTGCAGGCGGCGGCACACGCGACCGTGGCGGACCTTCTCTCGACTGCCGTCGCAGCCTCATTGTCAACCATGTCAACAAAGACGCTTTCACCGCGGGAGTTGGCGAAGGGGTTTGCCTGCACCGACACGGCGGGCAACAGGGTCGACCTGAGCGCTCTGGCGGTCTCCGTCCCGCCACAGCTGGTGGTGACGCACACCGCGACTGCCGGCAGCGGTGGTGGCGGTAGCGCGGGCCGTGGCGGCGGTTCTGGCCGCTCGGTGTTGTCAGCGTCGGCACCTGGCCGTGGGCGCGGCCGGGGCAGGGGGCGCGGGCGTGGGCGATGCGGCGGGCGGGGACGTGGCGGCGCGGCCGCTGCTGCGAAGGCTCAGATAGCGGTGGATGACGAGGAGGATGGCGAAAATGGTGTTGACGCCGAGGACGGAGATGACGGCGAAGAGGCGGAGTCCGGCGGTGCTTTCAGAGGCATCGCCAGCGACGGTGCCACGGCAGAGGAAGACGAGAGCGCCAGCGATGAGCCCGACGGTACGTCGGAGGGCTACAGCTCCGACGACGAGGACAGCTCCGAAGAGGAGGACAGCGACAACGCCGACTCCTCACTGGCCACAGCGAGCACAAGCACCACCACGACGCGCTCACGGGGCGACCGCGGCGGAGCGACCTCAAGTGCCGGCCGTGGGCGTGGACGTGGTCGCAGCGGCAGTGGGCGAGTCGCGGGTCGGACGTCAGCCGCGTCTTCGCGAGGCTCCTCGGCGCCCCCGACGCCGACAGCGGCGAGCGCCACGGCTGCGCGGCGCACTCGCAGGCGCAGTGTCTCGGGATCGCCGCTGCTCTTCACCCCTGACGGGCTACCCATCAAGCGCAAGCGCGGGCGACCACCAAAGAGTCAGCAGCTGGCGTTTGCGACCGCCGCTGCTGCTGCTGCTGACGCTGCGGCCGCATCGAGCGGCACCATGAGCACTGCCGCTGGTGAGAAGCCGCCGCGACGGACGCGGCGGAGCGTCAAGGAGGCGCTAGCTGAGGCGGCAACGGAGGAGGTGAAGCCACGCCGGGGTGGGCGACGCCGTCGCGCCGACGCGGAGTCAGAGGAGCTGAAGGGGCAACAACGCGCAAGCGCCAGTTACAAACTCAAGGGCCGCAGCTCTGCCGTCACCGTCGCGTCAGTTGACGACGTTACCGGCACTCTTAGCGGCAGCGACCGACGAGGTGGATGGCGGAGGGGTAGCGGTGACGCGGTCACTAAGCGCAGTCGGTCGCCGTCACCCCCCTCACAGTCGTCTGGAAACAGCAGCACCACCACCACCGCGGCGGCGGCGACCCCGCTATTTACTGTGCCCGCTGTGATCGTGACCGCTGTCGATGGCACGGGCGGCGGATGCGCCACTCCGCTTTCCCCAGGCGCCCTCACCGCATTGGCGAGCGGTGCGGCCACGAATGCGGCCAGTGCGACGTCTGCTCCTGGCGCTCGTACCATTGCCGCCCTCGAGCAGCAGCAGCAGGAGCAGCCGCTACGCCAGCAGCGCCGCCGTGTGCGCCTTACGTATAACGCTTTCTACCCATCATCCGCTTTACACGCTGCGGTGCCAGCCACCATGGGCACCTACGGCGGTAGCGGAGCGGGCGGGGGCACCGCGGGGGCACGCGCGCATCAGGCGCACAGCACCGCCGCTGCAGCACCGTTGGAGGACCCTTCGGCGAGGCCGATGAGGCCGCGCTACGTTTGGAACGGCGGAGACCGCTACCAGCAGCACAGCTTGCCCTCCGCGGCGTCATCGTCGCCTGCCAACGACGTGCAGCTTGGTGGTCGTGGCGTGCGGACGATTTTCAGCGAGGCGTGGGCCACGCTGTCTTCTTGCCTCAGCAGCACTACAGAGCGCCAAGGCGCTTCATCCACTGCGAGCGTGTCCCCCACGATGGTGGACCCCTCACACACGACGAGTGCAAGCCAGCTTTACATGCAGGCGCAGCGGATCGTGTCCTCGTGGCGTGCCGAGCAGCACCGCACGCCGTCAATGTTGCTTAGCCACCCCTACAGCCCGCTGTTGATGCCTGGACTGCGCGTGTATCAGCACCCGCTGCCGCTGCTGGCGTCGACACCCGCTTCTCTCGCAGCGCCGGCGGACGCCAACGCGGCGACGCCCAGCACTGATCGGCTCAGTGCCGTAAAGGCGGAAGCGGACGACGAGGAAAGCGGCGCGGGGTCGCGCCATCGCCGCCATCATCGATGTGGCGCTGCACCACACACGACATCGGTGGCGGCCGCTGGGCCCGGTGCGGAGTGCGGCAGCAGCCGCGTGTACTGCTATCCGAACCAGACGCTGATTGTTCCCGTGGTCGTCGGCGGCTGCGTGCAGCTCGTCAACCCGGAGAGCAAGGACAAGAGCCACCAGTGGACGGTGTACGTGCGCGGCTTGTGGAACGGCCATCCGGAGGAGGTCGCCGGCGCGAATGTGCGGCCGCCGTCGTCATCGCACGTGCAGCAGCTCAGGGCATTCCCCTCGTCGCCGTCCTCGACACCACCTGCTCGGTCGAACAACTCGCGCGCCAGCCTCGGCGACAGCAGCGCAGCTGCTGACCGTGGTGGTGGCGGGGGCGCTGCTGCTGCTGCTGCCGCCCTCGGCGCGATGGGCGATTCGCAGGCCTCTGTCTTTAGCGCCTCGACCGCATCGCCGGATGACTACCTGTCGGACTTCATTGACAAGGTGGTGTTCGTACTGGACGAGAGCTTCGTGCCGTGTGTGCGCACCGTCTCCTCGGCTCCATTTGAGCTGACGGAGGTGGGGTGGGGCGAGTTCATTGTGTCTATGCACGTGTACCTGAAGGTGCCGGTGCACACCAGCGCCTCCCGGCGGGCACAGGGGCAGCTCCTCGAGTACTACTGCGGCTTCAACGGCCGCACTGCAATGCAGACGTGCGACGGTCGTGGCACGAAGCCGCACGACCCCGTCTCGACGTACGTCACTGGCGGCGTGCGTGGCCCGAGCCACTTGTGGAATGCACTGACGACGCCGCCGCCGAGCACGTCGGGCACTGTACCGCCCACCCCGGCGCTGTCGCTGCATGAGCTGCGCCACGAGTGTCACTACGACAGCTTGCTCGACATCAACTCGAACAGCGGGGCGCGTGCGACCTACTACCGTGGCCCATACCTGCCGGTGCACTTGGTGACATGCGATGCGACGTCTTCCTCAGCCTCCTCGCAGCCGTCATCATCATCGAGTGACAGCGACGCGGATGGTGGCGGTGGTAGCGACGGCGCACGCGGCCGCAGCGGCAGCGAGGTGTCCATCTGTGGTGGTAGTCCCACGGACAGCGCCCACGCACTCTCGTTCCCGACCAAGTCCGAGATGAGCGGTGACGGGTCGTTTTCCTCTTCCCGCAGCGGAAGCGTCACTCCCAGTCCGGCGCCAGCGCCTCAGCATCACGCGAGCCTGTCCTCGCAGCAGCACGAGGCGAGGATGGGTGGGTCGAACACCGCACACACCAGCAGCGGTTGCATCGCTGATGGGCAGCCGCTCGCGGGCATCGCCGCTGGCGTGGCGGACGCGTCTTCGCCGCACGCGCGACCGCCACCGCTGCCGGTGCCGACTGTCGGTCGCGGCACCGGCCGGCGCCCCCGCGGCTTTGGTGCTTCGCGAGCGCGCAGCGGTACGCCCCGCAGCCCTGCCAACGCAGGCGCTCCCAGCGCTGCAGGTGGCGGCGGCGTGCACCGCACCTTCACAGAGGTGCACGTCGGCCACGGCGGCAACGTGGTGGTGCTGCAGCACCTGCTGCGATTTAGTCACCGTCCTCGCTACGCAGCCGCTATTCCGCCAGCTCGAGACCCGCGCACGCAGGGAGTGCACCCAGAGCTGCTGGGCTACACGATGGTGGCGGAGCCCGTCGTCACGGAGCAGTATGACGAGCTCGTCATCCCGCTGGAGCCTTTCGCTGCCGTGGCAGGGCGGGGACGCAGTCAGGCCAGCCGCCGGCGGCAGACGACGCAGCGAAAGGGTGGCGAAGCATCACCGAAGAAGCCTGACACCGCGAGTGCCGAGGCGAAGCTGCACCACCTGATGGCAGCGTCGAGCAGTCTCGAGGGCCACCTGCGCGCCACGTTGCGGCGTCAGCTCTCCTTGATGTGCGATGACTCGCCATCGCAGTCGTTCCGCGCGCTGCCGCCGCTGTCCAACAGCGAGGCGCAGGCGCTCGGCCACCCGGGCGGCATCTCTTGCTGGCCGCACGTCCTCGACTACGGCAACGGCATCGAGCGTGACACATCCTACACCGCTGCCTACCTCGCGAGCATCGCGACGAGCGCAGAGATGGAGGGCTGGTTGTCGCAAGCACTCGGGGCACGGCGGGCGGCGCTGTTTGGCTCGCCGGCGGCGCCTTGTGCCTGGGTCACCACTGCCGACGACGCTGAAGAGCCGCAGCCGCAGCCGCAGCGTGACGGCGAGGCAGCGGGAGGGTGTAAGACGGAGGGGGAGGGCTGCGATGGAGTGGCGAACCGACTGCCCGGCCGAGTGGCCATTCCATCCCTCATCCCAAATCCGACCACCACCGGGACGTGGCTGACTGCGCTGGAGTACGACATGGCGAGTGCACTCTTGCGCCTCGCCGCCGGTGCCTCCGTGGTGACGGCACACGACGTCTTCTTCCACGTCGTTTTGCCGCGCGCCGACGACATTGGTGCAGCCGTCTGGTGCAACCTCCACGAAGGAACCCACGCAGCACTGACTCGGGCGAGCGCGGTCGGAGCCTTCCCTTCGGATGCCACTGGCGCCGCCGCGCTCAAGGCGGAGCCAGCGTTTGGGTGCACCTCAGAAGTGCAGCAGGAGGCCAAGAAAGGCGCAGACGTGAGAATGGAGCAGGCGTACGCCGACGAGGAGCGTGATGGTAACGAGATGCTGTCTGTGTCCTCAGCGACGGCGCTTTCTCGCGGATATCCCCTCTGCTCCCTGCGCCCCAGTGACACCGGCATTGCCGCACTGCGCAACGTGCTCTGCGCGAACAAAGGCAGCGGCTCCGCCAGCGCCACTCACCACCCAAGCCAGGAAGCGCTCATGGCGTCGCTGCTCCGTGACGGCCAAAGCCGCGGCAGCTTCGGCCACGACAGCGATGTGGCGCAGCTGATGACATGGAAAGCGGCGCTGGAGGACGCCATCGACACCATGCGCGTCGAAGCGGCGCGCCGGCAGGCCACCGCAGTCATGGAGGATCTGTAAGCTGACGTGGGCGTGGTGGCAGCGATGCAGGTGAGGGGGGGGGCGAGATCAGCGCGGCAACGCCGCTTGGCCTTGTCTGCGCAGGGCACACGCGTGCCATGCGGCAAGGGAAGGTGGACAGCCCAGCCGACGAGGTTTCCTCAACGTAGAAGAGACTAAGAAAGACAACAGGAACAACACCAACGTCGAATCCAACGACATAGACAAGATTGAGACACGCGGGCGGTGAGTGGCACCGATGCACCTCTGCTGCACCGACAGCAGGGTGTAGAGCTGCGAGAGGGAGGCAGGAGAATGGAAGATGATGGGCGTGGGCACTCGCACGCGCCGACACCTTCTCTCGCTCTCGCACGCCTTCCTGCTGATGTGCAACAACCCCTCCTGCCCTTTGCTTTCGACGTGCCATAAACAATGTGCGCGCTTTTATGACGTCTGTCTGTCGCTCTCGCACACACTTCTCCTCCTCTTCCTCTGTTGAACTCGCGCCGCACACCATCGCCGCCACGCACGCAGCAGGTGAAGCCACATTCTTCGACTGCCCCCCCCTCTCTCTCTTGCTCTCTCTCTCTCTCCGCGCGATCAGCGCCACTCTGCCTTCTCTCTGTTTTCCTTTTCAGTTTTAGCTGCCGAACGCCCATTCCTTCACGACCTCCCCCCCACCCCTCCACGGCATCCGACACGTCTTGCCTAGACCCCTCACCCTCTCCGCCCTCCTCTCAGGTGTAGCCGAGACAGGATCAACGAATCCTGAGGAAGTCTGCGCAACGCCTTTTCTCTAAAGCCTTATATATACACCCACGCACAGCCACAGAGACGCGCGGGCTTGCTGCCTTTCCACCTTCTTTCCGCCGCCGCCGCCTCTGTGTTTTTCCCTCGCCAGCACACGTGCGTCTCGCTCGCTCACTCGCGCCGTCTCTGATCTCGTGAGCGCTCGCGTGGATGTGTGTGTCTCTGCAGTCGGCCGCGCAAACCTGCTGCTGCTGCTGCTACGCGTGGATCGCACTCTTGGCGTGCCTGTGGTCGTCTTGAAGGGCGCTGCTTGCTTCCCACTGCTTTCGCTCGTCGTGTTGTGGGCCCGTAAGCAGAATAACCGTGCGTCACCAGCGATTCGTTCGCACGCACTCGACCATCTGCAGCCCTTTTCCCCAACGGTTAGACGTACCCCGCACTCTACCCAGCTCTTCACGCGGAAGGGCCTCGAGGAGACAGTATGCCGACCTTTAGCGACATCATGGCGGCGCGCAAGGCGCTGGACGGCTACGTTTATGAGACGCCGATCATCGAGAGCAACGCCCTGCATGGCAAGACGCGGCACGAGAGTGTCCTGCTCAAGTGCGAGAACCTGCAGCGCACCGGCAGCTACCACGTCCGCGGCATGACGTACCGCGTGATACGCGCCAAGGAGGAAGATCTGGGCATCAACAATTTTGTTACCCACAGCAGCGGCAACGGCGGTGCAGCGCTGGCGTGCGCGGCGAGCAACTTCCAGAGCACGGCGCACGTCGTCGTGCCGGAGGACACAAACGCCCTCATCACGCGCAGCATTCGCCTCTACCACGGCAACTTCTACTACTGCAAGCCGGACCTGAAGAGCCGTGTCGAGATGGAGGCGCGGCTCCACGCGGAGTTCAACAAGGTGGCTGGCAAGAAGCGCAACCAGTGCATGCTCGTGAACCCCTATAGCGACGAGGCCATCATCGCCGGCCACGGCACGACCGGCATCGAGATTATGCTCCAGACAGACTGCTCGGTGGACTGCGTTGTTATCCCGGTCGGCGGTGGCGCACTGCTAGCGGGGGCGGCGATCGCCGTGAAGGGCATGAAGCCGCATGTCGGCGTCTTTGCGGCCGAGCTGGCTGTGCCGCCGGATCACTACACGGTTTTCAAGCGCGGCGAGGTCATCGAGGCACGCAAGCTCAAGGGCGATGAGAAGCGCCCCAAGGGCAACAAGCACGGCATCCGAACGGAGCTGACGGACCTTGCGAACAGTTACATTGACCGCTACGTCGACGGCGTCGTGCACGTGTCGAAGGAGGAGATGTGCTACGCCTTCCGCTATGTGTACGAACGTTGCAAACTCGTCGTGGACACGAATGCTGCCATCGCCGTGGCGGCGGTGCTGGCCTGCCCCCAGGAGCTGAGCAACTACCGCCGCATCTGCATTGTGCTTTCAGGGGGTAACGTGGACCTCAACGATGTGCCGAAGATTGCGACGGCGCGGCTGTGAGGTGTGTGTGCGTGGGTGTGTCAGATGCCTGTAGCAGGCCTTTGCGCGTGATCGCGCTCACGCTTGTTCCTCGTGCAGCGGCGGCGATTGTATCAGCGCCGCTTCTCTTTCTTGTTTCACCTCCCAGTGCCTGTGTGCGCGGCTGCTCAAGTCGTTGAAACAGCCGCACGGATACACACACACACACACACACACACACACACACACACGCACACACACGCACGCACGCACGCACGCACCCAAGCAATCTCCTCTTTTCGCCCTCGCCCTACCATTCAATCCGCTCACACCAGCACGCCGACTGGAACAAGCAGGGAGAGAGGAGGAGGGGGTGTTGAGAGCAAGGGAGGGAGCGCGCTGTGAGCGCATCGGTGCAGCCGTTTGGGCGCGTCTCGCTCTCGCTCCAGACGCCTGTGCGTGTGTGCCATGTGCGCGTGTGTGTGTGTGCCGGCGTCAAGACTGCGGAGAAGGACGAGTTCACACGCATCAACGGCGGCAAAGGCTTAAAAGAAGTTATGTATACACATATAGCAACTTGTCAACTCTTTTACAGAGCATGAGTTCAGTTTCACTCGACCCCACCGGGCCTGTCACAGGTGTCCGATCGCGTGGTGCGGAGCAGCCCTAGACACACACGCGCTGTAGAAGTGCGCCAGCCCAGTCACCTTAGCACGGCCTCTGCCTCGAACCCTGCCCACATGCCCGCCGCGCAGGTCGCTCCGACGCCGCACTATCCAGGTCGTGACCGCTGACATCCGCAGCGATACATCGCGCTGACCTCCCCCACGTCGTGGGCGCTCGACCTTGCCACCGCCAGAAGTGTTTGTGCCTTGGGTAGGGATAGGGCGGAAGCGGGGGGGTGCTGGACCCTAAGACATCACGCACTGAGAGGCGTGTGCGTGTGTGTGCGGGTGGCCTCCCCCCTCCCCCCGCCCCCACCCCACGTCATCGAAGACGCCTCTGAGAAGGAAGGAACGAAGTGAGGCTGCAGTAGAAGACTCCTCCTTCCGCTGCTTTCCCCGATTTTTCACTCGCTTCACCGTCCGCCATTGCGCCTTGATAGCGCAGCAGACGTCTGCCGGCCGATCCGTGCCAGCGCAGGGCATCTTGGCATGAGACGCAGGACGCTGCTCGATGCATTGAGGCTTGTGGCGAGCCACCTGCTGTTTGCGGAGTACCCTGATCAACCTCTCCGACTCTTGTCTGTTCCTTCATTTGTTTCTGCTGCCTGTTAAGTGTTCGTTGTCCCGACCTCCTCTTCTTCCTCTTTCTTCCTCGCCATCCTCACGCGTCTGCGCCGCTGTTGTGTTGCACGCTCACACGTGCAGGCGCACATATACGCGTACACACAAATACATACATATACGAGTGAGCGTGAGTCACCGAGCTGGCATATGCGTGTGCGTGTGCCTGTGCGTGTGTGTTCTGTACTCTTCTGCGGCTGCTGCAGGACCTCTTCCTCCCTCTCCCTTCTTCCACCCCGTCCCCTCGCATCACAAGTCGGTTATGTCTGCGTAGGACGAGCAAGACGCGAAACGCAGCGAAGCGGCGGCACTTTCGAGTTAGAACGTTATCTTGTTTCTTGTTGGTGCCTCCCTGCCGCTCATGCTGGGGGGGGGGCTTGTCCATTGATACATAACAAGCTAACGCAACTCGATGACGAGGCGCTGAGAGAATGTGAGCGAGGGCCGACGCCGACGCCGACGCAGTGAGGGAGATGAGGAGAGAGGGAGAGGGAGGGGGATAGGGAGGTATAAAAGAGGGGCGTCTGTGTGTTCTCGTTCCGCCCTTCTCGCTCTCTTTTCTCACACCGTCCGCGTTGGTACTTGCGTGAACGGGCTTGTTCGTGGCGCTTCCGAACGATGTGTACACCTGTATTCTCGTCTCGCGATGGCCATGCCTCTCTTCACGCGCGCGCGCGTGCGGCGTTCTGCGAGCTACTCCCACCCTCCTTCCCCGGCATCTGTGAGGCGTGCGAGTTCTCTCGCTGCCCGAACACTTTCTGTGCGCGCAGCCATGCCTGCGTGAGTCGCTCTCTCCCCTCTCTCACGCGCAACCACGAGTGTGACGGCGCTATGCCCGTACGCGCTTGCACGTATGCGAGCATGTGCCTCGTGCGTGCGCCGCTCGGTGTCTCTACGCGCCCCCATCTTTCTCCCCGCTGGTTCTCGGTGCGACCTCCTATCCCCACTCACTCGCACACACACATACGCACTCTCTCTCTCTCTCGCTACCCAAGCCATCCTCGCGCTCCGCCATGATGCTTTCTGCCTCATCCTCGAGCTCGTCGAGTCGGTGGGGGCCACCACTCGAGCGGCCAGCATCTCCGCAGCATCCGCAGCAGCAGCAGCAGCAGAGGGTGCTGCAGGGGAATGCCCATTTTATGTCTCTCCTGCAGCGACCTCGAGAGGGTCCTCCGCTGCCCCAGGTGCCCGCGGACAACGCCGTCCCTGCCCCGCGTGTCGCCGCCCCCTTGCCGGCGCAGGAGCAGCAGCAGCCGTTGCCGTCCCACAAGCCATCCTTCACTGCGACCGCTGCGGTCCTCTCGCCGAACGCGTTTGTGCAGGCGCCGCCGCAGCTGCAACGTGAACGCGAGCATCCGCAGCACCGAAGTGTGCCGGCTGATGGCACCAGCGCAACAGCGACGAGTCGTGGCGGTGGCGGTGACATCGACGACTCATCTTCTGCCCCGAGCGATGCCAGCGTGCCAGCGTCGTGGCCGTGCGAGAGCTCTGCTCTACCGCACCACGATGAAGACAGCGGCAGGTCTAGCGACGGCACGTACCAGTTCACCACGACCAGCTCCACGATGACCGGGCGACGCCCGGTTTCACCCGAACACACTACATCAGTGAGGTCGAGCGATGATACGACGTGCTTGGTTGACCTGCGGCGGCGAGATGCCGCTCAGGTTGAGAAGTGCGACCGTAGGCGTCCAACAGCGCCGGGTGCCGTCGGCGCCAGCGCCGCTGTTGTGTCACCATCGTTTTCGACGTCGTCGTGCGGGTGCCCATCGAATTGCGCGTGCCGAAGCGACGCATCAGACGACGACGTCTTTGGCGTTTCGGTTGATGCTCACGGAAGAGCGAGACCGGCGTGGCGTGTGCGCCCTGCAAGTTGGCCACGCGCGGCCAGCGCCGATGAGCGACTTGACGCGTGCACGGACTGCAGAGAGAGAGCTGCACAGGACATGACACGCTGCAGTGACGCCTCCTCGGAGACAGGCACGACACCGCTGCAGCGGAGCAGTGAAGAGGACGGCGACGACCTCTGCAGCTCCTGCCGTCAGCACCGCTGTGATTGCGGCCATCCTTCCTTTGAGTGGCGCCGAGCTCAGCGCGGCGACGGTGAGTTTTCACTCAAGCTGTCGAGTCAGGGCAGTTCCGAGGGCGACAGCGGGAGTGGCGAAGACGCTTCGCTGTGTAGTCTCTGCAAAGACGCCGCACGCACACGTGCGGTGCACCAGGCCGGTGCTGCCGCATTCTTCGCTCACCAAGAGGACCCGTTCAGCGAAGCCGTGCGCGAGGATAGACGGTGCGCGGGGGTGCCCCCGCTCTTACGCCTTTCTACTCCATCTTCCTCCGCTTCTACCAAGCGCGGCAGCGCGAGCGACGCCGTGACGATGGCGCAGCGCGAGCGGGCTGATCGACGAATGGTATACATGCAGAGCGCCGCCGCACTCGCCAGTGACGCAGGCGGTGAGCGCCGTGGTGCGCACGACGCTGCCGTTGCAGCGGTAAGAGGGCTGGATCGTTGCACGGGCAGCACGCAGACAGACACCGTCGCCGCAGCTGCGGCGACGGCTAGTCTATCAGAGGAGCAGCGCCGCCTCCACGCGGAGCAAGAGGCGGCGGCGCTGAAGAGCATCGCTGCTGCTCACGTCGCCGAGGTGACACGGCCACTGCTGCAGGGCGAGCTGGCCAGCTTTGAGGCCCGCGCGGCCGTGCAACAGCAGGCGCGCTTCGATGTAGTGGAATCGCAGCTGCGGGTGTACCTTGACGAGTTTCGACAGCGCATGCAGGAGCTGAGTGATCTCCAGATGCAGCAGCATGCTACTCGGCAAGAAGAAGCGGAAGCGGTACGGCGCGCTGCTGCCCGTGTCGACCGTGCCACCTCCCCGATGGACAGTGCTCTCATCGCAGAAGCGGCTGCTTCCACCCCGCAAGCTGCTCCGTCGCCCGTGCCACCACAGCGCACCGTCGGGACACAGCACTCGGACGGAACCCTCGAGTTGTTGACAGTCGTGCGCACAGAGGCCGCGTCATGGATGGCGCAGCTGCTTTTCTCCATCGAAGCCGAGCGACGCGATGCCGTGATGCAGGACGAGGCCGAGTCTCGCGACCGGCTCCTACACGTTATGGAAGAGCCTCGCCGGCGTCAGCTGCTGCGCTATCAAGCGGAACTGCTCCACTGGCAGCAAGAGTGCGCGGCAGTACGTCACCGAGCCTCCTTCGCGTCCGATTTACTCGCGCTGGAGCTACGTGAGCGGCTTGTGCGGCAAGAGCTGAATGAGGAGGCGTCCGTGGCGCGGCGCGAGCTCGGCGAAGCCTTTGAGCGGCAACGCTGCCAAGCTGCGGAGGCGGCGGCGCACTCTCAAGTGAAAGCACTCGAGGACGAGCTCGTCAAGGTGCGATCGAAGTTGTCCATTGTTGAAGCCGAACACGCCGACACCCTCGAGCACGCGAAGCAGCTTCGCCTGCAGCTTATCCACGCGTTGCGCATGCCTACCGTGACGCTCGTCGATCGCTCGGGCGTGCCTGCAGCAGCTCGTTGCGCTGGTGACGCCGCCGCCTCCGCTGCGTACGCCTACGCCAACGCGACGGCAGAAACGGGGCCCGGTGACACGTTGGGCATGCGTGGAGACACCCAAGGCTGTGCTGATCGCGCTCTGAAGGCTCACGCTGCTTCATCGACGGGATCAGGCACCGGCGTGGCCGCGTGGCACACTGTGCCGAGCGGGATCCACGAAGGACTGGAGGACTTGCCTGTGCATCGGCGCTTCGCCCGCGCGCATCAAGAGGCGCTGCGCGTGACTCGGGCACAGTGCCGCACCGTGTGATGCCTCTCCCGATGCCCGGAGCGGTTTTGTCGGGTCTTTTTTTTTGCTTTGCGATCGGCCGTGGCGCTCGCGCGTGTGCCCGGCGGCTGTCGCCTCCTCATAGAAGAGCACCATAGACCGTAACGGAGCGGCAGCGTGCCCGTTCTCCTTTTTTTCTCTCCCCTCGCCGACGGCATAAAAGTTTACTCGTAACAGACAGCGGCGTTTGCGTGTGCGAGGACGAACGCCGACGTGACCACCGTTCACAGCATGATGGCATGGGTCACGTGTAGTATTAGCGTGCGCGGCTCACCCTCTACGCCCTTCGAAGGGGCACGCTCGCTTCGCCGTCCTTCTTGCCGTGCCGCATCACCCCCTTCGCGTGCTTCGCCGCTGCCGGCGCACGCTCTTCGAAGGCAAACAGGGGAAACGGAAAACAAGAACGCTGATTTTGGCGCGCGTGCACATGCGCTCCGACTACATGTGCTGCGTCTCTCCGCGTGATGCTTCCGCCCACTTGATGCTCCACCCCCTCCCCCTCTTCCTCTTCCCCCTCACGTGCGCATGAGGCAAAGAGGGAAAGGCCAAATGTGCGGTGTGGCGCACCGCGCGAGCACACCTGGTGACCTCCCTCAACGTCTTCGCCCTCTTCTCGCCCTCTTCTCCTTCCCTCCCTTCTGCGTGCACCTCATGCAGTCAGCGTGTGTCTCGCCATCTCTCTCTCTCTGCTTGCTTGCAGCGGGAGGTGTGCGACTCCAGCAGCCACCGTCCACCGCTACCAATGGACCGAAAACACACGAGACGCGCCGGCCTCCCCAGCCGGCCAGGCGCACCGCGTAGCGGCGATGACGGTGCTCCTGTTGCGCCAGCCGTGGCGATGCAGCGAGGCCGTGGAGGCTCTTCGTCGTCTGATGGGCCTTCTCCAGCTGTTCTGTCCTCTGCTGGGTCGTTGTGGTCGCGTGTGTGCCGCGAGGTCACCAGCTGGCGCCGTGGCACTGTCTCGATCCACGAGGTGGACGCGTGGCTACGCTTCAATCCGTACATCCGCCGCGGCTTCCGACATCGCTTCTTGCGCAAGCGCGAGGCCCTCGGCTCGATCGTGCTTTACTTCCATAACGAAACATTCAACATTGTGTCCCACCTGGCCATGGCGGTGCTGATGGCGCTGCTGCTGCTATGGCCGCCGCGGGTGACGGCAATGAGCAGCGGTGGTGGGGCGTCGGACATCTACGACGGAGTAGGCGGGGGCTATGGGCTGTACACCGCCGCGGCTTCTGCCGGCGGGCAGGGCGGCGGCGGCGGCGCATATTTCGGCGAACACGCAGCGGGTGCGCCGTTTCGTGGGCACCGCAGCGAAGCAGCCGAAGTGCCGTCGTGGCTACGTGGGTTGCACGGGCTCGCAGCTGCATCCGGCGCAACTGCGGCGGGCACTGACAACGACGGCACGCAGGGGTGCGCGCCTTCCGGTGATGAGACTGCCTTCCCACGGCATGTGCTGAGCGACGCCGCTGCTGGTGCCGCAACATCTTCGCCCTCATTTCGCTTCTTTGCCTCTCTCTCGGGAGACTCGGCAGCGCCATCGTCGCCGGCATGGATCGTGTCAGGCATCGACAGCGCGCTGCCACCGCCGCCCATGAGCGTCGCCGCCCGTCTCTCCCTCTCCCTCACACCACTGGTGCTCGGCTTCCTGCTGACGTTTGTGATGTCGGTGCTGTATCACGCCTTCATGCCATGCTGCCGCTCCCGCCGCGGCTATCAGCAGCTCCTGCAGTGCGATGTCATGGGCGTCGTCTGCGCCATCTCTGGCAGCGCCTACGCGTACTTTACGTGTGGGATGCCGTGCGCCGGTGAATACGTTCAGGCATGGACGGCGGCACTCATGGTGGCTGCGACGCTGCTGTGCATCTACGTTGTTGTTTTGGTGCCGATGTGGGGCGTGGTGGCAGATGTGTGTGCGCTGGCGCTGCACCTGGTGCAGTGGGTTGCAGCTGCCGTCATCGCTGCCGTGCTGGAGTTCTTGATGGGCCGTCCACTCCCCTCTGCGCCGCCATGCCCGCTACCGGTGCAGCGTGGCGGGCGTGACCGTGATAGTCAATCGCGCCCGTTGCCACCGCCAGAGCACCACTCGCGCCAGCACCTTCTACTAGCCTGGGTGCAGCAGCATCGACATCTATACTCCGTTCAACTCGGTGACGCGCCGACGGCTGCCGCGCCAGCGGTGGCGGCAAACACCAGCATCGATCTGGTACCCCTCAGCGCACTCCAGCGCTCCACCGTCGTCGGCGCCTACTGCCTCCTGCATCTTTATGTGTACCTGGCGCTGGTCTATCCCAAGAGTCGCGCAGCCATGGGCGGGTTCACGCAAGCCACGCACTACCACAACGCCTCCTACGTGTGGCTATGCCTCGGCGGCCTCATCAACGCCGCTCGCTTTCCTGAGGTGGTCGTGTTTCACTGGACAAGACGAGCAGCGCGTCACACGCGGCGTGTGGCGGCGGCAGAGGCGGCCGCGCGGTGCGTCGATGAGCTAAGAAGGGATGCTGCTGTGGCAGAGATGGATGCACGAGGTGCACCGATGGCTTCGTCGTCGTCGCGTGGCTCTGCGCGCCCGCTTCGTGCCTCTCCTGGCGGCGTCGCAACCGAGCTGGCAGCGCAGGCGACCTCTGTGTTATCCACGTCTTCGCCGCCCGCCACCACGCCTACCTTGTGGGACCGGCTCTGCATCCCGAAGCTGATGGTCACCTACGTCGTCTCTGCCTCTACTCTCGACTATATCGGCAACAGTCACAACATCTGGCACGTGTGCACCGCGCTGAGCGCCTTGTCAGCCATCCTCGGCGTCTACTACGACTGCATGGAGTACGACCTCGTCCAGTGCGGCTGATGCGTGGCGTCGGCACTGTCTCGTTCTCTCGACCAGGGGAGAGACGGGGGCGGAGAGCGAGAGGGCGGAGCCCCCCTCCCCCCTCCTCCTCTTGCCTCGGAGCGAGCTGATGGCGGTCATGGGGCCCGAGCCGTGCATCGCTTTTCACGAGCCCCGAACTCGGAGCTCCAACACACCGAAGGCAACGTGTGGAAGCTCATCGACGTCTCCTCGGCGGCGTACAGGAAGCTGGCGAGCGGGGGCTTTGCCGGCTCACGACGGCCGCACCGTCTTGGGAGCGGTGCGAACTGAGATTGCCGCACTGCTCGCACGCGGGTCGCACCGCAGCCTCAGCCGTTGCCTTCCTGCTCCGACAAAAACGACCACCGCCTTACGGGGCTGCCCCTCACCCCCAATGCGACGTCTGCGTCATGGCACAAGACGCTGCTATGGCGCTCGCGTCCGCGAACCCCCCGGAGCAGGGCGGACAGCCAAAGGGACTGCCGTGCGCGGCACGCCGTGTGCGAAGGCCGCGGCGCGCTCGGGCCGCCTTGAGACGCGAGTCCGTGATGGCGAGCGTCATCGCGGACTCATGCTAATGGACACAGTGCGCAGAGCGAATGGTGCGCCCGCTTCCTCTCCAACGAGCCAGGCCGCTGAACCGAACCGACGTGCACCGGATGCGCCGCGGCACGGCACCTGCTGTGGCGCGTCGTCTGCCGCTGCTCGCGCGAAAAAAAAAGAAAAAAGGGACGAGTCGATGGCACAAGGTTCAACGCCTTGAACCACGGCGCATCGTCCGCCTACCGGGCGACGCCAAGACGTTTGGTGGCATCGCACTTTAACCGGCTAGACAATGACGATGGAGCCCCTTCCCCCCTCATCCACACAACAGGCGCCTTCTCGTACCTCCTCCCCCCTCCTTCTCTCACACCAGCGAGGGTAGGCGTTCTACACGTACATAGATCAAGTGCTTGTGTGTGGGTGTGGGTGGATCGGGGCTATCAGCGCATCCAGCTGGCCTCGTGCGAACCGGCGCACCTGTGCTGACTCTCGCTCTCTTTATCTGGATCGCCCCCCTTCTTTGCTCCTTCACTCTGCAACGCGAGAGACGCACGCACACACACACACACACACACACACACACACACAAAATAATGCTTGGGCTGCACCATCGACATGAGCCGCTGGCACGAGAGCGTCTGCTACCACAGCTGAAGCCAGTACAGCTGCACGAGCTTGGGCAAGAGGTGGGCTCTTCGCAAGAGGCATCACAGCCATCAAGAACGCTTTCGCCGTCGTGCCATGTAGCCGCTGCTCGTCACAGCGCATGCCCGATAGGCAGCGACCTCTTCGCGAGCAGAGCCGCATCAGATGCACCCTTGCACCCATCGGCGCCGAAAACAACGCTTGCGCAGCTGACTCATCCGGGCCACATCGCTGGTTGTCCGCCTACCGAGTGGCCGTCGTCGTGCACCACACCGCCAAGCAGCGACGGAGAGGCGAGGGTGTTCTTGTGTGTGGACAACACCAGTGCCGCCACCGCAGCCGCCCCTGCTGCGTCGCGATATCCGTCCGCGTGGCAGACGTTGATGGCGGCCACACAGGCCACCACGACGTACGCGGCGAGCGTGCAGCAAGCGAAACAACTCCTCCGCGACTTTGAGGGCTATCAGCGCAGCGTCGGTGCGTCACCGCTCAACCACGACCAGCGGCGCGCGAAACTCACACCCGGGTGTCTCGAGAGCGGCAGCGGTTCTGCTGGCACGACGAACTGTCCTCGCTTAGACGTAGATGCGCTGGGGCAGCGTGGCAGACCTTCAGCTACCATCTCGACCAAGGCGCGTGGGAGCGCACCCAGCTTCGGTACTGGGCATGCTGCGCAGCCGCCCCAGGCATCGCCATCTTCATCGCCGTCTCTCAGCTTCCCGCTTGACCCCGCTGCGTACGAGCTCGCGAGGCGGCGCTCCCTGCAGGCGCTGCACGACAACGCGCGGGCACGCGCCGCATACATTGATCAGGGGCTGCGGCTCTCACGGGCAGTGCACGCGGCGTTGTTGAAGCGGCCGGGGATGGCTATAGACGGCGTGGTTGCTATGGAGGGCTCATCAGGCCACCCCACGAGTACCGCAATGGCACATCACGATGGACAGGCGCTTTCGCCCGCTGCGGGGGCCGGTGATGCGCCGCGGACCTCGAACGCCGCCGCGTCGCCGTCGCTGGCCGCCGCCGGCCAGCAAAAGACGGATCAGCCGCCTATCGCTGCGGTGCCGGTAATGAGCGTAGCGGAGCAGGCGGCTGCCACGACAGAGGCGGAGCGTGCCCTGTCCCTTCTCTGCACCATCCGCGCGATGCGGCGGCAGACGGAGGAGCTGACCGTGCTGCTGCTGCACGCCTGTGGTGAGTATGGCTGCTGGTCGGTGCCCACCGCCGAGGAAGGTGTTGCCTGGGGGACGAGACGCACGCCGTTGCCTTCTTCACCGCTGCCGAGGCGCGTAAGACACTCGCGGCACCTTTTCACTGACCTGTTCATGGCAGCACCTCCGGCACCGGCCGCACCTTGCACATCCCCATCTGGGTCTCCCGTGGGCGTCAGCGATGGCCCCGCCAGAGCACATCTGCTAGATCTCCGCGCGGCGGAGGATGCTGACAGGGCGCGACTCAGCGCTGCGAGCGTCTTCGCCAAGGAGTCGGCCTGCCGTCGCGAGAGGGCGTGCCGGGTGCTTCGGCAAGCGCTGCAGCAGCAACGGCAGCGATGGCCGCTGTCCACGGCGGCGGCCGCCACTGTGACCCTGGCTGCTGGCGCTGCTTTCTTGGAGATGGCTTTGGCACCGCCGCAGCGTGCAGTGCCGCCGCCACCGCCGATGTCTGTGCAGCTAGACCTCTACGCTGTGCAACAGTGTGCTCTGCACAGTTCGTCTCATGAGTGGCGACGAGGGGCTGCGCAGACGGCTGCCACCGGTGCTACGAAGACAGATGGCGCACCATCATCGGAGGAGGCAGCGTCTCCGCACGGCTCCTTACAGCAGCTGCTACACACCCTGAGAAGGCAGCGACCCCAGCTCCAGCGCAGCTACGATGTGCTCCACGCGGCTGCAGGGCAGCGACACCGCACAAACACCCACTCGTGCACTGACGAGCAGCGAGGGGTGCCGTCTCGCGAGACGACCACCGGAGTCACCAAGGCTGTCGAAGCGAGAGCAGTGGCGCACAAGACGCGCGGCACGTCGGCGGCCGCGTCTGAT